>NW_015622520.1:567958-1118913 GCF_000836115.1 Exophiala spinifera | reverse complement strand
CTACCTCGACTCGGAGCAAGGAGGATGGATCCCAAAAGTCCAAATTCTCGGGGACAAAAGAAAGTGTCCAAGCGTCCTCCAAAGTCCAACTCCAGACAGGGACCCCCCCCCCCCCCCCCCGGGCCCCCCAATTCTACCCAAATAAAAACTTGTCCAAAGCACCGACGAGAAAAATAACATACCCACGTATCTACTCGGACAGACGAGACTGACTGACTACCTGACACACATCCCATTAACGAGCTACCTGGTACGGTACTGTACAGTCCACCTTGATCGAAAACTGCGTGTCACCCCACTCCCACAAAAATGATCCCTTTTGCGAGAGTCGACGGAGGAATTATCACAGACGGTGTCTACCTACCTACCTACCTACCTGAGAGTGGATTGTTGATTCCGTACTGTGAGTTACGCAGTAACTTGTCACCGTGTGGCGTCCACCGTTGTAACGGAGTAACCAAATGTGAGGTACTCTACATACAATACCTACAAGTACACCCACCGTACGGCACAGTAGTTGAAGTTCTCAACCGTTGATACTCCACACACTTACGTATTCAACATTCATGCGCCACACTTGTGTGGCGTCAGTCTCTGCTTTCATACTGTACGAGTTACGAACCTTGTTCTCCGTGTGCGTGGTTGTGTTTGTGTGGGTGTGACCGCAGGGGGTTGCAGATACGAGGTTTCACTTCATCGGGTGTTGATCTTCGTAGAAATGTTGATCGTTACGTCTTGTGATGTATTTGGGATCGTCCGACCACCATTCGGTGAAGATCTTGTTGTATAAAAGTATACAAAACTTTTTGGGAGTGACGGCGTAGCGTCAGAGCACGACTAACTCCTTGCGACACTCAAAAAAAAGTTCTCAGCTGTCATAGCACGTCGTTTGGAATGATCAACACTGCGACATTCAGTAAACTTGCACACTATTGAGATGATCTTTATGTCAAACTTCCCTCCCTTATTGTTTGCCCAGTAACAGAAACAGAAACAGACACGGACACGCAAAGACAGTATTTTCTTTTAGGTCAAATAGGGCCCAGCACACAGACAAACAGGCAGACAGTGTACAGTCGATTATCACGAGAGCCAATGTCGACAAAACACAAAAATAGTCTTGTAACCATATCATTATTCCCACCCTCATCAAATACTTTTTCACTCATACCTTCTCATAAGATATTGATGGTCCCTTTTCTTGTCCTGAGCCTTGCGAAAGAGGTAGCCTGCATCACGCCCCAGCACTCCAGGCATATCCTCAGGCTCCAAATTATATAAACAGACGTATTATTCGAATTCCACGGAGCCTGTTGATGCCTTCTCCGTATCGAGACATCGAAACCCCAATTACTAGTTAGGTTGCCCTTTCAACCCTCCAAATGATTAGCCTCACCATGGTAGGGATCTTATCCCTCATCCATCCTTTATTCCCACCTTGTCGTATGCGTAGTCGTATTCGTCCGTAGAAACCAGCGTGCCAAAATGATCAAAAGAACAAGACCATGACCCGTCTTGCGATGCAGCGCTTGCTCGAAACATGTATCCCACTTGTAAAGCTCTTGTAAAGCTCATACCTATCGTAGCCATGTTGGAGTTCTGCAGAAAAGGTGACATTATCCAGATATTGTTGATGATGATACAGTTGTCATATCCCACAAACCATTATCGAGTGATGATGATTTGAAACCCATCTATCCATGGTCCACATGTACCTGAAATGCCAGCAAGCATGTAACCGCGGGGTGCCATCAAAGTGTGTCTATATCGTCGTTAGCATAAGACTTCGAAAGCATCAACCAAACATACCCCGAACCACCGGTGGCATTGCCAAAGACCCCCGACCTCCGTCCAGTACTGGTCAAAATTTCGATACCATCGATCCAAAGCCCAGCGCGAACATAGAATCCGAGGACAGTTTCGCCCCGTCGTGTATCTGTCAAGATTAGATTTCGAAACCCGTTTGTTCCCGCGGATAAACTTACCAAGAAAGAACTCATCACCTCCTGGTTTACCACCACGTTTCCCGAACAGTTGGCTGTGGCCATCTTCGTAACAGAATTCGACTCCATCAAGTGCATATCCAGAATACACCTTCACAGAGGTCAAGAGCTTCGTTTGGAGACATGTGCTTTCCAAGATTAACTCCTCTGGTTTGGAGCCCTCCAACTGCGAGTGACCGAGCTTCTTGCTCCTGAATCCTGGTCTGGAATCAAATGACTTGCTCAGACCCTTGACACCGTTATAGGCGTTCATAGTCAATCCTTCGTCTCGTTTTGGTGCCTGTCGGACATGTGGGAGATTGACAATGTTGATTTTGGAGAAAAGACTGTCCAGATCGTCAATCCTCTCTTTCCTCGAACCGCCAGAGAAAATTTCAAGAGCCAACTTGGTCTTTTTCTTATCTTCTGGAAGGCGGCCACGAAGGTCACTCTCAGTTAGTATCACTTGCTTGGCGAGGCTGCTGCGAGGATCAGTGTTGGTAAAATCGATCCAGTATCGACACAAGTCGTCGCCTTCAAGCCATAGCTCTACAAAGGCAATTCCGGTTGCCGCTGAACAGATGATTTTGCCATTGCCAATGGGATAGTACTGGATACTATCGTCTTGTGCAAGAGGTTCATCACCGGGGATGCGGAAGCAAGGATGGTAGCGGAACCTGAGAACATCCAATCTGTGCCAGCCGCATTCGTCTTCTTGTCGGCAGACCTTGATCCCAGGTGATTTCGTCCTTGTCGAATATGCTTCTCGGATGACAAACGTCCGATTGAGGTGCACATAATCCCTAAGCATTACTCCGCTGGTTTGATGAGGGCAGCCGAACAGATGGCCGACTTCGTGCAAATGAGCACCGATGCCGATGTTTGCGGCTTCCCAACTGCTTCCAGACTCATTACAATCGTTAGCCACGAATTGAGGATCGGTTTTTGTGCAATCCATGAATGCCGGGACAACCTCCTCGATGCACGAAGGGTAACTTTGAAGGGCATGAGATCCGAAAATGGCTAATCCGAGTTCATCACTGGTCCCGCCTAACGCGGCGTGCCCTAGGATGGTCTTTGCCTCAGGATCCCAATGAGCATCAAGGAGCAGACATGCGACATGTTGCTTCTGACCGGGCCGAATATCGAAATACTTCTTGACAGCTTCTGCCGCGATGGAATATAGTTCTCCTTTCTTGGCTGCTGGAGAATGCTGCTGTGCGTATTGTAGATCTCGCAACTCTGCAGTAGTTTTGTCCGAGCGGACAACGTGCACCTTGGTTTCATTCTTCATCTGGCCTGTTTCCCAGTCACGCATCGACAGTGTTCCTGTTTGCCACTCCTCGTCGAATCTGAAGCATCGTCGTCCAAATTTGTATCTGTACATCTGTTCCGCTGTGAACGCCTGCCATAGATGCGCAGCCATTCGAAACTTTCTGATGGCCATGGACAGATCATTACCCTCATTTTGGGCGCGCTGCGGGACTGCGTCATATGTGCAGGCCGAATCCTTGCCGGCAAGGATGACCAGATGCAGCGGAGGTGCGCTGTTCAGCGGGAGGTAGTTCAACATCATATACGAGGCATGGGCTGTCGGCGCCGAAGCACTACTGATGGAGCTGAGTTTTGGGGACGTAAAATCGAACCGTATCCTATTCCATCCAGGAGATAGATAGACCAGCGCTTTAAAATAGGAATCCGACACCGGCCAGTTTGTGGGCGGAAAAGCCTGTCCGTCTTTATCGTGATGGACTGTTAAGTTGCCATCCAAGGCTTTCATGCTCGGATCCCCGATCTCACCGCTCACCAGGAGAACCTTTTGATAGACCTAATATGGGTGTAAGTTACTGGACGTCCACTTCATCTTGTTTTTCTTACCACCGAGTTGTCAAGGATCGAAGTAATCTTTGGAGCGTAGGCAGAGGTAGGTGGGGGGACACGCAGTGCGCCAGTCGAGATGGATGGCGACAGAGTCTGTGGTTTATTAGTTACACCAATATATGCAGTATGAACAGTCCTTACTATCATGCTGTTGCGGTTCGAGGGAGATACCATGACGTTAGGTCGTGGAGGTATCGGGGGAGCGTCTCCGTTCGTCTTTGCTGTGGCAAGCACATTGGATGTCGAGCCATTGGCATGATAGGTAGACGGCGGCGTCACGCTTCCTCCCGCAGAATTGAGCGTTGACGACGATTTCGCCGTTGGAACTGTCCCGTTGGAATCAGTCGAGGAATCGGAGGTCCGGAAGCTCGCCCTTGAGCGCCTTCGGAGGTCTCTGAAAAACGGCATGATGGTGGAAAATCTATGTCTTTATGGACCAAGCATTAAGATGTCAGGTGTTATGGCAAGTGAGCTCGTCAAATGCGCCTGGGTATTGCTCTCGGAGGAATGTAACGACTGTGGTGGCACATGCACATGCACATGCACATGCGGCGGAGCTTCTCCTTGGGGGCTGTAGATGTGCCTTGACCGGGGATCCCTGGCGGGGGCGTGAGGACGGTATGGCCAGTGCTCCGAGGCCAAACGAGCGACAGTGAAGGTCGTTAACACACCGAGAAGAGGTTCTAGCTGTAGAGTTGTAGAGCACGGAAAAAATGTGCCGGGAAGTCAAACGACGGCAGCGATGACGGCAAGGACGAGAAGGTGTGCCGCTGGCCTGGTGTCAGCGATATCTTCCTTGCCTTGCCGTCCGCTAGCATTGCGCATTAGCATTAGCTAGACATGTGGGTAGCTGGAAATCCCATTCCTCAGTATGCATGGCCAAGCAGGTGCAGCTCGCCACGCAAGGTGAAACGGCAGGTGTGGCCCCGAGGGGGGGGGCTTTGCGGGCATGTTGCAGTTGGTTTAGCGGGCAGATATCGCAGTATCAGTGGGGAAAGCATGCCTTAGGCCTGTTTGGAGACGCCCGTAGCCTGGCTCCAGTTAAACCATTTGGGGCCTTATGCCCAGAGCTTTCTCAGCTCGGTGGCCTTGGACCTGGATTTTGGGGCCTGGCTCACCACGATGCTTAGCCCGGTGCCGTCGAAAATCTTCTGGCTAAACAAAGTCCATGACGCAGATGTGGCGTCTTTTCTTGTCCACATCTCAACCATCGGCGTCTCATTCAGGATTCTCCGCTGTCCGCGCATAATCAGCGAGTAGAGTAGGAGCTGATAAGGCGTTATTTCTTGCGAAGCTGCGATGGATTTCTTTTCACGACAGTACACTGCAACAGACGAAACTTTCTAGCGTATCCTGCTATTCTTACAGGATACAACCCAATGCAATCTCTTTCATCAATAACAAGGCCGAAGCATGAGGTAGGCACGAAGGCATTCAAGAAGTCCTTCACTCAATGCTGACCTTCCGACAACGCATACAACCGGGCAAGCAAGAATACAAGACTGATTGGCAATCTGCTTAACTCTCTTAGCGCTCTCTCTTCCTCGGGCATGCTTGTAGGTAGTTGTCAATACACTTGCTTGTTGGCCAGCCTGGGCGGTGAAAATATCCGAAATGTAGCCTCAATACTTCCCATATCATGTGCAATAGCAGTGACAGTATAGTGGGAAGGACAAAGGCCAAACCTTCAGTACTTTAGAATCAAGGGTGTGGCAGACAACCTTATTCAGAGCACAGGGATAAGATCCAAGTCAGATGTGAACGCACCTTGAATGTGGAAGGGATGATATACGATCCGAGGCAGGTTCCTCGATGAGATTCAGCTATCAAATTTCTGGGTCCGTTCTCTGACGAAAACGACCTGGTACGTTTACAGATGATCAGGAGCTTGCTCTTAGAACTGCTCTGGTTTTGCCGCGCTCAGTCTCGCAGCCAGGTGGTGCAAGATATGAAACTCCTACCGAAATTATGCCCTTGCCGATATCAGACAACAGGGATCCAACGACCAGGTTCATGACTTGGGTCAAATCGATCTGGTGGCAGGAAAAGGTTAGTGATCAAAGCATAGCGTGGACAGTTCCTGAGCTGGGCGCATTTAGCTCTACGCCTCCTTGGTAGTCACTAGTCCGCATATTCCCCGGACCATGCTTTAGTTGGCCATTGTGACATTGTCTCGCAGATGACGCCTTGTAAGGAAAAGGAGACAGAAACTCTTATCGTTCGCTTGCGGCTGATTACTTGTATCCAGTGTAAGGCCAGGAGGAATGGCCATTGACAGCACATCAATCAATGTCTCCCGCGAAACTTGCGTCGACAGGTCATACCCGCTGCACGGCCAGGCCTTGAGGTGGCGGGCACAAAGGAGGCCTTTCTTTTTCTCTGACATGACCGAGCTCTTGAGGGTGTTCCATATCTTTCAGGTTTTCCTTGGAGCGGTTATCTTGCAGGCGCCAGATCGGGTGACAACGTGCATTACAGAGTAGTGAATCAAACATGCAGCTGGCAAATGCTGAGTTCAGGGCGTCATTGGGTGATGAGGCGGCTTGGGTTTGAGAGGGCCTAAACGCCAGAGACGTCTATGGCTGCAAAGCGACTCGGTGCTGGAAGTGCATGCAGGAGGCCAATGCAGCGGCCAATCTCACAGGCCACACCGAGTGGTGGATGAACTTGGAAGCTTCAGCTGCGGCGTCCCCAAGGCCAATGGGTTCATGAGTTTGGACAGCTTTCACCAGCCACTGGCGACGGCAGGAGGCAGGCCGCCTTGGATTTAGTGGGCTCTCGCTACAGACCAACATACTGACCTGGACATCGCTGTAACCCAGGGCTGGTGCTGGTGCTGGTCAACTCCCTCCAGCTGGGAGTCCTAGCGAGGACATGCCACAGGAGAAGAGTCAAGAAGGTCAAACCCCCAGGATCAATGGCATCGTAGAGTGCCAGCATAATCCCTAGGCTCACTAGGCTAAAGGTCAGGACAGGTAGGGAGACTAGACTTGTTACCGCAAAAGGTCACTTGGGCTCACCAGCTTCACTAGCATCGCATTCCGGCCGTGTCAAGCTGCACCTCTCACTACCTCCTACTCCCGTGCCTCCTCCAAACTGCCGGTAGACAAGTGGAATTCCTCATTCACAATATTCATTGTCATTCGCATTCGCATTCTCATTCCTTCCGACATCTCCTGCGCACCTACGCCCATTGCTGCATTCTTTCTGCCACCTCAACTACGTCTGCACACGAACCATATCTCGCACCGTTCTGGCCAAGAGGTCGCCAGTGCTACCGTCCGATCAATTATTCCCGTTGCCCTGGCCAGGAGCCGGCCCCACGAGCCACGGCTAGAAAGGTGAACCTGACAAACGCTATCCTTCCTAGCCTGCGCTTTGACGTCCACCGAAGCAGTACCACATACATATTTGACACTCTGAGACCTTTCTCCTTCCTGTGTTCTGCCTCCAGTACCAGCAGTCCTCATGTTGGTCACTCCCAATCTCTGTAACAACATGGCTTCACAGCAGCCGCAGCAGCCTCAACATGCCTATGCTGCAGCTCATGTCGCCGAAAAGGTGATGCGGAGGGTGGAAATTGCAAAGGTAGCCCACCCAACTTCTCGTCATGTGTGCTCGCTTGAGTCGACCTGGATACTGACCTAAATTTTTTTCTTCAGGTTGCTCGGAATCTGCAAGATTGCCTGGCCTTTGCAAGCTTCAAGGCCCAGAATGGCTGGCAGGATCGAACTCTCTCCACCATCGAGCCTGAATTCACTGAGAAGCTGAAGAGGAAGAGACCGTTTCTCGAAGATGACCTGCCCTCTGACGGATCCTCCCTCTCGGACGACGATCTCGTGCCCATGCCTTCCATTGCTGCCAATCGCTTTTCGAGACCGTCAAACGGTGTCTTCAAGGTGCCTCAGCCTCCCTTTGGAGTGAGGAAGAGAGTGAGGTCATCGTCGACCACCGGCGTCGATAGGCAATCGAACAGCATGAGCTGGAAGGAGGACCCACGCATGGCACAGTCTTCACCTGTTCTAGGACGCACACAGTCCTTTCAAGATCAGACAATGTTCCAAAGCAACCCGCCGCTGCCCCAACCGTCCCACGACGACTCTCCTATGTTTGATGTTCATTCTGACGACGATGATCATGACCTTGCCATGCCTTCCTTTGCAAACGAGCCTTCAAGCAGCATTCTCTCCTCGTCTCCTCCTCGAACGCCTCCGCCTACTAAACGTCTCATCAACGTGAACGCAAAACAAACTGGAGCTGACTTGCTTTTGTACTTGGCCAACTCCCCATCTCGTTCACCTGCGATCAATCTTCACCGTGGTTCTAACGCCGGCGAGCCACCTTCCACTCCCCCCTCACAACACTCACACCTCCCCTCTTCAGTCATGACGACTCCGGGGACCCATTTGGGGCTGTTCAACGGTGCACTGCAAACTCCAGGCCAGGGCTTCAATCTCGCTGACTTCTGCAATGTTACTCCTTCACCGGCGCAGGCTCAATGGGGTGGCCGAACCCCGGGCATAGCAAAGACCCCTAGCCGATTTGCCCGCAGAGGACTCAACTTTGACACGCTGGCTGCGTCTGAAAGTCCCTCGATACAACAACGCAAGACGCCAACCAGTCAAGGTCTGGCATTGCAGCTCGGTGACGAGCTCATCCCTCGCTCCTGACATTCACAGGCGTCTGATTGAACAGTCTCACACTGTTATGACATAAACACTAAACGACACCCAACCATGGTGTCATGAAACACTCGAACTGTCACGAATAGCATACACATCTCTGTCCTTTGCTAACGAACACATACGACGATCGAATTACGGAGTTTCTTATTTTTGGGAGCTACGCAAAAGGTGGCAGGGTTGGATGGAAATTGTCTTTGCACCCATGCCACAAGGAGAGAGGAACAGGAACACGACGGGAGATGGGTATCAACAACTACCTATCTGCGGTGTGAATTATTGTGTGTGGATGGGCGGCCTCTATCATGCATCGCATTCTCATTCTCATTGCGTTACCATTGCATCAGTAACTTGTTATCATGTTGAGCATGGCAAGCGGCTATGCTAGCTATTCCTGTGCTAATCATCACCAATGCACTGTCATGTAGATAGTTGAAGTAGATAGTCTACATCCAATAAGAATAGGTTGTACACAACCAGCTAAAGATAGTCTTTTCGAGCTGTGCACAGAGTCACCGTCCAGTAAAGCGGATGGCCGTGAGATGTAGTTCAGGGAGACCTTCCTAGGTGTTCTCTGACAGTGGCTCCCCTCAATCTCCTGTGAACCTCGGGATTGATGAAACGATGGATGAGATCGACGGTGTCCTGGAGTTTTCTCTCTGACTACCTTGGATGATTTAGTTCAGGTACTTGCACTGCGTACAGGACAGCTGACACTCGGGAGCGGCGCGCTGTAGGCACTGAGTGTTAGCTAGCAGGACTGAATCAATCGGAGTATCTAGTTCGTCGTTACTCCTCGTGATGATCCAAGTGCTGAGATGTGTAGGTAAGATTAAACAGAGGGAGGGGATCTCTCGACAAACTTTTTACTTTTCCCAGGGGCGTTGCACAACATGGTAAGCTTTCTTCTTTTGTCTTTCTTGCTTTCTTACTCCCCTCTTCGTTTGCCTTGCAACGCCGAACGTCTTGTGGTGTTTTACCTCGGATGGGTATCTAGGTTGTCTCAAGACGCCACATTTCATGTCAAGTAAGATTTCCCGCTTTCTGCTGTCTTACCTAAAGGTCCAACACCTTACGCAGGTCAACGCCCTCCGTGCTCGTGCTCGTGCTCGTGCTCGTACCCGTACGGATGTGGACTGACAGACTGTCTCCCCCCGATCATGTTAAAGTGCTTGCAGCAGTAAGTTCAGTTGACAGTACAAGTTATCAGAGTAGCTTCTTCCCAACTGCCCCTCTCTCTCATCTCCCCCTCTCCCTTTTTCCCTATCTGCCCCTCCACCAATTGTTGTTGTACGTGTACCCGGTATGGTATACCGTGGTAAACGCCCCCCCCTGTCCCAAGGTAATTATTATTACTCCAACATGCCGCTGCGGGTCACCACTCCCCTGTGGAGGACAGTGCTGATAGTTTCACGCATGCACTTTAACTCTTAGCTGGTGGCTGGTTTTTGCTTTTCGTTCTAATTTCACAAAGGTTTGGACTCGTAAAGAACGAAGGAGGACCAGGGGGAAAAAGAGACGGCTGCATGTCACATGTGCGCGATCGCTCATACTGTCATACAGACTACCTCGGTCGTAGGTCATTTCGCAGCGTTGACGGAGAACAAAAGAAGCCTTGCCTTTTTGTCCATCTTACATACGCTGCCCAGCGTTCCTGCTTGACTCTGCACAGCCAGCCACATTCCGCAATTGGTACGTACGGCCAGCTTACAGGAGTGCGTTGAAAGAACTCAAGCACGGCGAAGTTGACGACTCTTTACATACTCCGGATGCTTGAATCGACAGAGTAAGCGACCTTGAGGTATCTATGTCCGCCGTAGTAGCTACCTAACATAAGATACAAAGCTCGATCCTTGTTGTTGGCACTGATACAAGTAGAGTGGTTATCTCAGGGTGGTACGTACGTACAGATAGTACGGACTACAGATCATTTACCTACCTACAGTAGGTACTCCGCACGGAGTACGCATAACTTGCTCATAAGGGGGAGGGGGAAGTTTCTGAGCAAGATTCGTCTACGATCACGATATATTGACCTATGTGAGTAACACCTAGAAAAGTATAGAGTCGACAAACAAACCGACAAGTCAACAACTCTGTACGTAAAAATGATGTAAAAATGTCCTTTTGTCCTCTCCGAGTTACCTACCCATGTAGGTATAGGTTAGGAGTATGCGTGCAATGAACCTTTACTGTATGTAGAGTAGTACATACAGAAGTTCGCTTCGCCAGTTGCCAAAAAACTTTGCTGCGTGGGATGATGCATGTATGTACAATATCTACTAGCTACCAATAGTGCCTACCTACCTTACCGTATGTACCACGTCCAAAGCAATCTGTCACTCACACTCACGTACTCCCGTACTCGTACCTTGCCGTCGACAGTACCGACTACCGACTACCCGATCCTCTCGCCTTAGATCATCACCACAGTTACCATTGATATGTACGTGTCCTTGCCATTACGCATACTCCTACTCCGTTAGCTAGGTCCTCCGGACATGACACCATGCGGCTCAATGTCTCGAGGTGGTCAAGTTCCGCCGATGCTAACACTGTTAGCAAAGAACACCATGTGGACTGGCACACATTCCAGGATAAAAGGTCCGACGAGCTAGGAGCAGGGACCTGTACCAATCCTTGTACACCTTCGAGGATTGTTCAATATCTGTATCTCCGTTAGTCGGTGGTGCAGATTGCAATGTCGTGTAAGCGAGTTCGTAACCCCACCTCATCCCGTCCCCCGTAAGCGATGAGCATTATTACATACCTCAGCACTCCGTACCTCAGGTATCTAATTCAATTATTCCACTTTGTACGGAGTACAGTAGCGCGTACTCCGTACAAAAGGACGCGTTTATGGGCTTGATGATCGCTGTAAATCAGTGATCGCTGATGATCATCAGCGAGTTTTTTTTGTTTAGTTCTTACCCCAGGCTCGTTAGTAAAACAAGCGTTTCCACTATTGCACCGGTCGCGCCGACTCGAACACCACAAACCTGCTCTACGGGAGGGGAGGGAACTATTCGCGACTGCGGTATGCACATAAGGTACCCTTCTTGGGTTGTCGTTGTAACACAGACGTCGAGGGTCTGTATTATTGATACCCCATGGTCTTACTGTGAGAGTTCGTTAAACTGGTACCGTACGGTTCCTGACTTCTCAAAAGGGATGCGCAACAACTTTAAAAAAGAAAACAATGATGACGTCGTGGATAAATTTCCCGGGCGCGTCGACACGCGACTTAGCGTGACGCGCTAATTCACACCAATCTATATTAGGTACATTAAAAGGTACCAACGAGTCGGAGTTGGATCGCATGGAGGGAGGGGGAGACTTTGGGGCGAACATCCCGTTCTTACAGAAGTCTCGCTTGATGATCACTTTCAACAACCTACACCGTAACCCACGCACTCGGGTGCTCCTTGCAGCGATCAGTCCTTTCAGTGATCGATGATCGCTGATCGCTGATCGCGAATCAATGGAGCAATTTGCCGATGGTTAATCGACCGCTCGAGAGCTGTGGGGATCATATTTTTGATCCTTTCATTCAAATCCAGTCTCCGTACGCTGGCTGACCGGTAAACGAGCAAGTTTCTCAGTTGTACATCCTTACGAGTGTTTGGTACTCGGGCAGAGTGCCATCTCACGGCCTCACACAGCACATACCGTATGTCGACAAGTCAGAGAGGGCACTCACTCATCGCTCAACTTTAGGCGGGACAAAGAGCCAGAGCGAACTTTTGAGGCTGAGTGAGTGCAGGCTTTGGGGGAGAAGCAAAAAACAACAACGGAAATATGCAGGCGTTCGCCTGAATAAAACTTCTTTCTGGGTATCTACTTGAATCAAGCTGCCACAACCAACGCTTCAATCCCCAATCTAACTCGGTACGGACGAGGAGTTGATTATCGATTTCAATTGACTTGACTTGACTTGACCAACGGGACTCCGCATACCGAACGTGTATCATTTCTCATTTCTCGTCACCTCCTCCATCAGCGTCTGAGACTGTAATGACCTTCTAATAGCTCGACCCACAGATAGGTGATCAAACATGGCATATGGGATACGTTGGTTCAGGACTACTGATATGTGCATTGGTCGCTGTGCCTCCAAGGTTCGTTGATGGGCCACAGGTGGTCCAATGTTGCCGATGACGACGACACTTCGTTCTAGATATCTGGTACCCCTTCAGAGGCGGCATGGCTGAGATAGGGTTGTCCAAGATCTCGACTTGATGACATATCGAGTGTCTAGAGCCGAAAGTTAGGTATGCACACACCAGTGCAGGCTGAACAATCGCCGCTTGTAGGTGGAACTTTGCAGTCGTCAAAGTCGGTCGATCTGCTCTTTCAATGCAAATATCATCTCACTTCTTAACAACCCTCTCCTCCCACTGAACACCGACCCATTCCTCACGGAAAGTTATCTCTCCGGGCACGCCGCAGTTGTTTACACAGGTCCCGACAATCACAGTCCCCCATTCCATTCCGTCGTCTAAATCCATAACTTCATCCTTTTCAAGCTCGTATATTAACCCAGGCACAAGCTGTAACTCGAACACTCTTTGTGCACCGCAACTCTCGCACCTGGGCATTCCTCTGACTGCGCCAGACTTGCCATGTGGTACCACAAACCTCGAAGAGACGTTATCTGCGCCGGAATAAAGTAGAGGATCCCCTTTGTACTCATATCGAAGGACTTGTTGTGGGTTTTGAGATATTCGATCCGAGAACTTTTGGAACGTTTTATCCATGCTAGATTCAAACGCGTCCTTTTCAGAAGCTCCACCATTCGCGCTGTCATCCAGGTCGTATTGCGCCTTTGAGGCCTCCGCGGCCGGGACCACCTCTTGCTCTTTTTCCAGTTCTTCGGGCCATGCATCTAGATAAAACGAGGGAAAAGGAGACGGGAGTTCGGCATGCTCAGGCCACGGCTCAACAGGGTCTTTATCTTTGTTAGTCTGCGGAGGGTTTGAATCCCCCGAGATCTTGAGTTTGTCTGCGAATGTCTCGATAGGAGGCTGTGGACTGTTGACAGGAGGTTGCGGAGGTTTCGCGGCAAGTGTTGAAGGAGAGCCTATAGACGAGAAAGGATTTGCTGGAGGCTGCGAAGGCCCGGACATTGAGAACGGGTTGGTGGCTGTCTTTGATGGGGATGCTGCCGAACCACCAAACAGAGCATTTCCAAGAGCTGGCTGCGACGGTTGAGGCTGTGGTAGAGGCGCTTGCTTCTGGTTGTTCTCCTTCACCTCGCCCTTCTTGACTTCTCGAAAAGCTCTCACGCTACCTATCTTCTTCGAGCATGTCCGCTTTCTGCAGCAGAATATGTGTAAGCGGCGCTCGTCGCGGGGGAAATATTGCTGAAGATCTGCGTTCAGTTGTAACAGGAGTGACAGATAGCCATTGCAGACCTTGCATTTCGCAAGTGTCGCTGGAGGAGGATGTTGGGCATCCAGCCAAGTAGGATAGCCACCAATATGGCTGATATCATCGTCGGTGGGATCTGTGCTGGCATAGCCGAGGAGAACGTTCGTTTTCGAGTAGTCGCCATCGTCATCGGAAGAATCACTATCGATTGGAGCCATTTTATCGGCCGTATGAAGTCGACGTGGTTCTGTGCCTGAAATATGATTTCCTGCGAATGTTTTTTCCCAGCCTGCGCCGTGATAAATTTGCCTTGAGCCAGCAGCACAAAATGACTTAAGGTGTGGCTCTCCGGGATCTAACCAATTACAGTAAGTGGGCAGTGTTATCGATAAGGAGACTAGTGACCTCCGCTCCAGCTCCGCAAAGATCCTCGTCCAGCTTCCATTTCTCCTCTTTTCTCTACAGAGCACTCATTCGGATAACGAGCTCTCGTGCAGACATCCTTGTCCTTTGGCGAGCATCACCCAACAATCTGTCGCTCTGGAATTGCTGCTTTCATCGCCATTCGCTATCCATTGCCTCATTGGGTCTTCTCGACAAGCTCCGGCTGTGGGTGCTCCTCACCTGATGATTCAATCAATATCACTTCCAATGACAAGGTAGGCCAATGGTCTGTTTCAGCGAGCCGTTCCGCATAAATCCCCGCAAGAAATGGGCGGGGATCCGGATCAGTTTGGCTTCTTACTCTTCCGGCCCTGAGGGCATAAGACGGGAGCCATATTTGATGGTCGTGTACGGATGGGACACTGGGATTCAATGAAAAGCTCCTGTACACTCTCTTCTACCCAGGTTGATACCGCAAACTTAACATAGCAATGGCAACCCACAAAGCCACAGCCCTCGCCATTGATGACTACGAATTTCCAAAGGGCCATAACGCAGTCGGGGGTCTTATCATGACGGCTTTGATGGTTCTCTCCTCGAGGAGGAAGTTCATCGAGCCTGGTTCGGTCCTTCATGACCACATCATAGCGAGAAGCACCAAAGCTGCAAAACACTCGAAGTTCGTCCAAGAAGTTATATTTTATACCTTGTTTGGTGCTCATGGTATCGAAACCATATGGTTCGCGATGACCAAGCTCAATAAACACAGCGTCAAGATCACCAGACCTGCCTGGATTGAATGGGTCTTGACGGTATTTGCTGGAGGAGTCTTCGCTCGCAAGCACTTTGATGAATTCATCGAGCAGAGGGAGATCAAAGCCATCCAAGAGATCTAGATGATGAAGGAGAACCATGGTGACTAACGGTCCTTCACATATCCCTTGCAGGGCAATGCTTGCAGGCGATAAGGCGGGGAACCAGAATGCGATGGATCTACCCTGGAGATGTCATACCTTGGCTGGGTCCAGCAGAGGGACTGGTCTCATTTACCATTGTCGTCCTTGCAGGAAGAAAGCTACGATCTTGTTGATGGTTTTCCGACTTTGACAGAAGACTACCAGAAAGTCACCAAGGATTCTCTTTGTTTTTGTTGTTGGTTTTGGAAGACACTTTCATTATACTCGGACCAGAAGTTCTGGTTGTGCTGCTAGTCCCTTGTATCCTCGATGATGGGACGAGGATACTCCTCAGTAGTCCATATGCATATTTTATCCGTCCCGCTGGCGGGATGCTCTTTCGTCGTTTCCCCTGTCCAAACCCCCCTTTAATCTCACATCAAAAATCGTCAACAGCCCGGCCTCACAAACACAACGTCGCTCCGCGTGACAAGCTGCATGGTGCATTGCAATCCGAGCCCAACAGCTGCATGTGGCGGACGCTATCGAAACGCCTCGCCAAGGCTAATGCAGCTCGACCTCAATAGCCTGGCCGCGCAAGATCTCTCTGTCTCTCTCCTCCCCCCGGCCGCCTCTTACTGACACTAAACTCTCAGTCAAACCGTCTATCTACTTTCCCGTATCTCTTCACGTATAGAATAGACAGCTACCGACCACTAAACCTATCGTATGCTGGAAAAGTGAGTTGGCTCGGTCTGACTAGTATACTGACAGCCGCAATGGCCACGACCTTTGTCACACCAACCGCGACGTCTCGACCGACGACCACCACTACTACTACAGCCGGTCCTAGTACAACAACCACACCCGCTGCAGCGTCTCAACCACACCAACCACAATTACAAACCTCGCCATTTCTGAATTTACCAGCCGAAACACGCCTCAACATCTACAAATACCTGATCCCCGATGATGGTCTTGAGGTGTGCATCTGCGACGAGGCCGCCACTCAACCAGCTGGAGCACCCTTCGCATCCAGCATGACCAGCATGGCCGGCGCCAGCAGGACCATGACGAGCTACCTGTCCCGCTTCTTCGCGCGAGAAGCTCTCATCCGCGACAATGGACTCAATCTACTTCTCGTCTGCACGCACACCAAAGCCGAGATCCTCCCGCTCCTCAACAGCCTGACGCTCCGGTTCCACTGCCTCAAGTGCCTCAACGAGCTCTTCAGCAACATCTCGCACGGCCTCGGCGTGGGCATCAACTGGATCAAGCACATCGAGATTGTGGTCTCGCAGCGGCGTAACTACGACGACATCATGACGCATTTTCTTCCCGCCAGATACGACTCCGGCCACGACGACGACGTTTACGAGGGCGGCGGCGACGGTGGTGGCGCCAGGCGTCGCATCACACCCGAGCTCATCCGCGTCGTCGCCCGCGAACGCGCCTGGGAAATCATGGCCGATGCCCAGCGCGTCATATGGCTCTACTGCGGCCGTCTGAACCTCAGCAACAGGGAGAAGTGGACGTGTGAGCAGGTCCGAGACACGACATTCACAGAGAGCTCGGCCGCGAGTAGAAACGCCCTCCCGCATGGATGTCATGTCCTGGGCATTGCTGGTGATGGGCCGAGATATGGTGGCGGCGGCAGCAGCAGCAGCAACAGCAGTCGTACTCCGAGTACTCACAACCCCGCCAACACTGCCAACGCCTACGCCAACCCACTTCGACCCCGGCCGATCTGCGACATTGCCGCATTCATGAGAACAATGGCAACGACAACCCTGTCGTTCACTGAGCGTGAGTCTCGGCGACGGCAGCTACCAACGTGGGTTGGTAGAGATCGTGACAAGAAATGGTTGATCAGTGGTTGGCTCGACATGTAGTAATCGAGCCAAGCCAGCCCAACAATGTTACAAGCGTCGACGATGACAAGAAAAGGTCTGTCAGCGGTCAGATCGACATATAGCAGCCAAGCAACCAGCGTCGATGACGGGACGAGGACGTGGAAGTTGAACTGAACTTGGCCGCTTATCACGTCCAAATGATAAAGGATCGGTGATTGTAAAGGACAGAGAAAATTCCATTGGTAAACGATGACCGTCTATGGAAACAAGCCGATCGAAAGGCAGCGAAAAGAAGAGATCTGACGGGAACATTTGGGGCCTCACGATCATCTAATATTACAATCTTAAGCTCACTCACATCCACAGATACAAGAGAAAGAAAGAGAGAAAAAGGAGTGACGGTGTCGTATCCCAGCATTGGAGTCTAGAAGTTGCCCAAGGCGTTTCAGTAGGTATCGCAAACATTTTAAGTGAGACAAACCCAACTCAAAGTCATCTTCTCCCTCACTCTAAAATGTGAACTGCATCAATCCAGGATTCAGCACGAGCGGCAGTAAAGCATGCGAAGCTATAACACCATCTTCGTCAGAAATACATGCACATAATTTATCAAACACGTCAACACCGGACAAGGACTCACCAACAACAGTTGCCAAAGGCCAAATCGCCGTGAAGAACGATATCTGCCAGTCATAGGGCACCAAGGCACCGAGCGGCCCGATTCCCGCGACAATAATCATTCCCAGGCTCAGCACCACACAGAATGCAAATGTCAGTCGGAACTTGCGCAATATCACTGGAACTTCTTTGAAGAAGCTGGTGTCCGTTGCTTCCTTGCTGGTCGCCCCCCAACTCATATCAACGCTGAACAAATGGCTCAATATTGCCTGGGAGACATGCAACGAGATGCCGCCCAAAAAGACCGTTAGCAATGGGATCCAGCGGAAGTTTTCATACAATGCAGAGCCCAGCGTCTTCTCCTCGATGCGATATTTCATGATGGCGAGGGCGAGGTTTCCCAAGGCCGTGAAGACGAGGATGATGGCGAAGTAAATCTTGAAACTATCAATGTAGTAGTGATCCAGAAAGCCATTGAACCAGCCGACGATGCAGTAATTGAGCAGAGTCAAGATCCAAGCCGAACCGATGGCGTAGTATGTGCCCACGTAAGCCATGATGGTTATTTTGGATGGCAGAGGCATATTACTGGAGATGAAGTTTCGGAAGATGGGCGTCAGAGGACCCTTTGCGAACCACTGTGCGAATGGATGAAAGATCAACTCGGAGCACCCATAGGCGTATTTCTCCCAGCGCGCAAGTTCGTCGTACACCGTCAGCGAGACGCCTTCCTTGAATCCCTGGCCGGCATATGCAGCCAGACGAAGGATGTAGCCGTTCGTTTGGAGCCGGAGAGCCATGTCGAAGTCCTCAGACACAGTGGCTTCGGACCAGTACTTTTCTTTACTGCCGCCGTCGTTGATGTCTATCTCGATATACGCGACATCTTGCACGGCCTTCCAGCGCAAAAAAGCGTTGTGCCCGACAAAAGGCGCGACGTCCCCATTCGACACTGCATACTGGATCGCAGTGTACACGAGATTCGTGAAGAAAGTAATGCCCTTTTCGAACCAGGTGTCCGCGACGTTCATGACGCCAGACGCGAATTGGATAATCGCAACTGCAGGAGACTGTTCCATCTCACTGACCGCATCCAAGAAGCAGTCGACTGGGACACGTGTGTCCGAGTCTATCAGCAGGATGTAGTCGCCGATGCGGACGTTGCCTTCGGCCTGAGTCCACCCGTCGTCTTCAGCAATGACTTCAGCTAACGCCGAATCGTACGCATCGCGCTCCTTCTCCACGCCCCAGCGATCATCGCGGTTGATTAGGGCTAGCTTGTCCTCGATGCGTGTGCTTACGTTGAGGGCATAATTCATGTTCGACGCCTTCTTGAACTTGCCAGCTCGGATGAATTTCTTCTCTCCGTCTGCTGGTCTGGGGTTGTGTTTGGGGCGAGAGACCCAGCCAATGTTGTGCTCGTCGTAGTACTCGCGGCGCTCCTGGGCTTGGTCGGGAGGAATCAATTGCATCCCGTCGTCGTTAATGAAGATGTTGGCGGTGCCGCCCTGCATCTCGTAGGTTGAAATGGCTGCCTTGATGGACTTGACAGTCGGGTCGATGACTGAATATAGACCTTCTTTGTACACTGGGCATTGGATTGTAACGTGTGGGAGAACGGCCGAGCGTGCAAGACGGGGTGGAGGTTGACCAGAAAAGAATTTAGTGTTTGCATTCATCTGACTGATGGGACCCATAATCTGAGCAACGCAGCCAGCGACAGATTGCATGAAAAAAAGAGCCAGCCAGCACTGGAATGGTACAACCAGCAGGAAAGCAAGACGCATCCAGTTCTTGTCGACTCTTACTTCGATGGCAATCTGCCGCCAGCCGCTGCCGATGGCAACAACAAGCAGAATGAGCGTGATAGCAGTGAGCACGGATTGAATCAATACCACCCGGCGTGGAGCAATCACAACCTGCTCCAGGTTTGAAGAATTGTCGTCGGGATTTAAGTTGGTAGTACTGGGAATTGCACTTCCCATCGGGGCGACGGAGTCGTCATCATCCACTTGTTCTTTCCAAACCATACTGACGAGCTGCCCCTCGATACCTTGTACTCGTTT
This sequence comes from Exophiala spinifera, assembly GCF_000836115.1. Classification (NCBI taxonomy): domain Eukaryota; kingdom Fungi; phylum Ascomycota; class Eurotiomycetes; order Chaetothyriales; family Herpotrichiellaceae; genus Exophiala; species Exophiala spinifera. The sequence continues at coordinate 1,099,181 of NW_015622520.1, read as the reverse complement.
AAGAACATGATTCGGATCGTCGTCCCACACGATGAGGATTTGAGAGTCCCGGATAAAGGCAGCAAAGTGATGTTTCTGGCACTGAGGCAGATGTGAGATACTGGGCAAGATCTGCAAGCGTAAACCTGATTCTAATGGAACGTGGATGAGGCTATCGTCTTGCAGAAAGAGCTTGATGATGCGTGTGTTGACAGTTAATGCACACTAAAATCAATTGTTTAGGAAGAGAACGTTGGCTACGATACGATGAGTGGACTTGCCTTGACGTTGAGCTTCTGTACAGCATCGAAGAATCCGTCCCGATGAGTCGAAAGGTCTGCTGGAGCACACTTGTAGTCATCTTTCGTTTTCTTGAGAACCACACCCTCCTCCAGGCCATTAGTCGACCACATCCGTTCCAATTGTTGCTGGTACAACCAGTTGCACATCATGTCGGCTTTCATATCGCGGAACTCTGGCACGGAGCTGTTTCGGAAGTCGCCTGAAGAGTATAAGACCGACTTTCTGCTTTGCATAGCGCCTAATCGAGACACTGCTTTTGGCTGGATTAGACTCAACGGACCGGCTTGATCTGAGGACGAAGTTGGAGGCAGCATGCTCGACGTCGAGGCCAGGTCGATATCTGAACTCATTGTGATAGTGCTACTGACTCTCAGTCGAAAGAGCTAGTCGTGAACGAGCGCCTGATGACCCAATGTTGCACGTTGCAACGCTGACTCGGTGAGCGTAGGTGTTGAGTTTGAGACTTTTGGACAGTACGATATGAATGCAATGAGAAGCAATGACCCTGAACTGATACAGGCAAGTGAATCTCACTCCCTTGTAGACTTTGAGAGCCTCAATTCGGGGACCTATCTGAATATAAGGAAAATAGAAGTCGATGATCTCGACAACATGTCGCAGTAAGACATCCGGACCTAGGTAGATCGTTGGTACAGTTGGAAGCAGCCTTCGTGGAATCAGGAACGGTCATCACCGATATTTAGAACGCCTCTTTATCCGTCGATGATGGTGGATCTCGCTCGTTTCCTGCTCAGGTGTTCGATGGCTTCACGGTCATGGTATGTCTTGAAAAATGTGAGATGAACGATTTATGCCGAAGAGCAAGAACCTGGCAACATAGAGCAGCACTCTAATGTCTCAGCGGACATAGTCCAGGGAAAGGTTCTGGACGAAAATGGCCTCGCCATCACCAACTCTCATTAACTGGGATGTCCACCACTTTCCCGGTGGTCTCGCACATAGAAAAAGTGTGTAGACCAGCAATGAGAATTGGACATGCCTTCTGAAGACTTTGCTCACACTGGCAATAGTTTTGGTGTTCATACACTCACACCATTCGTCGAGTGGCGTCTAGGCTCAAGAATATCCCCAAGCCTTGTGGGCCAGTTGACAACCTGACCACGGTAGCGGCTCTCCTTCGTGCAGTCAGCCATGGTCAAGTTGTTTGTCTCACTGCGTCCAATCATGTATTACCAGGCAGCGCCTTCACCCATCTCTGGCATTATGGGGCCCCAATATGATGGCTGTTGTTTCGATTTGCAAGCGCCTAGTGTTCCCGTCATGGAGGACACGGCCCAAGACGCTCACTTGCGAAGTGATTTTGACTGTCTCGCGATCGATCGTTGTTCCTCGAGAGTGATCTCATAGTCTTCAATTCGTAAGACTCTAGTAGGCCAGATTAGAATGGCTTGCATGGCAGGAAGTTCGTCTCTGTCTCTTGACTGATGCAAGTGTGCCTTGCTCCTACGGCTCTTGAGCCCGGTAATTCGCGTATAGCCAATAATGTTGACCCAAGCACCGGTTCTGAGGACGGAAGAATCAACGGTTTCGAGACTGAGGTTTACATCGACCGAAACTCGTGGAGTAGGTAGGATGTGCTTTGGATAGGCGTGCTCGAGAATGAGCTGTCCTTTGACCATATCATAGTCCACCACACTAGAGTGCCAAGTCAGTAGCAGGGGTGCTAGTGACGCTTGAAGCATACCAGCCCAAAAGTCTCACCTTGGTTTCAGGTGGTAGAGAGGCAATCTCATGCAGAAAGACCAACACGGACGCGACGGGCCCATTGGTCGAGCTTTCATTCATGTCTACGACAACATAACTGACCTGCGAAGACAAAAGAGCCGTCCTTTGAACCTGGCTATGAGCAATCTGATGCCGGCGGAAAGTAGCTCTTGAGTAAACACTCTTTGCGGCTGCAGAGAGGACATAGATGCATTTTACTGAGGTCGCGGGTCGAAAACAAACACGTCTTGTGAGAAGTATAAAGGCGGCGTCCGAAGATTTCCGGATTGAGCTCCCAGGTCTCGCTACGTTGGAAAGGCTGATTGAGGGAACATGATATAACGCATGTGAGGCAATAATTCTACTCGTCACACTCTATCTCCTGCGAGATTATAATGTTCATCAAAGGACAAGGACTGAGTGGTGATGAATCATTCAGTTGATCCTAGACCATATATCATTCTGGCTCAAATCACGCAGCTTGCAACAGAATGTTGCCGGTGTGGGGTTTTCCAAAGGCCATTAAGCCAGCTTTAACGCTAGGCTTTTGGTTGACAAAAGGGACCTGGCAGCGCGGGTTTTTTGTCCAAATCTTACGCGAAGATTCTCTGAGGAGGGTTCAAATAATCACCCTGTCACTTTGTTAGTCCCCATAACATAAGTCCAGCAGCAAGGATTAACTTACCGGATCGTTGAAGCGCAAGCCCTTGTCCAAAGAGCTGATGCTGTTCATCTCGTCCGAAGAAAGCTCGAAGGAAAAGAGATCGAGGTTCTGCTTCTGGCGGGTTGCATCATTCGACTTGGGAATGACAATCAGGCCACTGAGGTCCCTCTCTGTTAGCTTTTCCGGATTGCCATTTGAAAGGTAACTGAAATCCTACCGTTGCACCGCCCACCTCAAAAGAACTTGGGCTGGAGTTCGGGAAAGTTTCTCTGCCATAGAGGTAATCACGTCGTTCTCAAAGAGCAAAGAAGTGCCCATCGCCTTGGGACTTTGCAAATCGCGGTAACTCAAAGGTCCGAAGCTGGAGTACGCGGTGACAGCAATACCGAGGTCCTTGCACAGGTCTATGAGCTGAGGCTGCACCAGATAAGGATGGTGCTCAATTTGGAGCATGCTGGGCTGGATCCTAGCAGAGCGGATCAGGTCCATGAGCAATCCGCCCTGGAAGTTGCAGCCGCCGATATTCTTGACGAGGCCCTCATCAACAAGAGATTCCATGGCCTTCCAGGTAGATGCAAGCGGAATGGCGGCAGTCTTTGTTTCCCACTTGTCAGCAGCAATTGACCACCCGGGGGGATACCTCTCGGCCGGGTCGACATATTGGAGTGGAAGAGGAAAGTGGATGAGGTAGAGGTCGAAATACTCCAGACCCCAGTCGGAAAGTTGCTTCTTAGCGATCTGCTTGACATGTTCCCTGAGTGATATCCAGTTTAGTGTCTGCGTCCCTCGTGCTGAGCAAGTCGAGGCAGGCTTTCACTCACGGAGAATGAAACGTTGCCCAGAGTTTCGTGGTGATGAATACTTCTTCTCTCTTCACTAGGCCGTCCTTGATGGCTCGAGTGATGCCCTCGCCAGCCTCCTTCTCATTTCCTGTTGCACTGTAAGCCAAACACTCATAGTAGTGGCTCCCTAGCAACAATACCGTAGTCACAGGCACCATCAAAGTGGCGGTAGCCGTTCTTGATGGCACCATAGACAACATCTGCTGTGCTGTCTTTCGGCACCTGTGAATTGCTTAGAACGGAAGTATCCAGCCCACTGGATCTCTACCCACCTTCCACAGACCAAAACCGACTTGAGCAACCTTCTGGCCGGAGGGCTTCAATGTGATAGCGGGGGATGCCATTCCGTGTACGCTATTATGTTATTTGAACAGAGGATCCTGGTTGTGGTAAAAATGCGAAATGCTTTCTGGCAGGAGAGGGAAAACTTTGGAACCGAATGGCTCGAGAGGATTTATCAAGCTAAAGAGGTTTAGGAACCGTGGCATTGGACCTTTTTCAGACCATGCAATTAAGAACTTATAAGGTGTGGAGCGAGGCACGTCAGGAGGACCGTCCGCTATCCACAAAGTTACCCACGCCCTGAACCTTTTCTAGCAGGCTTTGCCCATTGTTATTACACCCCGATTTCCGTGGCAGGTTTCGACTTCTTTTGAGACAGGAAAGGAAGTATGCATCCCCCATCGACAGGTGGACAGAATTTCGAGTAACACACTAGCTACGCTGATTTCGAGAAAGCCGTTCAATCCATACTATTATAGAGACTCAGATGCGTCAACCCCTTAGCGATATTTCGTTCACCAGCACCTCCGTTACTTCTTTGCCACTTTCTACAAATCGTCCATCATAACTGTCATAGGTTAGTATATAAGTAGCAAGGAGTACGTATTTGACTTACAGCATGTGGCACATATGCTCGTAGTAGCTTGCCGCATCCCTTGGATTATTACTGTCGTCTCCGCAGCCCTCCAGTGGTTTTATCAAGGTCGTAAGAGATGGCTCAAAAAAGAAAGGAATTGAAACCCGATGTGTGTCGCCCCGGTGGATGACTCGATGGACGGTGGCAGTGTAACGGTTGTTTGTGAGAACATTTACCATATCACCTGCGAACAATCAGTACCTATCCCTTGTATTCTTGTGGTTGATCGGACTCACCAATGTTCACAACGTAAGCTCCCGGGAGGGGATCAGCCTTGATCCAGTCTCCATCCTTAGTTTCTACCTCCAAAGCAGATTTGATATGATCATCAGCGAGGAGAAACGTCAGGCCTCCATAATCTGTATGCTCGCCACAAGAGATGCCTTTCTCCTGTTCCGAGAGGTCGGGTGTTGAGAGAGGAGGATAGCCGTTGAATTTCAGGCCCCAGAAAGGATCCTTTACAATCTCCTCAAAACGTTCTGCTCCGTTTTCTACTCCCAGGGCATCTCCCATAGCTCGCATTAATGCCTTCCCGACCGGTATCAACTTTGAAACGTAATGGAGGACCGTTGGCTTGAGGGAGGCTGGTCGTGAGGGCCACACTTGCGCACCTCGGAGCATCTCCGAAGAAGGGTCGGGGTACTCTCGATATATATCGTATCCCTCAAGGACGTCTCTTTTCCCAGAGGTCACATTCTCCCCAAGTCGACCATATCCGCGGACCCGATCCATGCTGTTGAAGATAGAGATTTGTTCCTTCTCGGCCTTAGGCAAGGAGAAGAACTCATGGCCTAAGCGGAGCATCTCCTGTCGCAGATCTTCGTCTATTCCATGCCCAACGAGGTAGAAGAAGCCATATTCACGACAGGCATTGTCAACAGCTTTGGCCGTCGCTGCGCGTTGAGCAGGTGATGATTCGGGGTCTAGGTAAGGCGCAATATCAATCACGGGCAATGAAGCTGGTTCCGCCATTGTTGTGCGAACAGAGTGAAGAAGGTTGTCGGAACCAAATCTTTTGCGATGGAAGACTGATCAAAGAGAAATGTGCTTCGGGCGTTTCAGGATGTATTCAGCGAAATATAGTAAACGACACATTTCGTCCTCTGATCAACCTACCAGACTAAATAACGGACTGCAGAAATTCCCAAAGAGGGAATTGAGCTGAATGGAGATCACCGTAGGGAGCAATTCTGCTACATGAGCAAGGTTGAAGAGTGCAAAAATAACGGAGTCTGGGTCGATATTCGGTTTCCCAAAATGCATATATTCTGGAAAGCTGGCCACATGACTTTCTGCACAAGGAACGTTTTCGCTTATCGAGGATACGAATATTCGGTTGCCAGAAGAGGCAAATGAGGACAGAACTTCGACCATGGGCGAACATTCCATCGTGGGGCACGCCTAACGTGCCTCACACAGACATCGAAGTGTCTGGGGCAACCGAGTTCGGCCAATTCTGCCAGGTGGCAAGCCGACAATCCGAGGGGTGCCAATCCTGGGAGCGTCGCTCCAACCACCGGGCCCTCGAGGCGCAGATCCGGATGCACCCAAACCCCTGCTAGTTGGCTCGGGGAACAAGCAGCAACACTGCTAGACTAGGGTAGAACCCCCTGTGAAAGCCCGCTCCCTTATTGTCAGTGCTGTGCTAAAGCAGCGACCATATAATGTTGGTCCACATCTAGATCCATTCAGTATAAACATCCACATGCTATTGGTTTACAAGAGCGGCAAGGGACCAGCTTCCTGTTTAGCGAAGTAGGGTGAGATTAATTGCTAACCATACAAGTCGCAGTGGTCCGACGCACTCCAAAGATAAGACCAGCTTTACCGTGATTGGGTTGCCTAGTGAGGAATTTAGCTTCTGACGGCGTTATACCGTGGTCTATTGCCACGAGGACATATTATGGCTCGTTCTCACTGGAGAGCCTAGTAGACGTCTAATTCTCATGCTTTGTCGCTCTTTAGCGAGCACAAAATCCAGCATATATCTTCTGACAACCACCACTGTCATCTGGTAGCTTTTGGCAAACACGGAAGACCTGAGACTCGCGACACAGGCTCATCTATAGATTGACGTCTCCATGGTTTGTACTCCTGCACCCCTCACAGGTCAGGAACAAAGGCTGATGATCATCGTGAACACAGGCCGACTCTTCTACCACATCGCCTGCTGAGGCGGCGAGTCTCGGATCACAAGCGGAGAAAGGCATGATGTCTGAAAAGACAACTACTCCAGTAGAGTCGGGAGTCAGCCAGCTCAGAGGAATGGGCCCCGACGAGCTTGAGCATCGCGGTCCACGATGGCTACAGACTGTCCAGCACTACTCGAATGTCCTGGACCGGAAACTCCACATTGAGAGTCGTGGCATTGAGCGTGTCTTGCCTACAGAACGTGATGAAAACCTCAATTATCTTGATATGATGTTTCTCTGGTTTTCTTGTTCGGCCGTCATTTCTACAGTGGCCACTGGCTTGCTCGCCGGTCCATCATGGCTGGGCCTCAGTGTTACGAATGGCTTCCTAGCAGTCTTCTTCGGCACAAGCCTGGGCGCTGCGAGTGCTGCATACATGGGCACGTTCGGACCGCGACTTGGCTTGCGACAGATCATTCTTGCTCGATTCTCTTTTGGTTGGTACGGTGGCAAGCTCGTCGCTCTGGTGAACGCCATCACCGAGCTGGGGTGGTGTCTCGTCGGAGTTGTCATCGGCGGCCAGATCCTTAGCTTCATCTCGCACGGCTCATGTCCAACGGTGGTCGGAATCATCATTCTCTCCATCCTTTCTTTCATTGTTGCAGGCTTCGGTTACAACATTGTCCATTTCTACGAGCGTTACGCCTTCATCCCAGGTTTCATCGCGACGATTATTCTCTGCGCCGTCGCCTCAAGACATTTTGATTCTGGTGCGCCGAACCAGGTCCACGGAGCGACGTTCTCGGGCAGCTTCTTGACCATGATCACAATTTGCTACGGCTCTGCTTCAGGATTCTTGCCTATTGCTTCTGACTACTATATCACTTACCCTGCCACGACGCCGCGCTGGAAGACGTTCTCATTGACCTGGGTCGGCATTACCGTTCCCATGGTTTTCTTCCAATCAGTTGGCCTGGCCATTGGTGGTGCTCTCGGCAGCACTCCAACCTGGATGGATGTCTATTATGACGAGGGCTATGGCGCGCTTATTGGCACTGCTCTCAAGCCTGTACATGGCTTTGGTACATTCTTGATGGTTGTGTTCTTCCTCGGTCAGAATTTTCCCGCCCAACTGCGTGCCTCACAATCTCTAACGAGTACTAGGTCTTGTTGCAAACAATATTCCCAATACCTACTCTGCGGGTTTGTCCATTCAAGCTCTGACAACCTACTTCGCCATTATTCCGAGACTGTTTTGGACACTTGTCGGCACCCTGATCTATGCGATCTGCGGAATTGCAGGCCGGGGTCATCTGATGACCATTATCTCCAACTTTTTGAGTGTGATTGGGTACTGGACCAGTGCTTTGTTCATGATTGTTCTGCAAGAAGACCTCATCTTCCGCAGAAGGACTGGTTACAATGTCGAGGATTATGCCGACAAGTCCAAGCTACCCTGGGGTGCCGCGGCAGTTCTTAGTTTTCTGCTCGGCATCGTCGGAGCCGTGCTCGGGATGAACCAGACCTGGTACGTGGGAGTCATTGCGAGACAAATTGGCGACTACGGAGGGGAACTTGGGGTCATCATGGCCTTCATCTTCACGGGTGTTTCGTACCCCCCTCTGCGTTGGCTCGAGAAACGGTACAGCGGCAAATAGAGCTTTGTTATTGGTATGTTATTAGATTCTCACACCACATCGACCAACCTGGTATCGCAGGAAGGCGTAATGCATGTAGCACATCATCCCCTCGGGCGCTGGCTGGTGAATACGAGTATTTCCGGTGCAAGACTCCGTGGTAACGAGCCACTGAGCGTGCGTGGTCTCGGGGGTGGATTTCTCCAGCCGAATCCCCGCTGCAACGTCTAAGCGAGATTTTGATAGGGGTCTGGCTCAGACTGGCTGTCTCTGAGAGTAACAAGCTAGTGCAAGCTGCCGCCGGAAAGGGTTTTCTCAGCTGATGGGGCTCAGCTGATGGGCCTCCCCTGCTTAGGCTCTGGCAACATCCGTCTCGCACATGTCTTGGACTATGTAAAGTTTTAAGTTGTAGGCATGGAGTATATGATTATGGGGTACGAGACACTCACCCAACGGGCCTGGAGTTTGTTACAAAGTTGAGTGACGTGCAGTGTAGTATGTACGTAGAGACCCCTTATCAGTGGAGACAGGCACGCTAGGCGTCTGTACAGGGAGGCATTTGCTCAAGCTCTCGCTATAAGGCTTACTGTAAAAGGGCCTGCCACACCCCTGCTAGGCTGGTCCTGGCCTGATAACTTGATGACCATCTACTTAAAGGCACCCTAATGATCCTCGCTCACCAGGCCCGAGCTCCACCCTGGACTTCCGACATTGCCCTGGCCCCTCAATTTGGCGGATCTTCGTCTAGACGATGTGAGAAAAACACTTCCGGCCTCTTCAAGCGTCATGATCAGTCGATCTTTGAACGACAGCAACAACAACAATAGGATGTGACAGACAGCGAGCATAGTTAACATAGCGATCCGTTCAGTCAAGAGACAACATCACATTGTCTCTAGGCGTCATCCGCCGCCACTCTACCCAAACCCACGCGCCGCAATGAGTAATGTGCCACCAAGAACGAACTCTCTCGCGTTCGCAAAGTCGGATTGTCATACGTGCAAGTCAAAGCAGAGAAAATGCGACAGGCAACGACCAATCTGCAAGACTTGCCAGGACGCTGGCGATAAGTGTGCCGGCTTTCAAACACGTTTAGTGTGGGAAGGCAGCGACCTGCCATCACGCCGAGGCGATGACAGTCGACGGCGACATAAGGCACCAGCACGTGCAGAAGCCAGCGATGGAGCAAAGACATCAGGAACTGATGGTGGAGTGATTAAAAGATCTCTACCCTCGAGAAAAGCCGAACGCGAGTTTGCATTTGTGTCAAGTTGGCCGCCTAGGCCACGGAAGAAGCACACTAGGAAGAACTCAGTGACTTCAAAAGAGAACCGTCCACCACCGTCGAACACAGTGACAGCAACGACTGAAGACGTTGCGCCCAACGTAAATCAGAGAGTAAGCCCTCATGCAGCATTCAAGCAGAAGGAGGCGGTGCATCCGAATGCTGATAAGGTTGCGTTTGCGCGTCCGACGATGATGGACCCTACACAAGTAATATTTCCCGAAGACGGTACATACGCGGTCTGGTCAGTTGACGGAGCAAGAGAAGAAGTTCCGATCTTAACTTCTAGCTATATTGCCGATCGGTGGGCTGTAGATGAAGAAAGCCATGCGAGTTTCGCTCAACCTTGGCCTGAGTCTGTCGAAGCAGGGTACTTTCAGAATCCCATGGCCCTCTCCAAAGTCCACCATCAGATTCCATTCGTTATGAGCCAGAGATTCATGACTTCGATCCCGCCTCATGTCCAGTATGCCAGTATACAGGATCAGTATTCAGTTTTACTGGACAGATGTAAGTGATGTTACTGCTACCTGGAAAGCTTATGCTTATCGAAGTAGACGATCAGGAATTCTGCAAATACCCGATCACGATCGATCTGGATACCAATCCGTTCCGGTATCGAAGAGAAACTTCGAGAGGCTCCAAACATCTGTTCCATGCGATTATTGCGCTCGCATGCCATTACAGAAAAGATTATCGACGAGATAAGCCGCCTCCTTTGGAATTCTACGAACACAAGAATCAATCTGTGGTGCTCTACAAAGAAGCTCTGCAGGGTTCGCAGATTCAACACCAGAGTTTACCTGCTCTGGACACGTTGCTTGCCTTGTGGTGTATTGATGTGAGATTGCGTCACTTTGCAAGCGTTGAGTACTGAGCATCTCGAGTGCTAATATTTCCTCATAGACTACAGAGGCGGCTCTGAACGATTGGAGAACTCACCTGAGTAACGCATATGCACTGCTCGAACTCGCTGGTGGCGTAAACACGTGGTCACTGTCCTTTCGGACTCAAACGCAAGTCGCCATGTTTTTATGGTCAGTTGGTTTTGCCGCCCTTGTAGGCGTCACTGACATCCTGTAGGTGGGACGCCGTTGTATCATTGACATCACGTCGTGCTCCGACCATGCCCTACTCATACTTTGAAGCAGTCCTTCAGTGGGAAAGCTCCCCCTTTTGGACATTTTTTGACCTTGTTGGCATTCCTCGAGAACTGCTGGTCCCACTAATGCAGTTTGCCCATCTAGTCGGGCAGATGAACAGCAAAAACATGTCCCAAAAGACATTGCGCAAAATCGTTACCGAAATTGAGTCGAACCTGAAGGGCCATCACTCTCTCCAGGAGGATCTAGAATCCGACGATACGGACGAGGATAAGTTGCAAGAGGCGAGAGATCGATTTCATTGTTGTGAGGCCATCCGACACTCACTACAGATATACGCTATCAGAGTGTTCCCCGATCAGAATATTCCCGTTGCCCGAAGGAGTGCTAGACTCAAATATCTGAGCCGACTGAGTCTAGACCACGTCATCTCAATACGAACATCGTCGGACACTTTGAAGCAGTTGTTACTTCCGATTTTTTTCGCAGGCGCCGAGACGGATGATCAACGCCACAAGGATTTCATCCGCGGATACTGTGAGCGATGGTATGGAGTATTTGGGTATGATATGTTTCCTACCACCGCAGAAATTCTGGAAGAGGTCTGGGCCAGCCAACTTATGGTCCACCAGGAACTATGGTGGGGAGAAGTGATTGACATGCGAAGGCATGCCTGTCAAGAAGGAGACTACGACTTTTGCTTTGGGTAGGGCTTACGAGTCTTCGTGATACAAAAACCTCGGTGACATGTAGATGTAATAACTATAATGAATCAAGAGCAGCCTCGCGCAGCGAGCGCACATCAGTGTCGTTGCAAACATTAGTGCACAGAGGATGACTAGTGCCTTGGCAAATGGACGTGCTAGTGCTCGGCAAACCTTCGTTTTCTGGCCCCGGCGATGAGCAAACCCAACGATGTCATGCCCTTGGACTCTTCCAGACTCGTCCCCAGGCACTCATCAAAGCCGCCTCTCGTCCACCATTTGACCTCTCTTCGGATCCTAGTGTTCAAGATCTTCTTCCTGGCTCTCACTTACGACTCCTCTCGTTCACGTTCGCCTAGCCGAGTGCCTGGACTCGCCGAGGTTTCGATCGTTTTTGCCCCCGCGATAACAACCGCACTCATAAGCAGGGCGAGTTCTTCTGCCTAACACAACGGATAGGACTTGCTGTTCATTCTAGGCCTGGGCGAACGCGCCTCGTACCCTCGCTGAATACACGTCCAGCAAACGTTGCCGTCAGCCGCCTATCGAAATGTGGAGTTGGTTTGGAGGGGCAGGAGCCCAAGCGAGAAGAGATGCACCAAAGAACGCCATCCTGAAGTTGCGACAGCAACTGGACATGTTACAGAAACGAGAAAAGCACCTGGAAAGTCAGATGGCAGAGCAAGATGCCATAGCCAGAAAGAACATATCCACCAATAAAACCGGTAAGCAAGGCCGCAGGTACCCCACTAAGCCCAAGGATAATGTACTGACACAGTCATGGTGTAGCCGCAAAAGCTGCTTTGCGACGGAAGAAGCTGCACGAAAGAACGCTCGAACAGACGTCGGCACAGATCGCCCAGATTGAACAGCAAATCTACTCCATTGAGGCTGCCAACATCAATCAAGAGACTCTCAACGCCATGAAGAACGCGGGCGCGGCTATGAAACAGATCCACGGTAATCTGACCATCGACAAGGTGGACCAGACAATGGACGAACTACGTGAACAACATGCTCTCGGCGAAGAAATTGCCAATGCCATTACGAATGCACCCATCGGCGAGCCTATCGACGAGGCAGATCTTGAAGAAGAGTTGGAAGGCCTGGAACAGGAGGCCATGGATGAGAGAATGATCAGCACTGGCCCAACGCCCGTCACAGGGGAAGTTAGCAGGCTACCTGCCGTCTCAAATGCTCCGAGTAAGTCATCCGCGTGCGAGCCTACAGTTCTCAGTGGCACTGACACTTTCACCAGTCAAGCAAACATCGCAAGAAGAAGACGAAGAGGAAGAGTTGAGAAGAATGCAAGCAGAAATTGCGCTGTAGGAGACGTGTGCTTGGTGCCAGGGACGGGTTTCGCAGTCGCAGTTTTGGTATAAAGACTTCTTTCTTCTTCATGTGGCCCACTCCAATCCTGCTTCTCCTATAGTCACGGCCCTCCACCATCCGCAAACGGAGCAGACCGCGATACCTGAACCAGGAGCAGACTCTAATATTCAGAACAGTAAATGGTCGGCGTTACAGAGCGAGAGATTTGTTCTTGACTTGAATTTCGTAGGGGGGTTTGTGCATGCTGCACTTTTTTTTCCAAGAATTGGCAATGAATTATCATGCATTTTTCCTCGATGCTACCACGCGGCCATTGTATCTGTGTTCATGTCTATCATATGTCCGTGATTGAATCCGTAATGCATCAACCATTGTACTCCCTTGTAGGGACGGAGTACTCTACAAGCGCTCGACTCACCCATTTCTTCACCCATCCCCTAAAACTATATCTACTCTCTCGGTGGGTTCTTAAACCACATCAAGGATGATAAGATGCATTTACGAAGGAATAAGAAGTAGAAGTGCCCCTTACTCTGCTACCATTGTACTGCGAGGAACGGAGGGGTACTGCCCTCGGGGATATTTCTTCAACTTCTAGAGCTACTCGCGCGAACCCTTGTGACTTCCGATGAGAGCCACCCCTCCCTCTGAGCCAGCACAGCATGCACGGCAGTCCAAACACACAATGCCTAGCGTATTCGCTTCCTGGGAGACTGATGTCACCACTCCAGACTCGTTCGCAAACCAAGACCAATATGAAAGACTTAGCCAAGAAATGACTTTTTCAGGATTTGAATGTCATAGACTTCCCGCTCATCTCTTTGCCCATCTTGTTTCGTCTCGCTCCGGTACTGGTATCCAGCGCCTTTGCGAACGGATTCATCTTCTTCGTAGGTTGGGCCTTCGGTCCTGACTCAGCGGTTGAAGTCAAAAGGGACTCTGCACTAGCGTAGTCGAAAGGCTTGATTTCTTGGGCAGCCTGTTCCGCAGCTAGCTTTTCTGCCTGCTTCCGGGCCTTTTTCTCTGCCTTCTTCTGTTTCTTTGCTAGACGCTTGTCTGCATACGCAGGGTCAAGAGTTTGTGCTGCCTCCTGATCATCTGCCTGATCCGGGTCAGCGGAAGCGGAGGAGTCGGCCATAGACGGTAAAGTAGTTGCTATTTGCTCCTCTATCGTGTCAGTCTCGCCCGCTTTACGTTTCTTGGATCGTGAGCGTTCCTTCAACGTGAAGATTTCCTTGGACTTGGTTTGTTGGAGAAGTCGGCTTGGCGCTGTTTCGATAGGAACTGTAGTTTGCGAAATATCGACGGGACCTGGCTCTGTTGGCTGTTGAGCGACTAATTCTGGAGCATGAACCGTGGGTAACGGAAGAACAGACGCCAAAGCAGCGAAGGCAGTAGCAGGCTCGGTTGCGACGTGTTCATGATTCGGCGTGATGGTGCCCCAAAGGTGAGATGAAGCTGACCGTGTGGCAACAGGAATGTCAAACGCCAATACAGCGGAAGACGACACACTTTCATTGGCAGCGGTGGCGACGAGCTGCTTCAGAGTCGCACCTACACCGTCGTATGTAGTCTGTTGTTCTCGTCTTGGTTGGAATCTCGGGCCTCTGCGAGGGAAAATGCCATACGCCGTTTCGGCATGTTTAAGTACCTCCTGCACAGTCTTCCCTTCCTTTCCCTCGGCTTTGGCCTTCTTGATAACCTCGATCAACTCCGGAAGGTAATTGGAAATTGCCTTGGTGTTGCGACGAATCGTGGCATGAAAGTTGAATGCCGACGTCGGCATGGTTTCTGCTATCTGGAATAGAACTTGATTAGACATGATAAATTGTAATCCTTCATCAGTCTCTCGTGCTTTGCGGTCCCGCCACTCATGCACTGCTCGAAAAACGCTGAACTGTTCTGGCCCAAAGGTCACCGAACGTTGCAAGAGAAGATTCAGCCAACCTAATGAGCCCCGTCCAGTCTCTGCGTCATACAATGGACGCTCATATACTTGAAGAGATTCTTTCTTTGACTCTCGGAGAACGTAATCGACCAGATTTTCGTTGGGGGTGGATGCCTCAACCAACATATTCCTGACGTTGTCGTAGATGTGAAGAAGGAAATGGGTATCTGAGCGAGCATAGTCCAACAATTCCTTGGGCAGAGGCCGCACGCGCCAATCTGCAACTTGGTACTGTTTCTGTGCCTCGAAATTGGCGAATCGCTGCAAGAGATACTTGAGGCTTTTGCCTTCGAAATGTAGAGCCATGGAAGCGTGGAAAGTATCAAACAGACCGACAACGTACAGACCGAGATCTCGCTGTAGCCAGATCATGTCCATATTTGAGCCGTGAAAGAGCTTGAGGATTTTAGGATCCGCAAATACCTCATTCAGCATCTGTAAATTCTCTCGCCACGGTTTAAGCGTATCGATAATCCAATCTTTCTCTCTTGTGCTGATTTGCATGAGGCAGACCATACCAACAAAGGAGCGCATATCATTATGTTCCAAATCAATGGCTATCTCTGAGGCTTGCTTTAGCTCGTCTAGCATTTCTTTCACGCCTTCTTCGGTATCCACATAGATTGGTTCCGTGTTCTCAGGTGGAAGAAAGGGGATGGGTGGCTTAATCTCGTAGACGCTGGGTGGATAGGTATAGTCTTCTATCTCTGGGGCATAAGGGTGCTTGTACCTGGATCGCAGTCAGTGGCAGAGCTGGAACAGAGTGAAATGGCATTTACCCAGATTCTTCCTCCACCATGCACTCCTCAAGAGGCACTTGCGCATGAGGCTTGGAGCGGAGGAGAGGCTTGAAAGGTTTCGTGTCATTGTTGTTGACTTTCTTCTCGAAATGAACTTGTGGCTTTTGCATCACATTAGAAAAACGATCTCTGACGAGCTTTGCATTTTGTGATGGCAAATCTCCCTCCTTCAAACTCGGACTATGGCGCTTTATAACTCCAGAGACTTCGTCCAGAGCAGAGTCTGCCTTTTCCAGTAGATCATCTACTATATCCACAACTCGCCGCCAATTGTCGTCAATCCCATCTGGACTCTGGAGAGTTGGAGGTTTGATACTCGTATCTGTAGTGGCAGCCTTGAGCAACTTGTTCGTGAGACGCAAGAGATGAGCATTTTGACGATCAAGAGCGCGGGACAGTTTCTCGCTGGACGAGCGGTGGAAGCCCAGATCCTCATTCGCAACGCGGCCTGCTGTTCTCGTTGCATTGACGAGGGCTTTCTGAACTTGGTCTTGGAAAGACTTGAAGTCTGCAGTCAAATCCGCCGCAGCTTCTTTGGAGTCTTCGGAGGTCATCGTGACAATGATCTTCTATCCTGATCAGACCAGGAGAGATCGAGACTCGCCTCGCGATGGAATTTGGTCCTCACCCTTCGATTGAGAGATTTCAAAAAGTCGCAGATTGAAATCTCCAAATTCCCCACAAACGACATACGAGGTATAATTGGTTCACCATACAATATCTACGGTCGACTATAAGACCAAAGCGTACGCCTTACCTCGTGTCCCGTACTCGCAAGGCAATCTGATCTTGCCATGACTCAAAGTACACCCGCTACCGAACCAAGAGCAGGGAGATGACATACACATGGCTCGTCCCAAGTGATGCTTCGCAATGCTACCCATGCAGCGTCTCGTCTGATCCTAATGCTGACTTGAAGAAATGGAGATTTCCTTCTCATGCTGTAACGGGCCGATCTGTGATCAGTTCGATTAGGTAACAGCCCAGCAGATTTTCTATGAAGGTGCTCATTCCTTCATGGCCAATAGCTGACAGCTGGAAGCTGATGTGAAGCATGCTGATCATCAATAGGTGGCATTTGCAGTCACCGGACTTGTAAAAGCGTCGTGATCAGGACATCTAAACGACACCCTTGTCCCTGCTACGAAATGCAGCAGAATGTAACTTTGGGAGGGCACAGGTGTCACAAGTGTTACCGATACTTCGGATAGGGTTACACGGGGGTGCTTCGTCTGGGCCTGCGCAACATCACCACGGTGAGGCTGACGTCCTGTAGCTTTGCAGGAGAGTAATTCCCATGAGCCCCTCTTCGCAAGAAGACCAGGCTTACCCAAGTTTCAAGCAGCTTTCGTCATACCTACCATACGTCGCGTTCACGCCATGGTATCAATGGCCCAAGACAAGACAGAAATAGGCTGGCAGGCATCGCGAAGGATCGCGACCTATGTTGTAGATCGCAGTGGAACGCTCCGACACTCGACGCGCTGAAGCCAGCTTTCGCGCATTGTCGCACCCAAGGTGATATACCCGGGATACCTTGACCTGTTGACTGCTGGTGAGTTTCCGTTGACTTGTTCCGCTCGTTGTCGGTGAGTCAAAAGGGGAGAGTCAACTTTTGAGGACTCCCATCTGCAAGGCGGCGCAGTATCTTTGTGTACACGGCCCCCAGCGCCGTAGCTTCGTTGTCCACTCCCAGGACAAGTCCCCATCTGTCCGTCAGTGAGCATTGCAGTCATTTTCAGGCATGCGTCGTCCAATGCAATCACCGATTGCCCCATCAATGAGCGCCTTGACGACCTTCACGCGTTGAGCGGGTGACACGGATGAGCTTGCGATGCCCGCCGTGCTTGTCAGGTCAACACTACAAGAGAAGTCGCATGTCTCCTATCTCATGCAATCTATGGAGAGGGGCGTCGCACTTGCACTTCACTTCTGAAGTGATCATTCTAACAAACCGCCCAGACACTTCAGCTACCATGCTTCCAGCTTCAACACTTCCACACGAATCTTCTCAGCTCTCATCGTTGCTGAATAAAAGGCTGCGTCAAGCGTGTGATGCTTGCCATAGTGCCAAAACCAAGTGTTGTGGCAGCAGCCCATGTACACGATGCCAGCGTTCTGGGAGTCCTTGCGTCTACAGTCAGCCAAATCGAGCTGGAAGGCCAAAAGGGACGCGAAATAAGAGAAGCAACGACAATATCCAAGTCGACCGTACTCGAAGCGAATCGAATGGATCTTTACGGATGCCACTGAGCAAGAGCAACAGCACCAGTGGAAATAGCATCAATGTCCATAACAACCGCTACTCCGATGCTCGAAACATTCCAGTCCCTCTGACTCAGCTAAATGCGCCATACCAAATCCCAGAATCGTCTTCTTCTTCTGAATCTTTCTTAACCTCCAGCATATCGTCGCCCTTAAGGCCACAATTGTCTCTACGAGGTCAACATCAGAACAGTGGGGACAGCCTTCCGTTCGACTTCAACCCCGGCCACGACTTCCCTACATCCTCCAGCCATGTCCATGATCCAGCAGCTATCTATGAACAGAGCTTATCTCTTCCAGTGATTGCGAACGACTTGAGTGTCGACCCTGTGGAACTCTGCTCAGGCTTGAATCCTGACGTCGGCATGGGCGACGGGCAGTCAGCCTGCTGCGTGCAGATACTTCCCGATATCTTTGGTCTTTCAACCACCGCGGCAGAACTCTCTGCAATGTCCCCCTCTCAGTTTCTGGGAGACTCAATCTTACAGTCTATCCAGCAAGGAGATATCGTCTTTTCAAGGTCTTCTGGTCTGACCTCCGAGCCACTTTCGAAGACTACGACAAACAGTAACAGCACCGAATCGAAATGCTCGACAGTTTGTAACAGCATTGAAGATGGAAGTTCTGCAATGCTACAGGTGTGGTCCTCGAATGAATCTTCTGGAATGTCGACTTCCGATTCTGATGCCTTAGGCCTGGCTTTTTCGCCGTTGTTTGCTCCCAACAGTCACGCCTCACTCGACGAGAACAGGTGTTAATGTCTACATTGGCACGCCAAGCTACTTGCACATCTACAAGAACTGCTCAAATGCCTATCGGAGCTTCCGGTTGATGTAGTTCTGAATAGAGTAGAGCAGGGGTTGAAGTCGTGGGATACATATCTGCAATGCCGCATACGCCACCAAGACCAGCACGGAGAAGTCTTGCTCTTATCCGCCATGAGCATTCGAGCAGTCACGCGACTTTTACAAGACGCTTCTCGACGTGTGTTCTCGCAGTCCAATTCAAGTGAGCGGCCGCAGGGGGACAATAATAGATCACAGCAAATGGGCTTTCCGCCAAAGCAACGGGACACCAAATTCACCTTTGGTGGCCATGACATCAAGGGCGAAGAGAGTATCTTATTGCTCGGTGTGGTATTCTCCCGCATCTTGGCCAACATCCAGAATGTGCTCGCATCTCTCAAGAAATCTCTTCCACGCCTATGTCACGGTGAGGTCGATTTTCAAGAAAGCGACACCTACATAAGCTATCTACGCAAATTGCTTGAGGGGCTGGAGGCTGGTGCGCAAGTGTTGTCAGCAAATTTGTTAGAGTTTCGTCTGTGATATATCGAATAGGCCTTGTTCATACGGAAGGCATTAAATGTATTAAATGTTGGTCAGATCAACTTGAGCTACTAGGGAGATCAATTTACGCTGCTGTCTACTTTGTCCTTGGTAGGCTCTTGCGACATCATACTGCTCTGTCCTTGAAGCTTGGCAAATACCAGAAGCCCCCTGAATCTCGCAGCCTCGGGCTACAAATGTGCGGCACCTTTCAACACAAGAAAACCGTGAGACAAATAAACCATCACGCGTTTTCGAAGAGCATAAAATTGATGCCCTGGATGAGCAAGGGAAACAAAAACCCTTACATCTAACCGTCAGCACTAGATCAAGCTTGACATTGTAACCATAAAAATCTAGAACTGATGCCACACAAACCCAGACTCCCAAAACGACGTGTAGCTAGGGATATAAATAAGTAGGTACCGGTCCAAGCCAACCCAATCAATGAATTGAATACCAGTCCTTGATCTCTCTGGGTATGTCCGAGTTCTCACAATCCCTTCCAGGGAGTCATATTATTCATCATCACTCCGTGCCTCACCTCGGCCAGTCGCTTCCCCGGCCGTCGAGCCCTTCTTGAACTTCTTGCGCAATTCCTCCTTCGCATACCCAAACGTGACGGCTGCTGACTTGAGAGCCTTTCCGACTTTCTATCCCGCCGCAGTTAGCACACGCAAAGCGACAGTGTGAACTCCCGAAGAATTCCTAAGAACGGGATAGGACAGACACTCACATTGCTTGTCAAGAGATCCATCATTTCGGCAAACACATCGCCGATTTCTTTACGTTGAGAAGCCCAGGTTCCTTTGGCATTGAACCCATCAAGACCAAGATCTTTGCCGTACGCGGCTTCAAGCAGGACACTTCGGCTTGGAAACGCCAACTCGACGTGCTTCTTGGTGGGGATCATGTGCACACCGCAGAGAACTTGTCTGAGCTGGCCTGCTGCTCGGCCACCGCCGTGACCTCCGTAGCTGACAATCATGGCCGGTTTGCCTTTCCACTCGTTGTACAGGTAGTCGATTGCGTTCTTCAGAACGGCAGGGTACCCCCAATTGTACTGTGGGCAGACAAAGATGAAGGCGTCGTAGCTTTGGACTTCTTGACTCCATTCGCGGGTGTGGGCGTGGGCGTACTTGGTGTAGTCATGGATCTGGGATGGGACGTCGGGCTCGTCGAAGAACGGGAGGTTCCGCTCAGCGAGATCAATGACTTTGAATGATGGTTCGAGAGACCAGCGGTCTTGGTATGTGGATTCAATGGCTTCCAGGACAAAGTTGGCGATTTGGGGGTTCGCACGGGGTTTTCTGTTGCTGCATATCACCACTGCGACTTTGGCGACGCTTTTGGCCATGCTGATTGTATCCGGTGGGGTTTGTGATCTGTTACTTGCAAAGCTATGCTGGTACAAGATGGTACGCGGTAGTCAGATGGGCCTTCAGGGTCAGAATGTCGCTATTCGGCCTCGCCTAGAGCACCTGTGAGAGGGTTGACGCGGTGAGACGTTGCGAAGATATACTGAATGAAATGGAAGGGAGAAGCTTGTCAGTAGTGAGAGCAGAAAGCGGACTCTTATCTTGTGGAAATTCCAGGTTCATCTCTCCTACAAGCGCCAACGAGTATATGCCTCGTCTACCATTTGAGTGACAAGACATCATCACATTCCCCCAAAACACCTCGCTGCTGGCTGCCGAGCGAGAGAGACGAGATGGCAAGGCCGGTACGCGAGATAAAGTTCGTAGCTCGTTGACAGGCTCTTGAGCCAGACAAGGCCAGTTGATTGGAGAGCGCATGGACGACGTTTCAAAGTATTCGCTGGTGCCTTTCTGCAATCGGTCAAGCTCCATCTGTTGTGGCCGAGGTATTAATACCGAGCCGATTGAAAGACCGAGCGTCCCAGGGCGGCGCTTGACCCCATTTATTCTCCCAGGGCATAAAGGGGAGCAAGGCTGAAGTGGCCCCAGGCCAATAATGGTCCCGGCAGTTACGGTCCATTGCAAGCCTTCGCCCGACCTTGAAAGCCAGCGTGAGCTTGACCAACTTTCGCCCGAGCCTTGTGATTTCTCGTCCATAGCTCGTTCTGTCTGCTTGATTGCGACTTCATGACGCAAAGTGGCAGCTGCAGGTGGGCTAGAGGACATGTGAGATGAGAAGCGCATTTCTTCTGCCGTGTATCGCGCGTGGAACAGAGCGCGGAATGCTCGTCCCCGATATGAGTCGTTGAAAAACAAAAATCGACGAGGATGAGCCCTCTGCATCGGCGCATTTCTTGACTTCCCGCGGACAACTCGTGCAAACTTGGGACAAAGACTAATTGCATCTCACTCCGATACATATGTGGACAGATCATGTGCAAGTGCTACAAAGACCTTTGGAAGGTGTTTTGGACCACGGGGACAAGAATCGCACGGCGAGGTTCTGGCCAAAGAAGTCCCAACGCCATGTCTGTGCTGATGTCGCTTCTCCCGAGCGCGGTTTGTGCAGCCATGTTGACCGTCTGCAGGGCCATGCTGGTGCCGACACCATATAGAATCTGGTATCACGTCCACTTCGAACTTCTTGTTGAAGGTTTGAGCTGCGTCAGAGGTACCGCGTTGAAGCCAGTCTGGCTGGAACGACGCACTGCCACTACCCCGCCGCAAGGTATCCGCGTACCTTTCAACTCGTCCCTCTTACGAAGCGGTGTACATCCCGGCGGCAAGTTTTTGCAGAAGCGGATTGTTGAAAGCACTATCCGAGCAGACAGTCTTCTGGGCAAGGGGTTGCCGAATGTTATGGCCGAGAGGTTCTCACTGGATCAATTATACATCGGGCAAGCGTACAGACTAACACAGAGTTCTGTGTGGAAGCAGATATTGGAGCAGGGCATGCATTGCAGACATTACAGTATCACTTGGCAGGAACCAGAACGGAACCTCCCTCCGCATCCTGACGTGCATAGTAAACACTCCAACCAGCTTTCGGAAGATCAATGGTCTCATCTTGAGTCAAGAACTTCATGAAAACGCCATGCGTAACCACCACGATGGCCTTGTTTGGATCATTGAGCGACTCGTCGAGCTCCCTGAGACGTTGGCGTAGGTTTCCTGCGCGAGCCCGAAGAGCTTCGTCGTCTGGAGTATACGGGCCATCCTTGCGAGGCCAGCTCTCAGGCAAAGTTGAGAAATCCAACCGTGGAAACGTATTCGCCAATGTGTCCCTATCGGAACCTGTATCGCAAGGGAGATCGCTTCGCTCTTGGGCGTCTGCGTCGACCAACAATTCCACGCCTCCGCTCACCCCTTGGCTGGATTGAGGGTCGAAGTAGCGTTTGTCGAGGATGTTTGAAAAGGCTGAGAGCGTTGTTTGAAGCGCACGTTGCAGTGGCGACGTCAAGATGAGACCGACTCGGTCTGGATCAGGGAATGTTCGCCCGAGCTGTTCGGCCTGTTGCAGTCCCAGCTCAGTCAGGCCAGGATCCAATTGATCGAAGTTGTGGTCGACATTGTGCTTTGACTCGGCGTGCCTAATGACGAAGATCTTGCTCCCCATTGTGATGTGAATGTTGTAACTTTACACGCACACGACTGCAACTGCAATGTGCATCCGGGATGCCAACCTAGCCACGGTATCTAGATACTCATGGCATCCTTGGAAGATGATGGAAGATTACACCTAAGGAGACGGCACTGTCGCCAAGTCAAATCACGCAATTGCACAAGAATCTTATCTGTTGTAGGAGAGAAGTTATTCATTGCCGCTCTTACAGCTGATCTTTTCCAAGCTGATACGGAGGCACCTTCGCTCTGAATACAGTTTCATATCGACATATACTTGTAAGGTCTTCGCGAGTCCAGAGTGAGCAGCGGCGCCAAACACCCTTCTTCTCGTTCGGGTGTGGAGTGAAGAGAGAGCAATTCGACCACAGCTCGGCAAAAAAACGCACCCTTTTCTTATCTACCTTCTCACCAATCTTTCGATCCGCATTCTCCAAGATATCATCCGTCAATACCAGTGCCATACATACTGCAAGTCTGCATCTGTTTGATCCAAACTATTACTGTATCTCACAGAGTAATATTGGATGAAAAAACACACCTATTGTCACTGATTTTCCCCCGCTTATCCCCCCTCTCCGCGGCCAAAAATGGCCGAGAGAACAAGAAGACCACAATGTCTGCAACCGCCAACCCCTTACTGCAGGCGTACATGAGGTTCTGCTGAGCTGTACAGTTTTGATATTTTTGCGGGTGTGGTTATGGGACGTCTACTATTGATAATGGTTATTGTGAAAGAACGTCCTGGTATGGATTGCTCTTCGTGGTTTGCTGAGTTTTTGCCCCCAGCGAGTCTTTCTTAATGCCGTGAAACAAGCCAAAGCACGACTAGACTACAATCACCTGAGGAAGGCAGGTTCCTAACTTGAGGTAAGACTCGCCGGGACTGGAACTGTTGTCAATGCAAGCCCCAAGCAGGTCTTCAGATCCGCAGAGTCGCCTCACCAGTGAGCGCGAGTCCTGGGGTGCTCTCCCACCGTGCCGCAGCAGCCAGCAAGTACACTTTCCTCGTCAGCATTGGGTCGATGCAGTTGAGACAAGCTGGTTTCAGATCCTCCGCACAGTCTGGTAAAAAGGCTTCAAGGTGTTTCTTCTCGACCTCCCCGGGCAGAGACAAGTCGATCCCGCATTGGCGGCTTCACGTACAGCGAGTTGGCCCTCTTGAGAATACACTTCGACTCAACCTTTCTCATCTCTGTCCTTTTAACCGCGGTCGCGCTTCACATGTGCAAGAGATACCAGACCTTTGAAGCAATTTAGCTAAAGACAGACCCGCAGGGCCGCTTCCAGCTTCTAACAATAGCAAGGCGAGGACCAGTCATAATATATATGGGTGGTAGAGAACTCTTGTTTGGGTCTCGAGTCTTTGAAAAGACTTCACTCGTGAGTAGGCCGCATGAACGACATACTTGACTTTTATTATACACGGGGTGCCAGTTGCTTCGCACACTTGACGCGTGCTTCCCGAGGGCATGGCAGAATCGCGGAGGGCTACGTAGTACCTTTGTACCGTCGGCGGCAGGCGCTGATTCAAGGCGCAAGCAGTACGCAAGCAGTGAAAAGACGGTCTTCCGTTTCAGCCACGGGACGCTGCGATATGGCTATGAACTGCTGTTGGAAGGACAGGGGTGCCTTTAAAGGCCCCGTGCTAGTGAGGCTCGCTCGGCTTTAGCAAACTCAGCCATGACTCGATATAGACCGAGGGCCGATAACAAGCAACGACAAAGCACTGCGCAATCCTGCATGACTCGCGTCGCCAAAGTTAGAGATTGGTTGGTTGCCACAGAACAACAAATTAATGGATCAGGGTCATCCCTTGTGTAGGATGGGAAGTTGGTCGGTTGCCATCTCAATTAGATGCGAAGGAGGAAGACGTAAACCCCGGGCACGAACATATGGCAAAGACCGCGACGATGGAAAAACTTTGCATAAAGACGAGAGGAATTGAATTGTTGGGCGATTGTCTTCTGCCAACCGTTGTATCAGTGACAAGAAGGAAGAACAGGATGGTGGAGGTGTAAGTGCGCACAACTAACGACTTACTCTGTAGAGACTATGCATTTACCCTCTCGCGGATCCATGCATTGAATCACCGCTCTCAAGATATCACTCACGCGAACATTCAGTCGGCCACCTTCTGCCTCTTCAACACAGTCACAGCATTACATCCTTGTGCTACTAATCCGAGTCATACCGTCCTTGGGTTCACCAACTCCATCTGCGGCCTGCCGTACGATAGCCTCGTCGCAAGTCGCTCTTCTCGATACACAAATCACAGCCTGAGCCCGTCACCAGTAGCCGTCCTATTTCGACATGTCGGCCAACGTCAATCCACCAGCAATCGAGAATGAGTTGACCAGAGCCATGGATGCAGCTTTGAGGCCGCAAACAACACACAAGATCGGTGTCATCGTCTGTAGTCAACGCAAGCCACGAGCAGGTCTTCAGATCGGCACCTTTGTCCTGGAGACACTCCAACATTTTCAAAAGACTCATCCAAGCCCTCGTCCCTATGAGCTGAGCCTAATCGATCTCAACGACCACCCTCTGCCACTCTTCAATGAACCTGACGTGCCTTCACGGATCAAGTCGGCATCAGACTACAAGTATTCGCACACCCGTGCCTGGTCTGAACTTGTCTCTTCATACAATGCCTTCGTCTTTGTCACTCCCCAATACAACTGGGGCTATCCTGCTAGTATCAAGAATGCCATTGACTACCTCTTCAACGAGTGGAGGGGCAAGCCGGCAATGGTAGTTTCCTATGGCGGTCATGGTGGAGGCAAGGCTGCATTACAGTTGCTGCAAGTCTTGGAGGGGGTGAACATGAAGGTCACCAAGGACTTTGTGGCTCTCCAGTTCCCCGACAGAGCCTTTCTTTACAAAGCGGCGCACGGCGAAAATCTCAACCTGAATGTGGTACCAGAAGAGGCAGATGGTCAGGGAGTTATTGAGACGGAGGATCCACAGGCGATACTCGATGGTGTCGATGCGACGGATGAAGCTGCGAGGAAGGCAAAGGAGCCTCTGTGGGCAAAGGAAAGTAGAGAGCTCTGTAGCCAGTTCTGGGAGTTGGTCTCGGTCTTGAATGGCTAAAAGATGTCTGGAAAGGCTTGCTCTTGTTAGTGGACGATAGGAACGATGAGCTCCAGTCGTGGAGTTAGCAGAGAATTGCTGTTATCATTTCGAATGGTCCCGCAAAGGGAAGCTGTTGAATGACTCCTGGTTCAGACTCGAGGGGTGCATCTTCACAGCAGGTACTATCCTTGAGGCTGCCAATCTTTTCGTTCAACATAGATGGTGAGGTAGCGCTGAACCAGGCTCCAGAGTACCTAAAATGAGTGTGCACAGGCTTCCAGATAGATATTTAGGGCAGTTTTACGAGCGCAGGCGGCACGGATTAACATAACTCCGCGCAGCGTCATACAGTCTGTCCAAGTCTTTTCTCGCCTTTTCTTGGAAGGCGAATCTTCAACTCGCTCGACGAAGAGCAACATGTCAGCATCACTGGCGCCAGAATGCAACGAAGTCAAGGAGTATGGCATGCCAATGAACTACTGGCAATGCTGACTGGTATAACAGAAAGTATGACACTTGTTTCTTGAAGTGGTACTCAGAGAGTACGTCACCCAAACTCACACCTCTTTGTCAAATAGACTGATAGCTCGCAGAATATCTGCGAGGCAGTTCATCCACCGATGAATGTGAACCACTCTTTCGCAAGTATAAAGCTTGCTTAACGGTACTATGGTCTCCGTTTGTGACATGGTTGGGAGCTAATTACATAGCAGAAAGCGCTAAAGGACAAGGGGATCGATACCATGCTGGCCGAAGCCAGAGAAGGGACCGTTCACGAAACTGACGCTGAACACCTGAGAAGATGACAGCCGAAGCAGCCCCTTCGTATCTATCTCGTGTACTTGTAATTATCGAGTATTTTCAGTGTCGCCATCAAGATCAGGCCGAGAGAGTTTGCACGATCTGACTTGCATCATCTCTGTACCACCAGATCACTTCTCAACACCCATTTCTCTCCACTCCGCACTTCTTTGCCTTCATGAAACAAGCAGTCGTCGCCATGTTTATGAAGCAAAGCCATGCCAGTCTCAAGGCCGATCACTATTGGCTCCGGTGGTGGAACACCCCTCTTGGAAGGCTCCGGGTAGAAGGCAGTCTCACCTCCCTGGCAAGTTGTGAGGTAGATTAGCAGAGTCCAGGTGGTTTTGGCGGGCACTTTGTCCTCGCCAAAGTGTATTTTATTGCTTTCATCGTAATGTTTGTCAAAAAACTGGCCTGGCCGGTATCTGTATACTCTAATGTTGGAATTCAGACCAAGAATCTTGCCATCGAAGGCTTTTGTATCGCCAAACGATTCCACCAGGGACTTGAGCCCGCTACTTTCCCAGAGAGTTTTGGCAAATATCGGGTCTTCGATCTGAAAACGATCATTGACGCGGACAGCCTCTCCCCTTTTGGGTTTCCCCGGAGTCGTGGTCAACGGTAGTGAGGCCAGAAAGGCAACATAGTTCTTGCATAGCGTAGACGTGAAGAGGTTCCGAATCACCAGAATCTGGCCGTCAAGGACAGTCTCGATCGACAGATGGTCAGCTGGAATGACCGGAGTCAAAGGTGGCCAGTTTGGTGCTGTGATACCCGTGCTAGGTCCTGGCTTCGGATGAAGAGCATTCTTCTGCTTTGCTCTAGGAGGCATGGCCTTCGTGGTGGAGTCACATGGAGGACTCGTAGGCTGGTGTGAGTAGAGGCCGGAGGGCTCACTCGTCGGTCGTCCAATCGTCTCGAACTAGTAGTTCACTTGTTGACTCATTGAGGCTCAGAGGTGAACTGATCGAGTCACTCTGTCTAGTCGCAAGTTAAATGCGATCCTGGCCAGCAGCATGTGATGATTCCCCGGTTCAGCCATCGAGATGCCTCAGTGTCTGTCATTCCAACCAAAAATCTGAACAGCGTGCGTGTCTGTGATTGGTCAAATGACAAAACTCCGCGACTCTGGCGCTGTCTCCGTCTCCGACGCCCGCGACAACTTCGAACTTTTGTTCTCCATCTTCTCGCCCGGTAACGAAGTCGCCCAACCGACGACAAGTCTCTCGCCTCGCCCCTTCCTCCCGTAGAATTCGCAGACCTCGGAATGTCGTCGCAGGCAATTGCGACGTCGGCTAGAGGTCTGCCGGATTTCCCATCGTCCTCCATTAACCTAGACGACTTCGAAGATCAACAATGGCCCGCTCCCTCGAACCCCCACCGACACGACTCGCAGCCACAGGATGAAGCGGATCAATCGCCTGTCGAGGACGGTCATTCTTGGAGCGAAATGGACGCCCAACAAAGAAAACAAGCCGTTGGCAATCTGTTGGCGGCGCTGGCACCCATAAGCCCTGAGCAGACCGCAACTATGGCCGACGGACCAACAACGCATCCAGGGCTTTCTGCGGTCAAAGCCGATGATACGAACGGCCAGGCAAATGCTAGTGAATACACAACACAAGATACCAACCCAGGCAACCAGAATGTGAATGCGAACGCCGCCATCTCTGTTCCTCCGCTCCCTCCCCTCAACAATGACGACTTCATCGATGAAAACGTCGCGCCACCATTTTCCCCATCTCTTCCTCAGGAGTCATTTGGCCAATCCCAAGCAAATTTAGTAGGAGATGACACATTCGGCATAGACCAAGCAGAATCACTCGCACCAATGGCGTCCCAGGGGCCCCTTCCCGAACGAAGAGAAATCGAGGCTTTTGCAAAGATTGAATTCGAAGATGGAAACTACTACATAACCACATACGCATGCGAATTAGGTCGCGATGCCTTTGCGTACCGAGCTGCTTCAGCAAGAGCTGCCGAAGCACGTCAGGCAGATCAAGAACGCGCTCAAAGTTCCAGTGGAAGACGATCCGGTTTTCCTGATGCGGTCTCCAGACCAGGCGACAGTCAAGTTCAAGGAAGTGTGGTCAGTGAGGCTGGTGGCTTTGGTGGTGTCGATGAAGCCCCTTTGCCAAACGAGCCGGATCATAAGGATTCTCACCACATGCAATCTCATTCCTCCGATATGTCTGGCGGTAGTATCGTCAAACCTCAGGAGGTGCTTATCAACCCCCCTTTAATCCCATTTGACTACCACAAGACGGCAGAACGCCAAGCGCAGATGGAGAATCGACAGATACGCTCGAGGCAACGTCGAACGGGAAGTGAAGACATCGAGTCGGACACTGAGCAACCAGCGCCGGTGACTGCAGATCATATTCCCACTGCTGATAATTGCCCTTTGATTCCTATCCATGCATGTCGCACCTTTGAACAGTCAGAGCTCGAAAACTTGAGGAGTATTTCTCGACGACATGTAAAGATATATTGGGATTTCGACAAGGAATGGTTTGAAATGAAGGTTCTGGGGAGGAACGGTGCATTTTTGAACGACCGTTTCTTGGAACGAGGGGAAGTCATGCGCTTACGTGACGGATCCAGGATTCAAATATCCAACGTCTGGATGACATTCCGGCTTCCCAGTCAGAGAGCAGATTCAGTCACTGAAGAATCCGAACGAGAAGAACGGGAGGCGGAAGAGAACTCGGTACCACCCGGCAGCGCATCGCCAATATCTGATGAGCTTGAAAACACTTCCCCTCCACGTGGCGGCGGCAAGACGAAGCTCAAAATCACATTAACAACAAATACACCAAAACCACCCGCACCTCAAGCGTCGCCGCCAGTACCTGAACCTTTGGTCGGCCCCGACGGTCAACTCGTGCCACCGAAAAAGCGCGGACCAGGCCGGCCGCCTAAGGATGGTATCATGTCTACTCGTGAACGCAAAGAATTGGAAAGAGCTCGGAAACTGGCGGAGGCAAAGGCTGCTAATGGAGGAAGAACACCGGAACCACCTCTTCTCAAAGGCAAATATCCCGCCAAACCTTCGGTCATCAAGGAGGAGCCTCTCCCTGTCGACACCAAGCCTGAGAAAAGGAAATACAAAAAGAGAAAGAGATCTGGAGAAGAGGGTGATGTGCTTCAATCGATCGAAGGAGGAGAGCAGGATGTACCGAGTGAGACTGAAGATCAACCTGCGAAGAAAGCCAGACAATCAAAATCCCCCTCGCCGGAATATCCACCTCTGGAATCTTGGACTGAAGAGCAACTTCAAAGACCACAGGAGCCCTACGCTCGTCTTATTTACGACATCTTGATGGAGATTCATCCACAAGCTATGCCATTGAAACTCATTTATCGAGCCATCAAACTGAGGTACCCCTTCTATGTTCACATTGTCGAATCGGAAGGTTGGCAGAGCAGTGTAAGACACAACCTGAACCAGGAATGGAACAAGCTCTTCGAGAAAGACAAGAAGGAGGGCAAAGGATGGGCATGGAAGGCTATACCGGGCGCTCTGCAACCGCAAGCCGAAAGAAGGAAGGCTGCTCAGCAAGCTGCAGCATCAAAGCCCAAACCAAATCCAGCACCACGGCCACAACCTCAACAAGGGCCGCCTCCGCCGTTGAATTGGCAAAACAATATGTCGTATCCCCCCAATGGTATGCTCCCACAAGGACCACCACCACCCTTCTTTGGGGCAGGGAACGGTCCGATACCACCACCAAATGGTATGCCATACCCACCACCATTTGCAGCTGGAACGCCTTCATCCAATCCAAGTGGCCCTGGCACCCACCCTCCTGGCCAGGCGCCTGGTCAGTTCTACCCCCTCAACCCAAGTAATCGTCCGCCATTTCCTGGAGCAGCTCTTCAACAACCAGCAGCAAAGCAAGGCGCCGGTCGACCATCTTCCTCCACTCCTGGAGCTTCTCCAGCTGCCGCAGCTAGCTCCTCTGCACCGAACATGCCTTGCACGACTGCAGGTCTACTCAAAATCCGAGAATTCGAGGTCGCCATGTACCAACAAGAACCCGATGCGCGCAAGGTCCAAGTCTACCAAAGAATATTCGCTTCGGCTAAGCGGCGGATGCTTCATGGAGCGACTTCTACTTCAATGGCAGAAGGGGATAGCACTGAGGAACACGTCATCATGCGGCAGCTCCAAGCGATTATCAACGAGTTTAGAAACCCTAATTTTGTGGGCTTTTCAAATACAGGGCATGCGGTAAATACTCCTGTCGTTACGACTCCCGCGCTTGCTCCTCCAGCGCCTCCTCCAAGTCTACCGGCAGCTGCCACTTCTATACCACCGGCAAGAATCGCAACCCCGGCGGCGGCAGCTCCTGTGAACAGTCCTAAAATTCTCAACAACGCCAGTTCTGTCAACACTGTCGGTGGGCCAAGTCCTGAAACTGGCACTATTGCATCCACGTCTGCTCAGAAGCAGCCCCCAGAGACAACCGCCGCAGCCCCTCCTGTCGAGGTACCGGTGGCAGAAAGCCCTGGACGAGCCGCTGGTTCTGCGATGCAGCAGAGCTAGAAGCTCTACTGTCGCAGACACCATACTCTGAAGAAGTTGGTAGATCCGAATTTGGCGTTGAAGTGATGCTTTGGCATGACCGAAATGATCAGCACAACCTTGCCTTAACCAGAATGGGTTCTTACGCAAGTGATGGAAACGAGGGTTTATGATATGATCACGATTATGCCTAGGCCAGAGTGTTGGAGTGTTGGGCGCAGTCTTATTCTAAGGTGTGGGTTAGTATTGGGCTAGGTGGTAATGGCGTCGTGGATCTTCTATTGTCGAAAGGACACGCTCATGCCATTTGGGGCTTTTGCGGGATCGTTTGGGACCCGTTGAGCCGATAAGAAGCTTGAATTCTGCACAGCGTGCGGTGTCCCGAAGCCTCGTCAGACTTTTTGGGCGGCAGAGCATTGCTACAGATATTTTTGCGTGGTCTGATAGTGGCACCAGCACAAATGGATAGTGATAAAACCAGTATTCTGCAGTGGAACAGCATGAGGCTCGAAGTGGCCGATCTTATCCCTACCTGAAACAGAAAGAAAAGGCCTCAATCTGAGTTTGTACCAGATGTTGCATGCATTGTGTTTGTAGCATTTTTTGACTCTACAGATTATTACCCGATGCAGTAGCCTGACTTTCCTCTTTGAGCGATACGGCTATCTTTTGGTGCACCAGCATCGCCAGGTGTTTGATATATAATACCCGCCATTTCCCATGGTCCTGCCCTCTCCTGACATTCGTCATGTAACACCATCACAACCTCGCTTGATGACTGTGCATACTTCATGTACCACCTCAGCTTCTCCCACTACTCGTGAAAAGTAATGTAGTTTAACCTTCATTGTTGCCTTGGTTGGCAAATTCACAAGATGCATCTCCCATTCCTCTCCCGCGTGCTAATCCTCTCGCTCCTTCACATCTCCACCATCGCTACAGAACATGTCCCGGCCCAAAGACCACTCCAAAGCAGCAACACTACGCCCTCGACCCAAGTGCACCGTGTCGCTATCATCGGTGCAGGTCCCGGTGGCTCCTCAGCTAGTTACCATCTCGACAAGTTCTCCCGACTATCCTCTCTCGAGCCTCCTCTCGACATCACCATCTTTGACACGAACCCATACATAGGTGGCCGCACCACGACCGTCAATGCGTTGGACAACCCTCGGTATCCTGTCGAGCTAGGTGCCAGCATCTTCGTCGAGATAAACTATATTTTGTACAATGCAACGCGAGACTTTGACCTTACTCCCTCTTTCAAAATCTACGAAGCCACACCCACTGCGAAATACGAGCTGGGGATCTGGGATGGGACCAAGTTTGTCTTCACAGCCGTCAGGGAAGACAGCGACTCATCTTCCTGGCGCGGATGGTGGGACATTGCAAAATTATTGTGGAAGTATGGGCTCAGTCCCATCCGCACACAGCGCGCAACAAGGGCAGCGATCTCTTCCTTTCTGAAGTTCTACGATGACTATTTCCCTTTCGCGAGTCTACAAGATGCTGTCATGGCGACGGGGCTGGATGCATATACAGGGGCAACGGGGAAAGAGGTGCTCAAGAACGCAGGTGTTAGCGAACAATTCGCTCGCGAAATCATCCAAGCGAGCACCCGCGTGAATTATGCGAGTAACCTAGGTGGCATTCATGGACTGGAGACGCTTGTCTGTATGGCCATCGAAGGCGCGATGGCCGTCCATGGTGGCAATTGGCAGATATTTGACACAATGGTCAAACATTCTGCACAAAGAGCGTTCCTGAACACTAGTGTGACGCATGTTGAGCGGACGAGCAAGGGAACGTATGCTCTGCAGACCACTAATGATGACATGGCCGAGGATGATTTCGAGTTTGACACGGTCATCCTCGCGGCGCCGTATCAGTTTGCAAACATCTCATTCACGCCCAAGATACTGGATCCGCCAGTCAGGATTCCTTATGTATCGTTGTATGTTACGCTATTCACGTCCCCACACAGGCTGGCGCCGGCGTACTTTGGTCTGAGCGATGACAAACAAGACGATGTGCCGAGTTCGGTCATAACGACGTTGCCCGAGGATTTGAACGAGCGCCTAGGCTCTCAACATGGTGTTGAAGCTGTCGGTCCTTCGGGGTTCTGGTCAATTAGCACATTGAGAGTGTTGCACCCCGAAAGCGATGGACTTTCTGCGGGTCCGATCGGTGCTGTCAACGGTTCAAGTCAGGACGATGAGGAGTCGACGCAATACCTGTACAAGATATTCTCTCCTGCTCCGTTGACAGGATCGTTCTTGTCTGAGCTTCTCGGGTTCGAGTACACGCCTCCGTCGGGAGAGGACGACAGTCTTGGCTCCCTCCCAAAGAAAGATTTGAGTTGGTTGTATGAGAAGGTGTGGCATAGTTATCCTTACGAATTGCCTACGACGACCTTCTCGAATTTCACGTTACAGATGGATGAGGGTGAGGGTGTGGGTTTGTACTACCTTTCTGGCATGGAGAGTTTTATTTCAACAATGGAGACATCGGCATTGGCCGGGATGAATGTTGCAAAGTTGATTGTTGAAGGGCTGCATAGTCATGAAAATAGGTAACTTTGAGGAGTTGTTCTCGACATCAGTTGGTGGGTGGGGATTGTTGGTAGAACCCGGCGACTGCTCTGTAGTTTATACCAAGAGGGTAGTAATTGAAGGAATGAAGCCATTTCCATGGTCACAGTCTGATCATGGATCATCTATCCGCAGTCTTGAAGAGCTCCTCTGTGTCTCTTATTGAATACTCTTCTTTTCGTCTCCTTGTAGACGACGTTAGACTATCTATGTATGACATGAATTTTAGCCCCTCGTTTTGAAAAAGTAAGCGATGGTTCTTTAGATACTTTAAACTTCTGGTTTGAATCGCTCTGCAGTGGCGTCTGGCTGATACCTCCTTCCTCCTCTGGGTCTGGATTCAATTCTTCGGAGCAATAACAAATCGTAGCTCAGTTATGTACGTCTTGTTGGCTAAATCCATGTCTCCTTGTTTATCCACGACCTTGCTTGCCAGATCCATCAAACCACAGACAATAAATCTATCGGGACAACTAAAAGTTTGGTCCGTAGCGTCCGTGGTGACCATACTTCCACCCTTACCAAAGGGCCCGAGAGTTCTCTTGTTGGTGGTGATCACTAGGCTGTGTATGACCTTCATCTTCTCGTCACTGACCAGAGTCCCAGTCTTCCACGTAGCTTTCGTGATGGTTTCGTCCGTTGCCATTGTGTTTGATGACGCAGTGCCGCCAGGTCCACCAAACCGCAGACCGTCCTTGAAATTTGTTTGTGCTTGCAACCCATTCACAGCGAAGTCGGACGACACGTCAAGCTGTGTGATTTTGATAGTCTCTGACATCTTGTAGAGCTCTAAAACATGCTTCGAAAGGTCAGGATCGTCGGCGGTGTAAGCTTGTTGATCCTTGTCAGACTGTTCCACCTCGGCTTTGGCTTTCTCGCCTACTTCGTTGAACTCCTTGATCAGCTTTTGTGTGAGATCGCCTAGTTTCGCACGAATATCAAGATTGGACGCGATAGTGGTTTCTTCTGCGTAGACACTGGCGGTGGTTGCAAGTCTCGTGATATTGTCCGAGACATACTTCATCATGAGTTTGTGTGCGCAGGCGTCAAGGCGCATTGGTGCCAGATCTTCGATGGAGTTTACCAGACGCGTATAGTCTGTTTCGTCGATCCATGCTTCGAGGCCGATAGCGACGGGGATTAGCGCGAAGCTACCGATTTCCAGGAAGCGTCCAAATCGAGCCCACCGCAAAGCCCTGACTCCCGCAGCACCGAATCCAGGACCTCGAAGAGCCCTTCCCAGGCGAGCAAGACGCAGGATACCCATTTGTCTTGCGGCAGCCGCGCCCTCGACCATGCCAGCAAAGATAGAACCGGCATGTACAAAGATGAGCTGAGCGCCCACATAGAGTGCCGGCGACGAGACCATACAAGTAAGACTGAACCAGGCGGAGAAGCTGAGGGTTGTTCCAAGACCCTCTAGGCCATGATATTCGAACCCTGGGGCGAATACAACATTCTGATACTGGTCCGGGAGGTCGAGTAATTGAGCGACGGTTTTGTCCTGGGCCTTGGCAATCTTTCCCAATGCGGTGTAAAGCTGCTTCGCGTTTTCCTCGCAAATACGAGCCAGCTTTTGGTGTTCAGTATATTATAGCTGAGCTTGGTTTGCCAAGGCAAAGCATCTCGCTCTCCGCTGGTCATTGTCGGGACGAAATATCGACATAGCTTCAAGTTCAAAGTTAAAGTGTTGTCGCAAGAAAGCAAAAAAGAGGTCGTCTGGAGAGCTCTGCTGTAGAGAGAGACTCGTGCTTTTCAAATTATATGAGTACAAGGCTGCCAGAATGGTTCGAGATTGTATTTCTCATCCCATCTCTATACTCGTGCGATGCTCGGCGAGAACTTTATACTGAAATAACGAAGATGGCGTTCTAGTCTTCGAGCTGAAAGAATTTCAGCCGAGTTGATTTAAGCCACCGAATCCAGAGAGACATGGAGCAGGCATATAGAAAGTAACCACTATGACTAACAAGTAATGTCCTATTATCACAGTAATAGAGGTGGCGCATCCATCTTCAAGCTGAGGGATTCTAGCTAAATTGATTTAAGCTGCCGAAATCCAGGAAGACATAGAGCGAGGAGAAGCACTAATTAGAAAGTGTAAACTAACAAGATGAGTCCGCAGCTTCAGCGTCAAGGAAACAAGGCGAAGACTCACGTGATAGAGTAGTCTCGGCAGCCGGCGAGGTTTGAATGGGAAAGTTAAGCGGGCGCAAGACACCTCCCCATCTTGTATCGTTCCTCTTGATCAGGCCTCCCTAGATATATAAAAGCGGCAATGGAACCGAGTTGGAATTTATGCATCCCGAGTATCGAACCTCCTCGTAACACGGATCCCTCTTTCATCGATCACATACAAAGTAACCACTTCAGCCTTCAATTAATTCGTACTCGCAATTGTACAATAAAGTATTTACCGCCTCGCCTTGTCAAGTCCAGCACCTTGTACCCACCACCTATCCAATATCGGGTGCTTGGCTGTAACCAAACAGTTGTTAAAAGCCATCCAACACGGTTTTGTTTACTAATACGACAATGCTCTGCGTTTACATCTCGAGGTGACCTTTCGACGCGAGACGATCTTGAAGCGAAGAACAAAAGATCAAAAGACCAAACCGACGAGAGAGAGGGAGAGAGGACAAGTAAGAAGAAATGGCACTCAAAGATCTCGTCTCCGGCACGGCTTCTTCCACAAGTCGGAAATTCGACGACTTTGAAGACCCCAAGGCCTTTGACAGGAGTGAAGATTGTCTATCGTGTCGAGTTTTAGGTATGTACCATGATGATCCGAGGTTCCTGGACAGTGATGAGTTGCGACCCACCGTACTATCCCGTACTCTCTTTCCTTCAACCGCGGAGGAGTCAGTCCGTGTTCCCAAACTAATTCTTTTCCCCTTGGGGCTCATTCCCTCCCGTAGGCTCGACCGCACTCACATCCCTGGGGATATACACTTATTACTCTGGCATGCAACAACTGCGGACGCAGCGCAGGGCCATCGAACTCAGCAAGTCAAAGTACAAGTCCGGCTCACGACAATTGGGCGTCTTGTCGTTGTCGGCGACCTTGGTCGGGTTGGGGATCTATCGAATGTTCAACTGAAAAATAAACGTTGATCGGATTTACGGCCCCTCTCACTCTGGGGGAGTTTATCCTATCGCATCGCATCGCATCGCATGTCTTTGATGGGAACATTCAGTACGAACCCGGAGGGCCTGTCTCCATACCTGACTTGCCTCGATCTATGTATTCCCTCACCGTCCATCGTCAACCTATGTATGTACCTTTTACGACGTACCTCAACTTAGAACGGCCTACATCCTCCCTCTCGTCCTACAACCTCCCAGTCCCTACACCTCACGGCGAACCTGAGAATAGCCGTACAGGATGTGGACGGATGCTCATATGCATGTCTGTACCTTATCTGATGTATTATTAGCGGGCAGAAGCAACCTACAAGTCGAAAAATGGAATACTAGCAAATGTAAAGTAACTCGAAACCAAACGAGGTCAATTAATTGGTATCCTCAAGTCTATGTACTATCTCAACTCGAGCCTCTCGAGTACCCTGAGGTACCTACCTCGGATACCTGGCGAGGCACCTGAACAACGTCAAGGCGGTCGGGAAACAAACTCAAGTGTAGGCCCCAAAGAACAACGCAAAAGTCGGTAGAAGTTGCTCAAACATGAGCTCACAGAAATATGATAATGGTATGCTGCTGCTGCTGCTGCTTTGATAATAAACAGAATTCGCTATGCCGTTGATCATGTCGTCGTTAACAAATGTTCCTGTCCCCACCCTCATTCTGTCCTGGCGTCGTCGTGTCGGCATCTGAAGCTCCGCTTCAACTCCCACGGAAGAAAAACCTTGCTCGAGCAGAAATTGTCTACATAACAACGTACGCCTTCATGAAAGTCGACCTCGTTTGTTGCTGCCGGTGCCAGCACCGCCACCAAACCCGTCCCTGGGTCCGATGTTGGAAATGTCAAAAAAATCGGGAAACTGTAATTTACGCTTGGTCCCTGATGTGAAGGTGAACTCTCGATTGTTGGGTCGATTAGCGTTCCGCTGACTGCCGTGTCGGTGAGGTGCACGACTGCCGTAGTTGTTCAGAAGCTCTAATCGAATAGCGGGACCGGAGGAACTAGACGGTGTGTTATCTGCTCCATGTTCGACGCCTTGTACATTCTCGTCGGTTTGCATATTGTCAGATTCATTGGAGGACGTGGCACCAGTAAAATGAAAGACAGGGGTAGATGTTTGTTCCGAGCCCCTTGCAGGCGAGGGCTCTTCCGTCTGAGTGGAATGTTCAACTTTGGGTGCTTCGGTCCGAGTGGGTATTAAAGGTGCGGGTGCCTCTTCTTTGGCTGGGGAAACACTTCGATGTCTGGGCTCAATATCACTCCGGTCGTCATCGTCCTCGGCGCCCTGTTGGTGAGAGGCGCTTCCGTCATATCGTTCGGTAGCCCATTGTCTTACTCTCCAACCTTCACCATCCTGCAGACCCAGGTTTTCCCGATCTAGAAAGCTTAATAGATCTTCAAGAGCTTCCTGGTATCCGGCCTGTCGAGCAGATCCCTGGTCTGTCACAGCACTCTTGTATAGATTTGTCACCGAGAGAGCGGCGTTTCGGAAAGCTTGGAGAAGTTGTTCGGGAGGTGCAGGTCGAGTAGAGGGAAGTGAAGTGTTGAGAGATCTCATGGAATCCATGTTGATGTCAATGAGGCCTCTTTGTCGAGGTCCTGAAAGGTTGGGCTTAACTCGTGTTAAGTTGTCGATAGGATTCCTCGAGGTAAGGTAGACGGGCCTCTGATGGAGGGGTTCGTTGGTTGGTTGGTTGGTTGGCGTGCGGCCGAGGCAGCGGACTGTTGGGACAACAAAGTTCTTTGACAGTTGGAGCAGCGAGTGACTTATGAAACGATTGAGATGAAAAGTGCCTCCTTAAGCCTAAGTGATTTTCTGTGGCACGGGCTTATGTGCTGAGGTTGGTAAGTTGATGGTGGGAGGATGCCAGTCACAGCGAAAACCCTGGTCACTGAGATACCTACAGCTGCGGCGGCTTTCACCATTCTGGAACCGCCGATTTACGCGGCGGGTGTAAGAATTCGGTCACGTGGGGAAGTCTGAGTGTGCACGCTCTGCCAAGGCTGTATACAAAGAAATTCCGCTCGTCTGACGGAAGTAACTTTAGAGGCCTTGTTAGGAGCAGGTGGCAGATTACTGC
This sequence comes from Exophiala spinifera, assembly GCF_000836115.1. NCBI lineage: Eukaryota > Fungi > Ascomycota > Eurotiomycetes > Chaetothyriales > Herpotrichiellaceae > Exophiala > Exophiala spinifera. The sequence continues at coordinate 1,060,458 of NW_015622520.1, read as the reverse complement.
CCCAGGGCGCGTCAGACTCAACAGCATACTACCTCTCACCCAAAGGGGAGGTTTGCCGACTCTGTGGGTAACTTTTTGCTGCCCATACTATATGCGCGTGTCGTGCCTGCCAATCACAGCACGTTCACTGAATGCGCGACTCTTTCACTCTACACCCTCTCCATATCTTCTCACAAGAGCACTCAGCGAGCTTGTTTTCCGTCCTTCATCTTCCACTGCCACAGACGTGTCTTTCATCGCGTCGCCGCACTACTCATCAGCAAACTCGTTATGCGTATCTCCGTCTCTGTCTAGTCGCGCGGATTGCATCCTTTGAACTATTTCAACAGGCCTCTCCGGCCGAAAGCCCACCATGGCTCCTACCAAACCCCAACAAACGGATTCCGAAAACTCCTCAATAGCCGATACCTCCATGATAGATGCTCATAGCGTCCTCCAACCGCGCAGACCTTCATTTGGTCATCTGAATCGGTACATGGACGACACACCAGATTATACGGATTCAGATACGAATCCAAATACTACTGCGAGCAGCGTAGCAGGTGATTCGGTGGCACCAGACGGCCGTAAGAGACGGTCGGAAGCGTTTCAATTGAGGAAGAGCATATTGGGAAGAAAGCATGGACAATTGGATGAATCTAAAGAGGATGACACTGTTCGACGCTTCAAGTATCTTCTCGGCCTTACAGATCTCTTCCGCCACTTTATCGAGACGAACCCCAATCCTAAGATCAGAGAGGTCATGGAAGAGATAGATCGACAAAACGCGGAAGATGCCGCGAAAGCGAAGAAAGGCGTGTCGCGTAAAGGAGGCGCCGCAGCCGGAGCCAAGAGGAAAACGGAACAAGAAGAAGATGCAGAATTGCTACGTGATGAAAAGCGTGGTACAGCATCGCAGACCATATTCAGAGAGTCGCCGGCATTCATTCAAGGTGGCGAAATGAGAGACTATCAGGTTGCTGGTTTGAACTGGCTGATTTCTCTTCACGAGAACGGTATCTCTGGAATCCTTGCTGATGAGATGGGTCTCGGCAAAACTCTTCAGACCATTTCCTTCCTGGGATATTTACGCCACATCTGCGACATAAAAGGGCCACACCTCGTTGCCGTACCCAAGTCGACCCTGGACAACTGGGCTAGAGAATTCAAGAAATGGACCCCAGAAGTCGATGTCCTGGTCCTGCAGGGAGCTAAGGATGATCGCCATGCCTTGATCAACGACAGACTCATCGAGGAGAAGTTCGATGTCTGTATCACCAGTTACGAAATGATTCTCAGGGAAAAGTCCCACTTGAAGAAGTTTGCCTGGGAGTATATCATTGTTGATGAAGCACATCGAATCAAGAACGAAGAGTCGTCTCTCGCACAGATTATTCGAATGTTCACTTCCCGAAACAGATTGCTCATCACTGGAACACCTCTTCAGAACAATTTGCATGAGTTGTGGGCACTGCTCAATTTCCTTCTTCCTGATGTTTTTGGTGACTCCGAGGCCTTTGACTCGTGGTTTTCCAGTCAAAATAATGATCAGGATACGGTAGTTCAACAGCTCCATCGAGTCTTAAGACCATTCTTGCTACGCAGAGTGAAGAGCGATGTCGAGAAGAGCTTGTTACCAAAGAAAGAAGTCAATCTGTATGTCGGCATGTCTGAGATGCAGGTCAAATGGTACCAGAGAATTCTCGAGAAGGACATCGATGCCGTCAACGGTGCAGGTGGCAAGCGGGAGTCTAAGACTAGACTCTTGAACATTGTCATGCAGCTGCGAAAGTGTTGCAATCATCCATATCTGTTTGAAGGAGCCGAACCCGGTCCCCCGTACACAACTGACGAGCATTTGGTCTACAACTCTGGCAAGATGATCATTCTCGACAAGATTTTGAACCGAATGAAGGAAGAAGGAAGCCGAGTACTTATCTTCTCTCAGATGAGCAGAGTTCTGGACATACTTGAGGACTACTGTGTCTTCAGAGGTCACAAGTACTGTCGCATTGATGGTGGCACTGCCCATGAGGACCGTATCGCAGCCATTGACGAGTACAACAAGCCAGGCTCTGAAAAGTTCGTCTTCTTGCTTACTACCCGTGCAGGTGGTCTCGGCATCAATTTGACCACTGCCAATATCGTCGTTCTGTACGACAGCGATTGGAACCCACAAGCTGATTTGCAAGCTATGGACCGAGCACATCGTATTGGTCAGACGAAGCAAGTCAAAGTCTTCCGCTTTGTTACAGAAAATGCCATTGAAGAAAAAGTGCTAGAGAGAGCCGCCCAGAAACTGCGTCTGGATCAGCTTGTTATTCAACAAGGCCGAGCGCAACAACAAGTCAAGCAGGCGGCCTCCAAGGACGACTTGTTGAACATGATTCAACACGGCGCCGAAAAGGTCTTCGAGACCAAAGGCGCCACGGGTGCACTCGATGACATCGACGAAATTCTGCAGCGTGGCGAGGCTCGTACCGCGGAACTGAATAAAAAGTATGAGAAGCTCGGTATTGATGATTTGCAAAAGTTTTCGTCCGAGAATGCATACGAGTGGAATGGCGAAGACTTCACCAATCGTCGTAAAGACATTGGCATAAATTGGATCAATCCTGCCAAACGAGAACGCAAAGAACAATCCTACTCGATGGATAAGTACTACAAGCAGGCATTGTCAACGGGAGGCAAACCAGCTGAGACGAAGCCTAAAGTACCTCGAGCCCCAAAACAGGTGAACGTGCACGATTGGCAATTCTTTCCTCCTGGGCTTCAGGAGCTTCAAGAGAAGGAGACTGCCTACTACCACAAGGAAATCGGATACAAGGTGCCTTTGGCTGAAGGAACCGAGGAAGACTTGAGTGATCGTGAAGCAGATCAGCGACTCAATCAAGATGAAATTGATAACGCCGAGCCTCTCACTGAGGAAGAAAAACAGAGAAAAGCTGAAATGCAGGAACACGGGTTTGGCAACTGGAATCGGCGAGATTTCCAACAGTTCATCAATGGATCTGCCAAATTCGGCCGCACAAACTATGAAGGCATTGCGAACGAAGTCGATAGCAAGGAGCCGGATGAAATTGAAGAATATGCCAAGGTCTTCTGGAAGCGATACACCGAAATTGCGGATTACGACAAGCACATCAAGACCATAGAGGCTGGTGAAGAGAAACTTCGCAAGACCAATCTCCAGCGAAAGCTTCTTCGGAAGAAGATGGAGATGTATCGTGTTCCTTTGCAACAACTGAAGATCAATTACACAGTCTCAACCACCAACAAAAAGGTGTATACTGAGGAAGAGGACCGATTTTTATTGGTTATGCTGGACAAACACGGTGTGGACGGAGAAGGCTTGTACGACAAAATTCGTGACGAAATCCGCGATTCACCACTATTCCGCTTCGACTGGTTCTTCCTCAGCAGAACTCCCGTCGAGATTGGCAGAAGATGTACCACATTGCTCAACACCGTACTCCGAGAGTTTGGTGACCCGGAAGAAAAACTCACCAATGGTCACGGTTCAGGTAAAGGCCGAGGTCGCGACCGGGACGATGACGATGACGATGATAATGAAAGTGAGGCTCCTCCTGTGAAAAAGAAGGCGAAGAATGGCATTGTGGTGAGTTTTTGATCTGTCCATCTACTCTATGCTCCTTCACTGACTCCAGGTAGAATAAAGCCGTCAAAGCCGTCAAATCAGGCCGAGGCAGTAAAAACACCTCACCTGCAACATCTCGAGCTCAAAGTGTTTCGTCAAGCACTCCGGCGAGTAAATCGAAGGGACGGAAGAAATGAACCTGTTAAACGATTAATCTCCTTCCATGATCCGGAGTACGTGAGTTTTTGACTGGATGTCGGAGGCATTATGGGTGTTTTCAGGGGCATGCAAACGGCGGTGTTGCCTATTGACCTCAAGGTTAGGTTCGCAAAATTGAGGCAACGACCAAAGCAATGATTGTTTTACGAACTTTCAAACAGGTGTGGTGGTGTGTTGTTGCTTAGAGACTGCAAAGAGTGGCGTTTAGCATGAGCTCGAAATATGTAGAATTAGTTACACAAAGGAGTCATATCAATAGAGTCGTGATTCCTGATACCTGATAGTCTGACAGTGATTGTCCTTGCTCATTGATAGACCCAAGCATTTGTTTCTACGAGTCTCTCCAGAAGCAGATATCCGCCAGTGGCGGCAAAGGGGGTCCATACAGCGAGGTGCGGTCCTAAAGCAGCGTAAAGGCTAAAAGACCACGTGTAGATAGCGATAACGGCGGGCTCATCTATGACATTGGCCTCAACTGCTTGCACAGCGCATTGAACAATCTCGCCATGAGTGTCAATATTGACGCTCTCTACGTTTTCGATGACCACAAGTGAGATATCCTGAGATAAGGCGACTTGTACCTGGGGCTGACATGATGTAGTATCTGTGTGCTCGAGCACACATATGCCGGACGACCACCCACACCCCAGGCTCTTATAGCCAGCTTCACGACTCGACCCTCCCCTCGACCTTCAATCCTCCAGCTTTCCGACCTCGCACCACCAGTCACAGCATACTCTATATACCACTCTAGCCTGCTGCTGATAGCAGTCTCTAGTAAAGATGGACAATCACTGGCAATCCTCGACTTTCTTCATCGACTGGTGGATGTCTTTGAAGACTTTCTTGGGAGTCCCTTGTTGGCGACCAAAATCGAAGGCAACTACGAGATTGTGGCACAATTACTTAGTGAAATGTGTGATGGTGGTATAGTGTGCAATACGGAACCGAATGCGCTGCGCGAGAATGTCGAAGTCTCTTCCGTGCTGGGGAAGCTATTCACACAGGTCGGACTACCAGGGTACGCGCCAGTCTGTTATTCCGGCACACGGGGAACATATGTACTGACAGAATAGGTCATCACCATCTTTCGGATCACCGAGCAGCTTCTCCGCAAGTTCGCGTCCGGCTGCACCACAATCAAGCGGGCCAGCCATACCCTGGCGCAAATCCAATGTTCGACATACATCAAATGAGCTCTACGTCGACATCGTCGAGACATTGGCTGTGATATTCGCCCCGTCAGGTCGACCTATCTCGGCCCGCTCTCATGGCTCGATAGCGTTCACGGCCAAGATTTCCGGAGTGCCAGACCTGCTATTGACGCTTTCGGCTCCAGGAGGGACAAGTAGCGCAAAGGCTTCTGGCATCTCTCGCACCATGCAGATTCCAGTTTTTCACCCCTGCGTCCGACTTTCTAGGTGGAAGGAGCATCCAGGAGAATTGTCGTTTGTTCCTCCCGATGGGCGTTTCATGCTGGCAGGATACGAAACCGACTTGATGCCTTCAGACCTCAACACCGATACACCGCCTAGCAAGACAGATCGCATTTTCTTACCAGCCACGGTTGATCTGCGACCCGCAACGGGAGCCAGTGGATCCGAATTTGAGGCTCGACTCACTCTCAACACCAATTTCCCTGGAGTTGGGCTCGGTGCAAAGCCGAGCAACTCCCGGACCAATTCGAGTGCTCTTGGAGGATTGTCTTTTGGAGGTAGCACCAACGGAAGTTCCAATGCACCATCGCTGGAAGCGGTCACGGTTACGATCCCGTTTCCTCGTGATGTGCGCAACGTCACAGAGCTGAAAGCCTCCCGGGGCGAAGCCACTTTCGACGCGTTCGAGAAGGTGGTTGAATGGAAAGTGCCGACCAAGGATGGCGCGTCGGTCAGCGGAGTCACCACATTAACTGGATATGTGATTGGACCGTTGAACTCGGAGAATGATGTCGGTGATGATGACGAAGCTCAGGTGATTGATGCGGGCAAGTCGGGGTCCACGGCTGGTTATTATAATGCTGATGACGATGAGGGAGCTGTGCTCAAGCGGTCGTCAGAGCGGTATAACAATAACAACGCCAAGGATAACAATGGTGGCGGTGGTGCAGTGAGCAGAAAGCTACAAGCGAACAAGGCACTGATGCCCCGGTCCATATCCGTGTCATTCAATGTCAGGGGTTGGCTGGCAAGTGGAATCAAAGTCGACACGTTGACCGTGGACGTGAAGAAGAGCAAAGGGCTAGGGGACGGCGTGAAACCCTACAAGGGTGTCAAGTATCTTACTGTTAGTCGGCAGGGGGTAGAGAGGAGAGCTGAATGAATGATGGATAATGATGATGATTGGTGACTGACTACCTGAGAACGTTTGTGTGAGGGCGGCCAGCCGCGAGGCTATGTTGTCTTTTGTCCATATGTGCATCTCTACCTTATCGTACTGTCTTGGAAGAGCAAAGAATAGATGGATTGGAGTCTTACAAGAGGCAAGAAGGACGACTATGAGCACGTGTCATATGAATTGGAGTCTCGTGAGTCTTAAGACACGCATGAAAGATAAAAGAGGTAGAGATCGTGGGAGGACTACGGCGGCGAAATATGGCTTCGAGGTGGTCAATGAATTAATTGATTAAATAATGCCTACCCTAGGTAATGATGCATACGGTACTTACTACTTTTGCAACACAAAGTAGTAAGAGTAGCAGTAGTGCTAAGAGTGAAAAGGAAAATCGTATCGTAGAGAACAAAACTCATGCCCCGATGTTGTTTTTGTTATTGTTTTTCAACATAACAAAAAAAGTTGTGTCATGAGATTCGTCAAGTCATACTCCGTAACAATGGTGACGGTGATGATGCAGCTTGATTGTCGCAGCAACCCCCTTTTTTGGCCCCAAGATGTCGGACGTTCCTGTCCGGATGCGACTTTCCATTGAAAAATTTGTCCCAGAGCGCCACGCCAATGATGAAAAAAAAAAAGACATCAGCAAGAAACAAATGAGCGAGATGGTGTGTGTGTTTGTGTAGTGGAGAGAGAGAGAGATGACATGAGGTCGTGATGGATGATGATCATGTCGGTTGTTGGACGGCAGTCGTCATCTAGTATCCCACACCCATCAACTTGTTCCATCGCTTCTTGATGCCGCGGTTGAAGACGTCGGCACCGCTCTCGCTCTCGGTGCTGCTCTGGCTGGTGAAACTGTGGTCGCTGGACCGACGACGAGTGGCTCCTCCGGCGCCGGTGGTGGACGTGGTCGTCGTGGCCACGAGATCGTCGCCGTCGTACCATGCCGGTCGGCCGCTCGTCGTCGACCGCCTTCCCCCGGTGGTGGTGCTGAAGAAGCCGCTTGACCCAGTGGTGGTGGTGCTGCTGCCGCCGTTGGGGGAGTGGGCGAGGTTTCCCGCTCCGCCCCGGCCGACGTGGTAGACGGGCGCGGCGTGGCGTTCTTGAGACAACTGGCGCTCGAGCTCCTCGTCAAAGCTGAAGATGGCCCGCTCGGAACTCGGGTGCACGTTGCCCGCGCCGCCGCGGCCGGCCACAAAGTTCTTGCGAGGGTGCGACGGGTGCGAGATGAGGCTGACTCGTGCCGCTGGTCCCGTGGCGTCGCTGCCCCGGGTGGTCGAGGGTGGTGCGCGCGTCACGTTACCAGCGCCACCACGGCCCGTGGAGAAGTAGTGTGATGATGGCACCGACGGGTGTGGTTCGACGATCGAGTAGCGCTTGGGAGGTGACGATGTTGACGATGAGACTGACATTGCGTTATGTGTATGTGTAGTGTATCAGGTATGCGCGCGCGCGTGTGTGTGTGTGTGTGTGTTCGAGAAGATGTGTGTGTGTTCCCAGTCACAGAGAGACTCTGTGCAGGTAGTGGATGCTTGTATTTCTGATTGGTTGCTGGTACTGCGGGCGTGAGAAATAAATCTCTCAGATCGAGAAGGTATAGTAAGTCGTGGTGTATCTCAGCAAAGCGCAAGCAGGCGAAGGTGAGTTTTATAGATTGAGAGACTCGATGAATAATAATATCCTTCTTGTCAGATGGACAAAAATACACACAGGTACTGTAGTGTCGGTGCGTTGATGGAGGTGGGTTCTTACAAATTGTAGTTCAGAGACGATCACGAGTTATTCAGGAACCCGGCTGAGTCGAGATGGTTATATAATGGCACTTACGGTACTAGGAGAAAATAAAGCCATGACACCAAGAAATCCTCGTACACACGAAAGAGGGCGCGTGTGTCGATGCAAATTTTCCCGCGGTCGCGTAGGGGATGATGGCAATGTGCAATGCGATGGCGTTTACGAGTACAGGCAACGGTATGGAGTACAGATGTAGTAATGCCCAGCAAATGACCCAAACACGGAGCATATTGATTACTCGATGGAAACCCCCAGAGGGTGCTCCAGATGCCGTTAACTGCAAAGCGTCAGACGCCAGAAAATTTTTGCAAGGTCACGGCGAGATGAGGGTAAAATGAGGTCAAGGGAGGATGGAGTCGGAAAATTCTTCTCGAGCGTCATGGGTGTGTGACAAGTGACTTCAAGTGGCAATCAAGCGGCTCCTCCCCCGGATTCTCTCACCAGAGAAACAGACAGACAGCGGGAGAAGGACAAAGAGGTACTCGTACGTACACGCACGGGCACGAGCAATGCACGAGGACGAGGACACTCTCTCCATCTCGATGCGGCAAACATGTCCCTGCGACGCCCTCCATAGTGGCGCCATCACAACAAACAACTACGAGTACTGTGCACAGCTTGTACACCGCCCAGCGCACAACACCCTACACATCAGGAACCCCTCCAGCTGCATGTACTCGGATTATGTTCCTCCCTCCCGCCAGACCAAAAAATTCTCAATCTCGTTAGTCATGCCGAGCATCGCCGCACGAAACTATGGGGTAATCGATCGTGTTGCCAGGCGGGGGCTGTGGTTTCCTGGGGGTAATGGAAACAACATGGCCGGAGACTATTAGTCTATTCTTGTACGGGCCATCGTCGCCTGATCAAGGCTCTACTCTGGGTACGTACCAGTACACACTTCTTCTCCTCCTCCTCGCTTGCCTGACCCCTTGACTTGTACGGTAGGTACAAGTCTCATCTGGATGCCCCTTGATCCTCTACAAGAGCCGACGTTCCTGACCAGCCCGTCCGACACGTGTCATTCCCCTGGGGACACTATCAGGAGTTCGAGCAGGTCATATCGTAGTCCTCACGGGCTGCAGCACAGACTTCCGACTCCCATGGGCCATCAGGGATGCGCCTCGTACACAATACGCCTCTGCTTTCCCAAAACGGCATCAATCGACCATGACAGGTCCTGCTGTGCATGTTCGGCCCATCATTTCCAAGACAACTCGGCCTTTGACCCCGGATTTTCGGCTACTGGTCTTGCCCCCGCATAATTTAATGATGGTGACAGTGACGGTGACAACAGTGCTGTTCCTTTCTTGATCAGCAGACTCCATAGCCGCAGAGCGTCTTCCGGATCAGGTGTTCGGGCCGTTGTTTGTCTCAACCTGTTCTGTCCCCTGAATGCCGTGTGGCTCGAGCTCGACCACGACCTTGGTTTAGCTAGCTGGCCTCAAACCACAAAGTCTGTCATTCTGTCGGTCAGTGTCTGATGGCCACCTGCATCGCACTCGTGACCCTCACCCCTGGCATTCAACTCAGCCCAACTAGGAGAATTTGGTGTGAATGATGTCTGGGTTCTCATGCCAATCATCGATGCTGACCCACATCTAGTCTGTTGTCAGTATTGCGTGCCGTGTCGCCATCATAGTACAAAATCTCACCTTTCGAAACGTGCTTAACCCTGCCAGGATACTTCCACCAATCCACGTGCTGTACTTCCGTTCGGGTGGTGCAAAGATCTTGATTCGCATGTCCTTGACCGCCAGCCGTTGCATTTCGTACAACAGTCGGTCAGGGAATCCCTTACACAATGTTGTACCACCACTCAGCACAACATTGCCATAAAGGCTCTTGCGAAGGTCCATGTCCGTTCGGTTGATGGCATCGACCACCATTTGATGAACACCAGGATACTCCAGCCCAATCAACTCTGGTTCGAACAGGATTTCTGGCGCTCGAAATCTTTCAGCCCCAATCTTGATCTTCTGACCATCAGGCAGCACATAGTCAATCTCCTTTTTCTCACTCTTCCAGATCCCTTGCGACCAGTCTTTCTCTTCCTTGCGGGGATCCAGAGCCACGTAGGACGTCTTCTCCTTCATGATGCGAACAATTTCCTTCTCTGCACTGGTGTGGAAAACGTGGCCATTCTTTCTCAGCAGAAGCTGCATGTGCTCCGTTACGTCCCGTCCCGCCACGTCGATCCTGCGAATGCTGCTCGGGATTGCGAACCCCTCGTACACAGGGACGGCGTGACTGACACCGTCGCCACTGTCGAGAACGATACCGGTGGTGCGGCCACTGGCGTAAAGACTGAGGACGGCTTGGATGGACATGTATATGGCGGGCACGTTGAACTGCTCAAACAGGATCTGTGCTGCGGTGTCTCGGTTTTGTCTTGGGTTCAGCGGGGGTTCGGTCAAGAGCACAGGGTGTTCCTCGCTCAGAGTCTTCAATTCTTGTTCGTAGACGTATGTCCATATCTTTTCCATATCATCCCAGTCCGTGACAATTCCATGTTCCAGCGGATATCTGATTTTGAGGAGTCCCCTCAGCTCCTGCGCCTTGGGCCCGATAAAGACATCCCCTTCTAAAGCTCCAGCAAGCGCCCGGACATGCTTCGGTCGACCGACATAGGAAGGGAAATATGCCCCAGGAAGATCATTACCAGCAAACCCAGCCCGGATGGTCCCACTGCCGTTGTCTAGAACAATCGGCACATTGTGGAGGGTGCCCCCGTCGGCCATGTTGGCATCAAGTTACTCGCGCGGAAACGATTTGATCATCTAGTCGTTATAACGACGACGACGAGAGCCTGGGTGATTGAATAGCCATCAGGTGGCGTGGGATCCTGGCTGAGGGGGAAGAGTACTCTGTAGTTCGTGGCTGTTGGAAGAATCAACTCTCAACAATTTCCAGGAGCCAGACCAGATGCGCAGCCGCGTGAAGCCCCCAGTTGGACGCGACGGGGATACGAGGAGAAGTTGCCAGGCTAACCGCATTCGTACCAAATTCTTGCCGCCGCCTCTGTAGAATTCCACCTCACAAACTGTGCTGCATCGCGACCTTGACTATTGTTCGTCACGACGGAACTGCTCGACACGATCCCTCACTCTTTGCACGTCCTTCTTCCTGTCTTGTTAGTTGACCAGAGAAGAACCCAACAACTCAAAATGCCGAAATATAAGTTTCTTGCCCCCTGTCTAGATGATTGATACTGACTCTCTCAGCACTCTTTTGCGACTATTGCGATGTCTACCTCACCCATGACTCCATGTCGGTGCGAAAAGCCCATAACTCTGGCCGAAACCATCTCCGAAATGTGACGGATTACTATCAACGTGGGTGGATGGAATCGCAAGAGCTGTGCATGCGCTGACATATTCTAGAAATCGGCCACGAAAAGGCGCAATCTGTCATCGACTCCATCACGGCCTCATACACTGCCGAAGGCCAGGTAAATCCTATGCTGCAACAAGCAGGTGCTGGATTCCCTCCACCACCACCAGGATTTCCCGGTATGCCCCCTCCACCATTCGGTATGCCGGGTGCCCCTGCACCTGGACCTGGAGGTATAATTCCTCCTCCAGTTGGTCGTGGCATGCCTTTCCCGCCTTTCCCACCAAACGGTCCTCCTCCTCCTAATCTACCTGCTGGATTGCCATTCCCTCCTCCTGGCGGATTTCCTCCGAACTTCCAGATCCCTCCTCCAGGTGCTCCGCCAGGTAATTTCCCTCCACCGCCTCAACAAAGTATCCCTGGTAATCCAAGCCCGTCGAATGCGTCTGGCCCTCCAGGTCAAGCTCCTCCGCCAGGTTATGGCATGGGTGCGCCTCCAGGAATGGGAGACAGCAGACGTTGAAGATGAATGTATGGTTAATCCAAGCGCATTCTGAATGCCTGGGTGCATCTGCGAACTGCTCCGCCTCGGGCATTCAACATAAAATCGTCGGTAATACAGCTTAAGATTCCAGCCCTCTCCCATTGTGAGAGTTGAGCGGGTTTGACAACCTTCATACAAGCGGGGCATTTGCGGGAGTTGCGTTGGACAGTACTGATTTGAAATTGAGAGGCATGGCAATAGAATCGTGGCATGCAAAAGGAAAAAGAATTTAATAGCTTCAAAACAAGGCAACCGGTCCCCCAAGATGACACGAAGCGACTATGGCTGGGGTTGGAAGCCGCGATGGAGATTCTGTTCATGGATCTCGTTTACAATGGCCGTGTCACCCACCCCAAGTGTCCGATGGTCACACCTATGGCTTTCCCAGAGATATTAATCACCTTCATCGGTCCATTCCTCTTACCCATCATTATTGTCGTCGCCCTCGCTATTTTCATACATTGCGTACTTTTGTATCGCCAAAGCCACGAACGACGAGCAACTCAATTCGACTCGAGCTTGTTAACGCCTCAAAATTTAAGATCACAGCGAACTCTCGAGGACCAACCTTTGGTTTCGCAGCCATGACTGGTACTGCCACCGGTGGACATGGGTCGCCTGAACCCGAACCTCTCTTGACTTCAAGCTCAACCTCGCCTAGCAATGAAACTTCTGACACAAAGACCGTGGGATCTTCAAGTGCACCTTCTACACCCTCTTCCTCAGAATCATCACCAGCAGACCAGAACAAGAGGACGAATCTGTTTGGCCGAATCTTTTGCCGCAAAGGAAAGGGCTTGAAGAATCTACTCGCTCAAGATGTGGAGACTCAACGACGAGCCGGGGAGGAGAAAAAAGAACGTGCAATAAAGTGGAAACGGGTTGGAGATGATAGAATGGGTGTTGCGAAATTCGGAACTAGTGAAAACGAGGCACAAGAAGATCAAGACACCAACAATCCACCCAAAGCGGGGGAGAAGAACACCAAACATCAGTACCTTAGTGGAATTTTGTATGGCTTCGACCCGAATGCTGGCAAGTTACAAGTGAACCATGGTCATCAGGTTTCGCATGAGGACGAAGCGGGGGCCGACGAGTTATCGCCACAACCCTCCGAGACTTCGGAATCGAAGCGCCGACGCGGCGAGACGTGGGGAGTTGACCACAATAAACCTGGCATGCGTGATCGATTTAGGGGACACAGGCATGGAGGTGATGATGTTGAAAACGGCACCTCGTTTTGAGAGACGCGATGAACCTCAGAGTGCCACTCTCATTACCTAGTCAGTCGTATAAGTGCTCTACGGATTCACAGATCTGCTCACTCGCGACCCTTGAAGTGATTTGTTGGATGGTAGATAGTATGTACACGTCCAGCGAAATGCGGTCATAACTCATCGTTATTCGATATTGTTCGTTTGTTAGTTCGTCTTTCATACAAGTACGAGCACTTTGTCACTTTCGCACCGGTAGCAACCTACCAGTACTCGTACGAGTAGTGATTGTTAGCTTTAGGCACGGAGTAAAGACGCGGAGGTTCCTTAGCAACGAATAGGGGTAGACAATCCGAACAGTTCTCCACAACTGAGAGGCCTACCAGTATCCCAGTGGATCAAGAGTCAAAGGTTAATACCGCGCGACGAGTCTTCCACCATCGACTGCAGTCCTCTCCACGACGCTGTGATGGAGACGCTGCCCTGCTGTAACAGCGAGAACATGCCTCTCAAGTTACAAGTCGATAACGGTAGGTGCACACATTCGACAGAGATTTTGCAACATAACTTACTCTAACTACAGCTCAAGCTGTCAAGGCTTGAAAAGTGCCCGATCCCGCTTTCACAGTTGGGGAGCAGCCTGGCAAATAACAACGGGGATGGGTTTGATGCGGCACTTTGCGAGTCATGACACGCAGACGAAGGAGGAAACCAATGCAATTTTAATCCCGTCGTGGTCGAATTTTTAGATCCAAAATGTCGATACTGTCCTGGACAAATAAAGGTGGTGTTGACGGCTCGGGAAAAGCATTTCTCCGAGATGCATGAGTCTATCTCAACTTCAACGGTCGATGTCACTGGCAGACACCACTCGGCCCTTGATCGGCGACAGATTGTCGACATCGCAAATTGGCGGCAGAGGAATGTGTATGACACCTTCTCGCGTGGTGGAAATCCATCTCGATCTACCACCAACATCCACCGTCGTAGAGGCACCGCTATTGACCCTTCTGAAGAGGGGACCATGTCAGCCCCAGCCTTAGGGCTCACACCAACGATGGCGAGACCGCATCTTCTAGGCCTGCCCGGCGAACTACGCGTCAAGATATGGAAGCTGGTATTCGAAGACGCGAATGCAGCGCCTTCTCGAAACAGCCATCGAATCTACGAAGAGAGCTGTTTCAGCTGCTTCGAAGAACAGCGACCGTTCCCCATGACATGGAACGCCACGTTCGAGCCTCTACTGACTTGCAAGCAAATCTACAGCGAAGCACACGAGATACTACTGTCGGGCATGATGATCGAGATCCGCAACCCCATTTTCGACCTCTCGTGGCTTGCCTGGCCTCTCCCGCCGATCAACCATAAGGTCCGACGTCTCGTCGTCTGGGCTCACATCAACGGCCACAACAGCCGCCAATGGGTCTCGACGTGCGACCTCTTGAAGAACGCGTTCCCAGCCATGGAGAGCCTCGTCGTCAAAGCGCACATGCGGCCACAGGAAGGCGCCGAGGAAACGTTGGACGCAGCTGCTCTCGCAGGGTCCATTGTGCGGCTGAAGCACAACAATGCCGGGCTTGCAGTGACGCTGGAGTATGGCTACCGCTACCACAAGTCCATGTGGCACAACCCAAGGCTCGGCCAGATTACCTCGCACGACATAATGGAGGACAACGACCGCTTCGTGCGCGATCTGATCGAGGATCGTGAGTTTGGGGAAGCCGCGCTGCAAGCGCACCGAGACGACGCCGACGAAGCGGCTCTGGCCATGGCGTTCATGAGAGTCACAATTGCTCATGAAGAGAACCTGTTTGAAGCCATGGTCAGAAGCCGAGAGGAGAGACAAAGACTTGGGGAAGCGAAACTGGCAAGCACACAAGCGTAGCAGATGGGAATACAGTAGCAGCGGCTGCCTTTTACCGAGGACCCCTCCTATCCATCCCTAGACGCAAGCACGGACTCGACGCCCCATCATTGGACCCTCTCCGTACTATTCTGTTGGCATGTATGGGGTGTGGGATTATGCAATCGGTTATGTGCAGTCATTAGACCCCGACTCTGGGCAGGGACATCGCTCACGTCAGGTAACCCCCTATGCTGCGGATGACGTGATTGGTGGCAGTTTGACCTTGGGTCTTCGAGGAGATGCGCTTTCCCTTAGGACGTGCCGTTTTCGGTCGCTCGCATATATTTTCGTTTACTCGCCGGATGGTGCATCCACCGAGAATGGGCGAACGGCAGCGTCATTGACTTCTATTCCAGTTGAGCAGTGGACTAAGGACCATTCTCTCGACCACGTTTCGACACACCACGTTTTTTGCCTTGTTGGCGACACAAAGACGAGTCTGCACTTACGGTATCGCCAACTCTTCGGCGCCTTTCGGGATCGTCTGCATTCATTATGTGGTCTCCGCTTTACTCAAGACTTTGCTTTCTTTGTGTGACTGTCAAGTATCAGTCTGAGGCTACCTTTGTTATTATGAGAGATGCTATCTTTCACGGCTTCAGGTGATAAAGTATCAACACTATTAGCGCTTGAACTCATAATGTGAGGGCAATGCTTCTCTTTTTCCTATTCTGGCGAACCACGCATACACGGCATCGAGCCAAGCATGTACGTGATCTCTCCTTGTCGTGATTCCCAATTTGAGGCATAGGTGCGCCAGGTACCTACCCAGTGGTGAGGGGGTAATCGTACATGTGATTCGAGTATCTAAGAAACCTCCCCTCTCGTCCTGCCCCAAAAAGAAATTGTGTGCGTTTTTACTGATCTGCACCTACCTGTCTAGGTAGGTATGTAAGGTTCCGTGAATTGCCCAAAACAAAAAAAAGTACTGAGAGGAGTGGGGTTCGAACCCACGCTTCCTTACGGAAAGCAGAGGTTCAAGTTGAAGACTATGAGTTTTTTGGGTATTTCTCATAATACTCCTAAGCTTAAATCTGCCGCCTTAAACCACTTTGCAAACAGTGTCAGTGGCGAGGGACAAAAGAGAGAAATCGATGGAAAGGGTCATTGTTTACCTCGGCCATCCTCCCGGGAGAAATTAAGTCAAATTTCCGCTTGCACGGTATATGACCGCCTTGATTTTCCGAAGCGATCCGTACCCACCTGGCCGCCTACTGAGAGTATCATAGGCGCGCAAAGGGGAGCCGTTCTAACTTTAGTAAGCGGACTCCCCGCCCTTGCCTTGGGGACCTACAATACCTAGGCATCCAACGTACTAAAACTACTGTAGTGTCTTCGAGGTAGACAATTGTGCCGCTCCCAGCCTCACCGAGCTCGAGCATGCCTTTGAATACTACTTGTAGGTAAGGCACATGTTCGTGTACTTCATACGGCTCCTATAAATTGTCATCTACATATTATCACCGCCTCGCCAATATCCCGACTCTTCAATCTATCCATCAACTCCCTCTCGCTAATCTCGAGCTCTGTACAGATCTCGTCGAAGCAGTGTGTACCGTCCAGAAAATCAATGATTCGGTGGTTGATGTGACGATCAGACACCCCTCGATCATCTGGCCTCCTACTGACGTTCTTGCCCTTCCGCCTGGAAAATTCTTCAGTCAAAGGCCGCTCACTCGACATGCTTCGGGGTATGTCGTCCGAGCCTTGCTCGGGATGAGGAACATGGGAACGCGAACCGCCGAGTGTCTTTTGCGTTCTAATGGCGTACCGGTGGACGCGGTAGAGAAACCCTTTGATGACGCCAAACGTAATGAACCGCCTCATGTCGATGTTGGCGAGCATGTTCGCGTTCTGTGCGTACCATTCCCGCACGGTCAGCCCTTGTCTGAGACAGGCGAAGAGCTGGACTATACCGACGCCGTCGATCGGGTCGCCTTTCTCGGTGAGTGGCCAGATTTCGTCATCTTGTAACCCCAGCGACGTCAAACCGCTGGTTCTTCGGTCCGTGGCGCTGTCTATGATGGCTTCTTCCTGGGCCGCCGGGGCGAGGGCAGTGTTGACGTAGCGGGCGCACTCCTGCTGCATGTCAGGATCTTTGGCTATGAGGTTGGAAAACTCGGCGGTCGGAGCGTATATCGCGTTGAAGCTGAATATATCGAGGAGGATCGCGCAGCCATAGTAGAGCAGGTGCTTGATGCATTTCTTGGTGAGCTTGAGATCAGCATCGGCCAGCATCGCTATCCTCTTGACGCTATTGACCCCGTTTATGTAGGGGATGATTCGTAACATGGTCAAATCCCAGTTTTCGTCGATCATGGTCTCGATCCTCACCGTGAACAGCGGCACGTACCAAGGCTTGACGCTGGCAGGATTTGGCAGGGTGGGGAATAGCTTGATATTCAAGGTGTTGAGCTCATCAATCGGTATCATGCATTCGCAATAGTTGTTGAGGTCCTCCATGAGCATTTCGCATAAACTGTATATCTTCCCCGAGTTTGTAGGAGACGTGTCATCGCTCAAGAACCTCGACTGTTCTTCTAGGCTTCGCAGCAAATGCGCCAGCTTCTTGACTACCGACTTGTATGACGCGACATCCGTAGTGCTGGGCTCACCCAGCACAAGCGCGAGGTTGAAGATGAATTCGTTTCGCGGATAATGCGGCGATGTCAGGCAGATCGGGTATGAAAGGACAAGCGTTGGTGGTGTGTTGGGCGCCAGAGGAGGCGGCGACAGGGATATGAGGTTCCCACATAGTGACTGACGAGGTATCAGGAAGCGTGATATGGTGGGAAATGATAGAAGCGCAGAAGACGAGGCGCCTAGACTGGAGGTCGT
Source organism: Exophiala spinifera (assembly GCF_000836115.1). Lineage (NCBI taxonomy): Eukaryota > Fungi > Ascomycota > Eurotiomycetes > Chaetothyriales > Herpotrichiellaceae > Exophiala > Exophiala spinifera. The sequence continues at coordinate 1,042,699 of NW_015622520.1, read as the reverse complement.
GCCCGCTGGGATTTCGGTGGTCGTTAGGATCGAGTCCTCTGGTACCTGGTGAACAATCTTTGGTCCTGTATGAGAGGTTAAAGACGCTCAACGACTCCAGCGAGCACACTGGACAGACTCACCTTCATATGGATCAAATTTGCTGTAGAAGATGGCTTTGATGGACATGTTTGGAGGGGTGATTTGAAAGGATCATGAAACGCGAAGAGTGTCTTTGGGTACCATGGTTTTCGATTATGAGGACTAAACTGCCCTCCTCATGTAGGCGTCGTCAGACCATTGCAGAGACGATGTTACAGTGTCGTGGAGCTTGGATCGAACATCAGTTATCAAGTGTTGTTACAACGACCAGCCTTATAACCTGTAAGGCCGCATGCACAAGGCTTTGAGTACCTAAAACCCCACGCCTAAAATAGTTAGTGCTGGACGTGATGCGGCTTTACGTGTGCCTATAGCACATTTATAGTCAAGGTCCATTGGAGAGTCGAATATGACTTTGCAGTCAACCATCCTCACTTTTACAATTAATTACTTTATCTGCTCGCTTTTCCCACTGCTCTCGGTTCCTTCGTGTTCAACTAGCTGCAATCATCCATATCCAATCAATATTACTTGTCATTCCTGAGCCGATAAGGTGTAGAGAACTTGCTGGGTGCCAACATGTCTACCATGTCACTCATTTAACCTAGATCATCGAAGCCACAAGCTGTTCCGCTGCACGGCTGTGATCTTTGTCTCGCCAACAGAAAGTCGCCCTGAGGATGCTGGTCTAACTAGGTCAGGTTGGGACATCAAATAAATTGGCTGTATTGGCGGGACAGCGCAGGCTTCAAGACCGGCAAAGACCCTGTGTGTGAATGGATAATGCAGTGCCCAAAACGAGCTTTGGCAACATGGGACCTTGCTAATCATGCAGCCAACAATCCTAGGTCGCGAAGCTTCCAGGATTTATGTTTAGTCCTGCAGAAGATTCCGTTGGAAGCACTGCCGTGGCTCCTCATGCACGTAAAATGAGATGTTTGGCAAAAGGCCGAAAATCCCCCATTGCCGGAACTCGACTTGAGCCGCGCGCGAGCATGAAATTCCGCACCACATCTACATATGACGTCGCTGCCAGGGATGCCCCCAGCCTAGCGAGCCTCATCCGATGCTGAGCTCTGGAGAGGAACCACTAGCGAACGTCTGATACACGGCGCTAGGTGACAAAGGCTTTGTAGCATTCCGCCTCGCTTTCGGCGTTTAACCTGTTATATCTCTCAAGCATGCGTCTACGAAAATCCCAGCAGACGCATGCGACTAGCGCCTCGCTTCGAATCGCGGTATTGGATAGTAAGTCCTCCCTTTATGGAAAACCGGCCAAAATTCCTCTCGCGCGCAATTCAAAGGCACGCGTCCGACTTTGTCGCCCTGTCCGAGGCTTCAAGCCGTTGACGCAAAGCTTTGGAACGCATGACTCTGATCCGGATCTGCCGGTAAAGTCTTGAACATGCTGTGCATTCAAGATGTATATCAGCGTGGCGAGAGGCTGGTCCATGAGTCGACTATCACTTGGTTGACTTGGACGAAATCGAGGACATGCTCACGGCTTCAAGACAAAATTCAGCACATCAACAAGTGACAGAGGCACAACCATGGACACACTTGACAGGGATCTCATCCGTGCTGAGGTCGACGCAAATGTCAACAGACCTGACACGCTATCATACATAGCTACCCATGGCCCTGACATGGAGAGAGACTGGGCCGATGGCGAGTCGACACCTGATCAGACCACGACCCATGGAGACTTGACAAACATCAGTACAGTATGTCTGACAGTACCCGTAGCTGCACATACTGACACTTATCACAGCGCAGTTCTTTCAAGTTGCAACACTCCAATCCAGGCCTTGACCCCGTCGAGCTAGAAAGGATTAGTCGGCAGCGAACCCAGCATCAGGGAACTATGGGTCGACCTGCAGATACAAGACGGCGATCAACAGCCACCATAAGAACAGTCACCACATTGGGAGCCGGGAAGCCAGTACCTCCGCCAGACAACAAGGAGGAATTTGTGGTAGAATTTGAGGGCGTGGATGATCCCGAGCATCCGCTGAATTGGCCTTTTAGCAAGAAGTCCGTCCCTTTGCATCCCTCAACACCGATCTGCCACCTTTTGCTGACCCCATTCCAGGATCGCCATGTCTGTGATCCTCTCATACATCACGTTCAACGCATCATTCGGCTCCGCTATTTTCTCTCCTGCCATCGGCCAAGTGTCCCACCACTTTCACGTCAGCACCGAAGTCGGGGTGCTCGGTATTTCCCTGTACGTCCTGGGGTTTGCATTCGGTCCAATCCTTTGGGGACCTCTCTCCGAGATCTTGGGTCGCAAACGACCTCTCGTTGTCGCCATGTTCGGGTTCAGCATCTTCGCCGTCGCGGCCGCCACCTCGAAAGACTATCAAACGCTCATGCTCACGCGATTCTTCAGCGGCTTCTTCTCGGCGGGCCCCCTTGCCGTCGTGCCAGCCTGCTTCGCTGACATGTATGACGACAGCCAGCGTGGGATCGCCATCACTGCATTCGCGATGGCCGTCTTTTGTGGGCCCTTTGCCAGCCCCTTCACAGGAGGCTTCATCACCCAGAGCTACCTCGGCTGGCGTTGGACCATGTACATCGTCAGCATCATGGGCTGGCTTGGAACCGTGCTTACACTGTTCCTCGACGAGAGCTATGCGCCTACCATCCTCGTGAGCAAGGCAGGACGAATCCGCCGGGAGACCAAGAACTTCGCCATCCACGCGAAGCAAGAAGAGATCGAAGTCGACATGGCAGAGCTGATCAATCACAACTTCATGCGCCCGATCAGGATGCTGTGCACGGAACCCATCGTCTTCCTGATCACGTTGTACATGAGCTTCATCTACGGCCTGATCTATCTGTTTCTCGGCGCATACCCACTCGTCTTCCAGAAGGTGCGAGGGATGAACTTGGGTGTTGGCGGGCTCCCGTTCATCGGCTTGATTCTCGGTCAACTGTGCGGTGGCGTGTACATCATGATCGACCAGACACAGTACAAGAAGAAGCTTGCCAGGAATCATGGCGTGCAGGTTCCTGAGTGGCGTCTCCCTCCCGTGATTGTCGGCGCCGTGTGTTTCAGTGTTGGTTTGTTCTGGTACGTCTTGTTCCCCCTTCCTAGCCTGCCTGTGTCAACCTTGTGCATCACGTACGGAAAGTGGTGACTAACTGTCTAACTGTTTGCTTCGACAGGTTCGGTTGGACCGGCTTCTCCAAAGACATCCACTGGCTTGCACCAACGGCCAGCGGCGTTGTCACTGGATTTGGCATCCTGTGTATTTTCTTACAGTGTTTCAATTATCTCATCGACACCTATCTCATGTTGTGAGTTCTTCCTCGGCCCCCTCCCTTTTTTCCACCAACGAGTGCCACGCATACTGACTCGGCCGGACCCCCGCTCACAGTGCCGCATCAGCAATAGCCGCGAATTCTCTTCTGCGGTCCTTCTTCGGCGCCGGATTCCCTCTCTTCGCGGACCAGATGTTCAACAATCTGGGTATACAATTCGCTGGCACGCTTTTAGGATGTCTCGCAGCTATCATGGTTCCTATCCCGGTGGTGTTCTATCTCTACGGCCATAAGATCAGGGCTTTAAGCAGAATGAACCGACGCTCGGGTCCTGAAGATGATGGTACAGATGACGAGACTGGTGAGGAGAAGGTGTGAATTGCACCCCTTTGAGCCTTCTGGCTTGGTGACGGGATTCTGTCTAAGCATATACATCATACCTTCTGGACTTTCGAGAGTCGTTGGGTATTGATGCTTCACGAAACTGGAGTCGGTGTCGGGTTGCCCTTTGCTATATAACACGTCTTTCAGTTTTGCATGGCGAAGGAGTCATGGGAAGAAGAAGAAGCTCACGCATTCAGTGGCTTTGAGCATGTTACTTTCAACGAAGAGTGATTGCAAACGTGAGACATACATCTATGCCTATGCATGTGGTAGATTGGTACCCTTATCACTAACCACCTCGAGTCGTGATGAGAATAGAGTCACCAGCCTTGTATGATCATAACAATTCTCACCACCATTGAACGAAAATATGCATCAAAACAGAGTCTTCAGAACTGGAACACAGGGCAACTTGGTTTCATTTCTCTAGGTTGCTCACCTTGTTCGCACGAACAAAGCTTATGCGTACAGTGCGGACTTGCAGAGACTACTGGAGGGAATTGACGGTGAAGGATTATTAATGTTATAAGGGAACCCGAAAAGTACAAAGTGCCAGCCTCCCTTGCTCTACTGAGCGGGGCCTGATAAATTTGCCTTTACAGGAAGTTCTGTGGAACGTGGAATTCCGGAAGGAAACGGGAAAGAGATACCTCTCTGGCAGCCTCTTGGAAATGACTCTCGGCGAGGGTGAGGGTGACTGAGCGCCTGCTTACCTGGCTTGTTGCCCAGGCGTTAAGGCCGGGAGGCTAGGCTGTACCACAGAGCAACACAGGATAACTTGATGGCTGGCAAGGATGGTTGAGCAGTCATCCACGCGATAACTCTCTATTCTTGGATCCGAGTAGTAGTTGACCGATTTAAGGGGGAAACACGCTGTGGAAAGGTCAACTGCGTGCTGTCATTTGCCGTCCTTTGAGCCGGATGAAAGACCTACAGGTTCAATTGGATGCTTTATCCCATCGACAGGGTGAGGTTGCCTTGGACTTGGTGCTGTTGTGCTCGTGTAACACTTGCAGTGGCGGTGGCAGTGGGATTCAGATCAACTCAACCCATGCCGAACCAAGTCCGCTACAGTCCCTCAAATTCAAAAGTCATCTCTTCGAGCGCGTTGAAAGGCGTCCTCCACTCGATATTGTTCTGTGCCGCCACAGGTGAACCGTGCAGAACAGAGCAGACAAACGCTGGTAGTTCAACAACGATACGTCCGAAACACTAGGTAGAGTAATATGCCTGCGGATGACGAATGGTATTATGAGCGACGACGGATCCCAATCACAAGGGGATGGGGTCCTTGCAAGCAGACTGACTGGGTACCCGTTGAAGAATTCTACCAAGGGCGCAACTCTCGAACGGTCCGGACATTTCTGAGGGCAGTCGGACTCAATCCTGACTCTTCACTCGAAACTCGAGCGGTCGATAGGTTCCGGCCAATCGTGCATCTTGATGGTGGTGACGATGACGCGAACAACAACAACGGGCGCGACTTTCTGCAGTACGCGGGGTATCGAGAGCGCGAACTGCACGCCGGTCCATGGCGATGGCATCCTGTCGGCGGTCCACCAGCGCCGGCACAGATTCACGAAGTCGATCGAGTAATAGCGAATGACCTACAAGAGCTCGAGCAGTTCAGAGCACAAAGATTCGAACATCGCATCGGGGAGCTCAATGCCCAGATCAACGAGATTGGTGGCCGGTATCAGCAGCAAATCCAAGAGTATCACCAGGCTTTGGCAGCTGAAGGTGTTGGCCCACAGCGGGAACTGCGAGAGGTACAGGACGCGTTGCGTCGGATGAGACAGGATGATGAATTGAGAAGACAAGAGGATGAGCGGCGGGAAGTCGAGCGGCGGGTCAACCTGAGGTGTGAGGCCGCCCTGGACAGATTGAGAACCATTGAACAAGTGCAGCGCGACCTACGTCTGCAGCAGGCACTAGATAGAGCCCGCCATGAGAGGGATTACCATCGTCGAAGGCATCATAGGTATCGTGAGGAATGCCGGCGGTAGTGATGGCAGTGACGAGGGAGATGGACTCGGATTTTGTAACGGAGGGTGGACAGGGATGTAAAGATCGAAGATCAAGATGTTTTGTCGCGCTTTGTCCAGATTGGGCTCTCAATGTAGTGATAATGAGGCTGTAAGAGTCGCTCACAGTGCAGATCGTACACAAGATCATGAAGACTGGGTAGGTAGTAGATGCATGTATCCGGATAGACTAATGGTTCGGCTGGGGAGAAGTCTCAGGTACAGCTTTGTTGGGTAAGGTAAGTAAGACGAGCACCAGGCCCTAAGTTAATGTTCTAACTTTGTCGTAAGCGGCTAAGGCCGTCGATTTAACTATAGGTTATGCCTAAACACTCTCTATTCCGGGGGCCAATAGGCTCACCACCGCCCATCCGTAAGTACTGGATATACCCAGAGACGTCGTTACTGGCGTCCTTGGCAAGGCCATTCCGCGAGAACTACGGAGTACCACTTTGGTAATTAGAGTAAGTCGACCACCACCTTGCGACAAGCTCCGCCCAGCGACATCGACATCGCTCTTCTCCGCCACCTCAAAGGGCGTAGTTGTCGCCGACAGTTGCAGAAAAATGATTATATATCATCCCAATCTTCGCTGAAACCCAGCCTTGATCCTGTACTCGCTCTTCATCTCACTCCTCGGTCTCGTCAAGTGCTCCTACCACACATATATACCCCGTAGCAATGGCTCCAAAACAACCAGTCAACTCTGACAAGGGCCTCAAGTCGCCGTTGTTCTCCCAGGCAATCGTCCACAACGGGACTGTGTACTGCTCTGGCAATGTCGGAATAGATCCAGTCACCAGCAAGATGGTTGAGGGGTCCGTGGCCGACCGAACCGTAAGTGCACAGCAGCATACCCATAGAAGCACTCTTGACCGTGCTGACACTGATTACTGAACAGAAGCAAATTTTTGAAAACATCAAGAATGTCTTGGAGGAAGCCGGAAGCAGCCTCCAAAACATTCTTAAGATGAACATCTATCTCGTCGACATGGGCGACTATGCCGCCGTGAACACAGTCTGTGCGTAGCATCTGGCCGTGGAGCTTTCACTTTCACATTCACATTCCATTCACTAATCCGGAACTAGACCTCGACACCATTCCAGACCCCAAGCCAGCCAGAACTTGCGTTTGCGTCAAGGAACTCCCGGGCAAGACAGATGTAGGTTGACAGAGGTGATCATTCCGGAAACCTGCTCTTTACTAATCTTGCTTACACAGGTTGAGATTGAATGCATCGCACTTCTGTGAGGGCATGTTCCATAGCCCATTTCCGAACAGTTTCTGTTGACTGACGTCTCGCCAGGAATGATGCTGCTGGGTCAAAGCTTTAGGTAGAGGACATGAGCTGTACAGGGGGAAGAGCTGTGTTCTACACTCTTCGAGATTCACATCATCACACCTTAGCTCAGTATACTAGTTGACAAGGACAAAAAAACTTCAAGCGTCGTTTGCTGAGAATGACACGAGCAATACCCGTCAATAACAATGAACAACAATGACTTTGGTATTGTGCTGATTGAAAACAGCCAACATCTTCACTTCCCCATTGTTCATTCTACCGCTTTCAGATCGATCAACAGATTTCTCAAAGCACCTCTATATTTGCACTATATGCGCACAACTTCTTCGTGTTTTTCTCTCTCCCACCGTTCTTCTTTCACGTCTTTGATTCTCTTACAGTGAGCACTCTAGCATTGACTGCATCAAGGATCCCCAGAAACTTCTGTACACATTTGAAGATGGACGTGCCGATAATTGACAGGTTGAGACCTCGCAAAGGCCGGTCCACTCAGTCTCAGAATGACGATGTAGCAGATCAAACGCTATCCATGGCTGGAGGGACGCCTCCTACGAAGACTCCCAGAAGAGCAGCGGGCAAATTGACAACCACACCCAAGACCACTGCAAAAGTCACTAAGAAGGTGCAAGCTAAAGGAATATCGAAGGCCACCACCACTCCTTCGAAGGTTCTCCGCAAGTCTGTCGTAGAGAAGAAGAGAAAGTGTCCAGCCAAAAAGAACTCAACGAAAGATAGGACCCTCAAACCCGACCCGGCTGAGCAAAGCGACGATGAGGCTGAATCAACCGTACAGCAGAAATCCACTCCTGCGAAGCCCAGCCCTGAGGCTTCATTGAAAAGGGTAGGGAGACTATCCAAAACTCCAGTCAAAGATGGTGCCTACCAACCAGACGAGGACGAGTCGAACGAGGAAGCATCTGCGAAACCCACTAGAAAACCACGGTCGACCAAGAAACCGATCAGAAAGGCGGCGCCGATACCTTTTGTTCCTATCCCTGAACATGAGGACTCTGCAAAGACACACCCGCCGCCAGAAGAAGGCCCAAACAGAAACAGTACACGCGTCAAGGTCACTTTGAAGGTAAAAAAGCCTGCTTCACCTGGACTGGCCACTCCACACCCTGGGCGCCATTCAACATCCAGCGATCTTCGTAGCAGCCCGGACACATTCCACACTGCAAGCCCAGCGGCACGATCTGACGGACCGAATCTGAGCACAGAATCCCCACGGCCATCAGCAAGTTTTTGGACTTCTGCAAAATCGCCCAAGCGCCGTTCTCCAGACAATCAAGATGACGATGGCAATGGCTATCCTCGGTCTCCCAAGCGTGCAAGGTCTGTGAATGCGACGACTGCTTCAAGTTCACTCCCCAAACGTGGTACCTCAACGCAACCTCGCCAGGGTGGTGGTGATTATCTCACGATCGCCGATGCCGATCGCTTGTTGGAAGAAATAACGGTCATGCCCAGGAAGCTGGAGCTGGCCGAGATCGCAGCGCTGTTCGTTTGTCTCCAGGAGAAGTGCATCCGGTTCTCCCAGCTACACTTCAACTACAACCTGACCGAAGACCAACAGGCGGTGTGGCCGTTGCATCAGCTCGACGAAGAAAAGTACCGATCCTTCTTTAACATGGCCCGGTTCCTTGTAGACGCCAACCACTGCGGCTGGAGAGAGTTCTTCACGAGTCGCAAGCACCGCGTGCCTTTTGTCCACGGAGTTCTCGGGGAACGGTTCAAGCACAACATCTTCAAGATTCCCGGGTTCGGCCTTGGTCGGGACGAAGTCAACAAACTGGCCGAGATTGATCGTATGTACATCAGATACGACGCCGTTGTCCGGAGCAAAGTGCGCGCCGAGTATCTCGAGGCACTCAAGTTTGACAAGGCCGAAGACTGGGCTACCTCTGTGGACGTCGACGAGAACGCTGGCAACAAGGGAGATAACGCTGCAGTGAAACCACCAACACCGGCACCGGGCACATCAGCTCATCGTTCAGTTCCCTCCGGATCGTCGTCAGAAGCGTCCGACCCAAAAGTGAACCACTTCACAACAAAGTACGCTGCCAGTCTCGACAATGACGCGACCCAGCTCGCCTCCCAGATCATGGAACAGCTGGAACTGGTCCTCCCTCCTCCCGTCTTCGATCCACTCCGTCCTCACGATCCACAGACGTTCAGCGAGAAAGCCAGACAGGCCTCCTTCCGCCGCTTAATAGAGAGTGATCTGATCACTTTGCTCAAGTACATGGGCGGGCTGTCCCTTTCGATCAGGCTTACCGGTATCAACGGCACGATTATCCGCCTGGCGGAAGCGTACCCAAAGGGAAGCGAATACCACCTGGCCGACTCGGTGGACAACATCTGCGTCAACTCAACCTACTGTAACCTCACGTGTCCCGACACTCCCGCGACGCTGCGCATCTACATGACGTGCTGGTGTAGACTTGAAGGGGTCGTTCCTCACGGTAAGAACAGATTGGAACTGGAAAGGTTTCAAACCGAACACCAGGATCCAGACGGTCTCGAGGAATTCACCTGGGAACAATACGAAGAGGAAGTCTTCCCTCCGCTTCCGTATGAATTGCAAACTACCCCCGAGGGTCGTGCCGCCGTTGCAGACTTGCCCATTGTTGCCGGTACCGAATGGGACGTTTCCATGGCTCAGGCGTCGTGGTCGGACAATGAGCGGCGTCACGATCACGTCTTTGAGGGAGATGACGACGACGACGACCACGATGACCGCCGGAACAATCCCAGCAAACGACGAGCCCCAGGTCCCGAAAGAGGCTGTTTCGTCACATACTACAACAAAATCGCTCCGACGAACGTCTACTGCGCATGGACACCCAAGGCTTCTCGGCCTACCAAGTTTCCAGACGTGGGCGACAACGACGACGTCAATGTGAATGACGATGGTGCCAAAGTGGATGTAACGCTAGAATCCGCCATTTTCCATGCGAAACTCGACCGACAAGACCGCCAAGGAGACGGAAGAGCAGGTGCTGAGAATTCTTCTCACATAGGGTCCACGATAGACTTGATCCGCGAATACCACGTCGGCGAATGGCTCGTCGCGAGCTCCGTGGCCGGCGGTATATTGGCGTACGTGGTCTCCGCGGCCAACCGAGAAAGTCTCGCACCGAATCTTGTTTTCTTCAGCAATGGCAACGAGAACAACAAGATGGTGTCGTCGGCAGCATCGGCAGCGGTCGTCAGACGACTATTACGAACCGTCCCATCGTCTGTCGTCAGGAGTGTGAGCGACGCGCTGGGGCTCACGGTGGCCGCGGCACGGGAGTACATCGTAACCGTACTCGCGTGGGCACAACATTTGGAACAGCGCACCGTTCAGGGTGTGCGCGACGTTGCCGCGGATCTGAGTAGGTCGGTCGCCTTGATGAGTGCGTCACGGTCGCTTGCGGCGTCGAATGCAAAGTCCGGCGTGAGCACACCTACGTTTGTCGAGGTCACGACTTTGTCTACACCTGAGTACCTGTAGCTCCCCGTGAGGTCACGACTTTTGTATATGCCTACATAGATAGGCTTTCACCGGTGGTGGTGGTGGTCGTGCTAGCGGAGGAGGGGTGGGGTGATCAAGCCCAAGGAAAGGGTGATCAGAGGACAGTGACATGGTGTTGAGACTTTAGGGAACCCCGGTCGGCTCTCTGAGAGAGGCCCGTGATGACTGAAGAGAAAGATATCAGAGGAAAAGCAGGGACAGATTGACGAGTCCAGAGAAGAAGCAGAAGAAGCAGAAGATGATGGTGATGATGATGATGAATGAATGAATGAATGGAAGGGGGCGCTAGGAATGCCATCATGCATGCGGTTGATTGATATTCCTGAGGCTTTGGTTAGAGAGCGAGGTCAGACCGGCGTAACAGTAGGTAGTGAGGTGGTACACAGTGTTTTTGGCAATCTCCGTAGGTAACTTCAAAATTACAGATACAGACCGAGTCGTCCGTGATAATAGATTTCACAACTTTTGCAACACCATCAATTCACTGGAGTTCACCATATATGATTGTATTCTCAGTCTTCACAAGGAGGATTTCTCTCCGTCTAGAGCGTCCCCCGATGGCGGCCGATGACTCCATGCGGCACGCTGTGCGGCGGCGAGAAAGCCCTCCCTCGGAAAAAGAAAGTTCACTCCTTTTGCCTATGTAATAGACAGATATCTCCCTCCTAGACAGGGAGGTCAGACTCGTCAATACATCCCATCTGGCCCCCAAACATCGCCCAAGAACTGAGCGTTGCATAACACTCTATGTCGGTGGTTGTGTGAAACAGCCTTTGTATAGCTGTTACAACAAGTCCACCTGGCCAACAGGTCGCATACGAACCCGTGACTTCCGGAAAAGGAAGGACCGTGATGTGGTGAAAGGCCGGTGTGGGGTTGGATATACAACACAACAACACCACACCAAGGCAGCACGTCACCAACCCAAATATATATACACGGTCATTACGTAGCCTTGCTATGTAGTCAACTTCGTTCACGTCTTAGGCTGTGAAATGGCGTAACGGCGTTGATCCATCCACCGAGACTTCTCTCCCTGGTCAGAGGTCCTCGAGTATAGCGTCAGTGGAGTATCCAGCAGCACTCAAGTAAAGTATATGTGCAAATGGCAGCGTGGATAGCAAGCAACCGTGGAGAAGTGGGGTCAATTGTTCTGTTGTCGGCCAAGAACAAGGTCCGATTCATGATACTGTAGAAGAGTCAGGTACCGTTGCAGATAAGCAAGCCCCGGCCCAAAAGAGACTGATCATGCTCTTTGCCCTGGAAGTCGGCTGGGGAAATTGGACGAATTATCAAGTAGCTTCTATGCTCATCGTATCGATCCATTGCTGTTTGATCCGGGAAGTTGTACTCTGTAAGCACCAAATCGGACCCTCTTAATCCCAGCAATGGCATACTGCGGATTATCTGTCCTAAATGCCTCATCATCGACAAACTCGAATTCAGTCTGCCACTGGGTCCCTGTCGCCTCCCCGACTTCAACCCACAGCCTCGCCCAGCTCTCGGCGTTGTGCATAAACAACTTCGACTGTCCCGGTCCACGTACATCGCCAGGCTCCTCCCTTCCGACCATTCCTCCAAATACCATCACATTGGGCAGTTCAGGATTCATGAACTCCACACACCGCTTCGCGGCCTTGATTTGCAGCGACCAGTCGAAAAGATGGAAGAAACTGCTCGCGTGGATGAGAGTAAATCTGCCTACAAAGGGATCTAGGCGCGGATCCCGCGGCTCCAGCAGCATATCACCCGCAATGAAGTGCGACCGGTCCATCTTGCCGCTGTCACGAAACAAGTCGAAGCCAAGGTCGAGATATGCCTGCTCCAGATCCGTGCCATACAGCTTCGCGGGGTCAGCGCCGTTGAAGGCGAGGGCGCGCACAACCTGACCCACGAAACATCCCACGTCGAGCAAGGCATCTACCGAGCCTCCATGCCGAAGGCGAGTGAGTGCAGCCTGGTAGCGAGGGTCTGTGAGCGTACGCTCCAGCTCCAGGAAGCGGAATTGGCCTATGCAGGGGAAGGGCAAGATGGCCCAACCTTGATCTCGCTGAAGACGTTGGCAGGTATTGTTAGGCAGGCAATGCGAACGGGGCGTGGAGGTAAGCTTACGATCCTCAAAACATGTTCATTTACTTCGTCGGTCGGTATCCCGCTATATTGTTCCAGGACCTGCCTAGCAGCATCAAACCTGTCAGGTAGGTGCGTCGAATAGAACTGCTTCTTGAACCTCTCGCGCTGATCGTCTGTGACACGGCTCTTTGGATCCTGTGCCGCCATTGACTGTGAGAGAACCGGGCTGGTATGTATCCCGGCTGGTCGAGCTAAGACAGCTGGAGGCAAGCGGAGTGATGGAGTGGCGATGCAGCCTCTGATGCGCAAAGATTTCATTGAGAATTTCAAATGGACAAGACAACTGACGACCTGAAATAAGACGCATGCAACCACTGGCAGGGCGTTTCGACATATATATCTAGGCGAGCACAGACAGAAAGCCGATCCAGGCCCCCACTACCACACGACTAAACCTTCCTAAAGTCGCGACGCTAGCTGTATCGATACTCTGTTGCGAAGCTTGCCCCATTATGGACTAGCTCGTTATACTTAACAGTGCAGCCGCGGAGACCAATCGCTCGTTTGGTACTGTACGGAGGACTGCGTACTCCGTAGTTCCGCGTCTTGGTAGGCGGCCGAGGTCTCAGATCAGGGATTATGTGAATGCTTGTAAAGACTTTTCTCTTAGATGGACGAGCGTGAAAAGAAGAGCCACAATGGCAATGTCAAGACAGGTCTGTGCTGGTAAATGTGAATGTTCTTGCCATGGCATCACTTTCTTGTTCAACTGATTGACACGTTAGGTAGTCTTCTCTCACTTTTGTCTAATCTCGTATCATTCCATTCTCGACCCAACAAACCCTAACTCGTACACGACAGAGAACGGCGAAGCTAGATACAAGGAAAAGAACTCCCCCGAGTGGTTGATGCGGTCTAACCGGTTGGACCTTTTATGTTGTTGATGTGACCCGGTGCTTTGGATTCCCTGGTGCGAAGATAGCCAGGACGTACCGTTTCCAAATTCACGCACACAGCCAATGGCCGCTAGAGCCTAGCCTCATCTCAGTTCATGAGACAGCAGTATGAAGCTAGGTAGGTTCACGGTGGACCTAGTACCAGATTCGATACAGAGAAATGGGATAAGCGACAGTGCCGTCTTCTCACTGCCCAGGATCTTCGCTTCGACGGCCACCGAGAGAAGAGCACTCGATCTCGATCTAAAAGGTGTCCGAATATCTCCCCCGAGCCTGATGATTCGATCCATACAGTCTTTTTCTTCCTGAGCGAAACCAGGAAGCCTCGAAAGCCTTCGTGTGTGTCGATTCAGCATAACCTTGAACGAGAACATTCCAACCAAAGCCAAAAAAACAACTGAACATTGAAACTAATCACTCCCCTGCTTTCTCGACAGCGCATCGACTTTCACAACATGCTCAACCATCTCGGCCATGGTCTTCTGCACTTTAAGCCACGAGACCTCTGCGCGTGCCGCTTCCATCTTGGCCTTCTCCATTGCCTTTTCGGCATCTCGCGCAGCACCAACCACTTCGACCATACATTTGCTCATCTGAATCAGATGGCTCTTTCGCTGCAAGTCGGTCTCGATGTGCGCGAGGTCCAAAAGAGAGTGCGTCAGAGTCGTTGCATTCGCGAGGGTCTCGGCTGGAGACGGGAGTGGCGGGGTTGTATCTGCGCTTCCACTTGCCTTCGCATTGTCGCGCTGTTGCGCAGATACACCACTAATTCCCGGATACGGTGACGGCTGAACAGTAGCGGTGAACGGTGTGGTTGGGCTGATGAATGGATTTCGGATCAAGTTGCGTGGAGCACTGTTGGTGTTGTCAGAGGCCGCCGCGCCGCAATCGGAAGGATTTATTCGTAATGGATTAGGCATGAGACTCTGCCGGATGGAACCAGTACCGTCATCGTTGGTCGTCTCGGACTCGACGGAGCGTTTGTGGAAGAGTCCTCGGAGATTTGAAATGACTTTCTTGCTGCTGGAAGTAGGAGTATAGCCTAATTTGCGGGCGACCCTCCTAGCCTTGGTGGAATCCGTGTGCGGACTAACACTCTGAGAGAAAGTTTTGACATTTCTCGGCTTCTTCAGAAAATCAGGGTCAACTTCGCGGCCATTTGACGCACGAGGCTTGATACTGACTGTTGGCCCGGCGTTCTGTGGGGGCGAAACAATGATCGGAGGTGGCTTTGGTCTTCTCGAGGAGACTCGAGGTGGATATGTCGTGGTCGAGTCACCACTGTCAGCACCACCTGAAACCTCCAAACGGACGGACACCTTTCCGATAGATTCCTTGCCTTTCTTCTCTCCATTTTTGGTATCTTGAAACAAGAAAGGCGCAATCTCTCTGCTAGGTGGCGCACGTAGAGCGATTGTGGAAGGCCGGGATGTAATTGACTTGATGCTTGCTGATCCTGTCTTTGGTGGTTCGGCATCTGTGTAGATCGAAGACTTGCTTTTGCTTGGGTCGCCTTTTTCGTAGAAGGAAGCACTCGTAAGTTTTGGAGGGGATCGATCAGGGCTTGCACAGAGGTTGAACTCTGCAAAGTCTTTGCCAGGCCAGTCACATTGTACAGGAGCTGGGTTTCGCGGACTCTCCCAAGAATCTCGTTTCACGTACTTTATAATGAGTGAGCTGGGTCTTGAATCGTGAACGTACACGGATTCTCTCCCAGGCAGCTCTGCTGACTGAGGCTGTGATGGGGAGTCACAGTCACCTATTAACTGACGCACTTCATCATCGCCAAGTGCTCTGATTTCACTTGTACGATCCGCGATGTTCCTCGCAATGAAAGAGAGGGGACGGTCAAAAATTGCGCTGGTCGGCCGACTGCTTGTCTTTGTGTCTTTCCGTTGACCAATTTCTGGAGCACTTCTTTTTCGGCGGAGGATGACGCTGGAGCGTGCAGAGGGGGCAACTGGGTCACTGGCTTTCTCGTCGCTTCCTAGCAAGATACGACTTGCAGAGTCGTTGATACGGAGTGTCGGGCCCTCAAGCAGTCCATTCCCAAGATGTTTGATGCGGAAACCACCATAGGAATCATAACCACGAGTTGTGCTGTTGGAAATATCGGCACTACGTACCGTGTGGTCAAGTGGTGGGACAGGGGACGACAGCGCATCGCGAAGATCAATACAGCTATCTGCAACAGGAGGAGATTGGCCAGCAACTCTGGGACTCGAGGAGTTGGTGGATGCGGCGCCACTACTACCTTGAGTTCCTGGGCACTCTGTAGGTTTAGAAGTATCGTCCAGAGAAGGCTGTCCATGTGGAGAGACACCTTCTGTACCAGGACTAGCTCGTTCACCTTTAATTCGGCTGGGAACCGGGAGTGAGCTTTGTCTGGAGACATCTTTTGCAGTAGATTCTTCTTTCCTTCCAACGTGGTCAAGGCCATGCGAGATAGAATTCTCCAGACCCCCGGATACCATCATACTATGGTCGTCATGGGTCATTTCTTGCTGATTGGCAGGTGACGCCGCATTTGCTCTTAATGGTACGCGAGTAGGGATGATGTATGGTGAGCCGCGGACTGTGACCGCGTGTCGACCTTTGGACGCGGATCGAGTTGGATTTGGACCGCGTCCATCGATGTGTCTGGGCTTCCCCAACAGAGTTGACGGTTGTTGAATTGACGGAAGTGCATCTTCTGTCGCTACACTCTTCTCGCCAGAGCTCCAGGTTCTCTTCCCCATTGCATTCTGAAGTCTCATAGCCGAAGTCTTCGTCTGACGTATGACAGGGTTATCGGTATGGCGTGAAAGAGTCTGCAACATTGAGTCGCGTGGCTTTGGCAGTTGACTCGATGACAGCGGACGGTCAGAGTCATTGTCAAGGATTCCGAGAGAAGTATGCATTTGTCTTCCTGAAGAGTGGGACTTGGATTCCTTTTTTCTTTCAACGGCAGAATTTGCAAATTCGACGGCTGGGTACCCCTTCTCTTTTTCATCTTCATTATCTTGCAAATTCAGGCTTCGAAGGCCATCGATGATACTCTCTCCCAGACTTGGCTTAGCCGGAGCTTTGCAAGGTTCTGGTATCGGGACAGTTGTACCAGTTGATGGCTGGATCGAGGGCCATTCTTCCTCCTTCGGTGGTCCTCCATCAGGAGGGGAGACTGAACGTCGCAAAGGGCGTTCAGAGCAGTCAATAAGTGATCTGCGGACAGGAGATTTGTAGTCAACCGTTGCAACCGGAAGACTTGGTAAAGGTTTGTCGGTTGGGCTAGAGGACTGTTTGGTAGGCCCGGGACGTTCTAAAGTGCTCTTCTGAGTGAGCTGGGCTGCGACTGGAGTTGCGACACGGCTCTTCGCTGGACCAACCTGGAACACAGTCAGTATCATCGGCAGTTTCATTAGTGAAGGCATACAATGGGTTTCTGCGCAGACTCTTTCGAAGGCATCGAAGCTTCTTGAACCTGCGATAAGCTTCTTTTCTCGCGAAGCTTTGGGAGCCGCAGACGTTTCGATGCGCTTCCTACCCAATCCTTCTTCCTTCCCTTTTGCTCAGACGACCTAGCAGATACAGACTGAGGCTGACTGAACACAGGTGAAGGCGGCCTCTCCGCAACATCGCGGATTGGCATCTTGGAGGTAGAGGCAGGATGATTCTTCGCGTGGTGGTTCAAGCTCGTTGGATGGGACCTTGTGCTTCGAGAGCGAAAACCCGTCGCTTCCATGGGTGGTTGACGGTGTTCGGAGTTGCCATGGGTCTTGTGACCAGCAGCCATGACAAAATGAATGATTAATGTTCAGTCAGGAGCATGTTGAAGATGTTTATGAGGTGTTGTTTTGATTTCAGGCGCGTCAGGTGAAGACGTTGATTTGTTTTGGCAATGTGATCGTTACTTTCCATTGAATTTCACTGCAATCACGTTGCCCTGGCACGGCAGCAAGGATGTTATCCTGAAGCCTTCCCATACTAACCCATTGAGCCCTTCAAGGTGTCGTCGGCGACCTCCCGTTTTATAGCCTTGGATATATCTGCGAATACCACTTCGCCCAACGGGAACTACCAGCTGCTTGCCAATGATTGCAGCATAGTAGAAGTCCACCCGAGTGATACCATTTTAGTGTCAAGATGCAGTCATGTATCATTCAGTCATTTTCTTCATACTCGTTTGATCCACCTTTCCTTTGCTTGCTGGCCTCGTATTGCTCCATGTTCGGTTGTTTCCATCTAGGACCTCCATAATCTTCATCCTTTAGACGCCCAGCATCGTCAATGTGAATGCCTCGTGAGTCAGCAAGAGCTTCAAGGTTTCGCTGCTCTTCCATCATTTCCCTCAAGTAGTCGGCCGTCTTGCTCAACATGACTTGCTCACTCTTTTCCTGGCCCAGTGTACCTGGCACCATGCGAGAGAGCTCGATGAATCGTTCTCTGATGGCTGTGCGACGCTTGTTCTCAGCATCTTTGTGGTTGAAGTTTCTCTGATCCTCGGTTAGCCTGGGTTTGGTGACTTTCGAGTTCTTCCTCGAGCCGCTTCCAGGCTCGCCCGCATTGCTGTTGTCCTCAGGCTCTGTTGAAGACGTCCGTGATTTGATGCGAGACTCTGCTCCGTCTTCTTTCGACATCTCTTCGCGCTGAATAAAAGCCTGGTGAGGGTTTTTGACGGCTGGCCGGTCGTCTTCGGAAGTTAAAACTGATAATCTTGGTACAATCTATGTTATGAAGAA
Organism: Exophiala spinifera; assembly: GCF_000836115.1. NCBI lineage: Eukaryota > Fungi > Ascomycota > Eurotiomycetes > Chaetothyriales > Herpotrichiellaceae > Exophiala > Exophiala spinifera. The sequence continues at coordinate 1,024,372 of NW_015622520.1, read as the reverse complement.
TGATGGGAAGAGAAGCTTTTAAATCTCATCGATGTAGTGCAGGTTTGCTCGAGGGGTAGACCAGACAAAAGGACAAATTGATGGCAACAAGAGAGATGTGGTCGTGGGTCCAGCACAGACTACCGTTGTCCTCGTACGAGTGGATTCTCGCCCAGTTTCCTCATTGACCCGGCTCTTAATCCCGACATGCATGAGGGTTAAATCCGAGTTCTTTTGGAAGTGGGAGCCCGCCGTCGTTCACGATTAGATCACTTGTTCAACGCTTTGCTTTCACTCCTATCGCTCCCCTGCATGTCAATCTCGAGTCAACACTCTACCACCTCCTGTCACGGTCTTCGTGATATCGGAACACTTCTCACGCCAGCACCATGAGCAGAGAACGACCGCTCCGTGGCGCCTGCAACTGCGGCCGGATTCACTATTCCGTAATTGTGCCTGGAGATTCTACACAACGGGCAGAAGTCTTTTTTGACAACACCAGTGACAGCAGTAAGCCACGGACCGTGACAGTACAAGGTCAAGCTAACACGACTAGGACGAAGTCAAGCAACACCATTGACAGCATGGCTGAGAGTGCCACTGACTTGGTACTCCTCGACAACCCAAGCATTCTTCCCTGATGAAACCCACGCCACAATCCGGCGAACCTTTTCTCCTTTGCATAGTCCACACACTCAACGTGTATTCTGCGGATACTGTGGTACGCACTTGTCTTACTGGACAGAGAACCCCTCCTCGGAAGCCGACTTCATGAACATCACCCTGGGCAGTTTACTGGGCGAGGACATGCATGCATTACAAGAGCTGGATCTACTACCCGAGGACGTGGAGCCGGAGAATATCCAGGGACCGTCTCAAACAGCTGTTCAAGCACCCACAGAACAAAAGCAGAACCAAGACGTGACCTGGACGGAACGGAGCGGACGATCAGGAGGCCTATCATGGTTCGAGGAATTGTTGGATGGCAGCAGACTAGGTCGTACTCACAACTTCCGAAAAGGAGTCGGAGTGAGTTCGGATGGCAATACCAGAGTCGAGTGGGAAATTGAGGAGTTCTTTGATGATGGAAGTGCTACGCCACAGACACCGACCGGCTCAAAGCGGAAACTCGGAGACGTCACAAGTGATGATCTGATGGAAGTTTGATGAGCCCAAACGCTTGCCAGAGAAGAGACATCAAAGCGGCCCAACCTGGTATCGAAGCTCCGCAGGCACGGGTGTGTAATGAAAGCAGTAATGGACATGGGCATTGCTCTACAATGCGATGCCAAAAAAAAGATAAAATCAAAACAGGCTAACACTGTTGAAACATGTATTTACAACTCTAGTTCTATCACGCCGGGTCTTTTTCGCATCCATTTATCGTACCGTGTTTCCAATTCATCCCGTAACACTCTTCACAGCTGTCCTCATGGCTTCGGGCAAAGAAGCGACCTTGGCGTTGAATAGGTCCTCTGCTTGTTGCCAGACGCGACTGCTCTTGCGATCCTTCAGTGTCAGCAGGCTTGGCAGCAGAGCCTCACTAAATGCCTCGCTGGCCTCCCGAGGCAACAGAGAAGGCAAATGGTCAATGCTAATGACACATAGTGGCGGGTTATCGTAACCTTCAACCTTGATCGTCGGACTCGAAAACGTGCTGTTCTTGGTGTATATCGGCACCGGATTGTGAGGGTTCGTCGTGTCGCAGGATACGTCGCACACGACGCTCAGCTTTCTCTTCTCTGACAACAACGATTCTTTGTTGATGAAAGGTGGGATTGGATCGGAGAGATAAATGCAGTTGACGAAGATGTCGCTTTCCACAATCTCGGAAAACGGGCCCCCCTTTGCCGTTTCCGCCATGTCCCACTGCAAGATGTTCTCGTCGGGGATGCCAACCTGCTTGCACAGATCGACGGCTCCACGGCCACAGCGGCCAAGGGCGCCGATGACCAGAACTCGAGGCTTGCGTCCGGCGATCTTTTCACCCTCGGCTAATCTCGCGCCGACATCCTTCAGGAGAAGGTCTTGGTTGGGGTAACTCGAAACGGAGGGCATGCTCTCGGCTTCAGGATGTTGCAGTTGATAAGCCCATGCTTCCACGGCGAGGGCTGCACCAGCGTAGCCGGCGTGGTATCCGAATGCGGCGACACGTCGGCCGGTATCATCTTGGAGGAACTCGAGATCAAGCAGGGTGCCGCCACCCTGGGGAAAGCGGGAGAGGACGTCTTGCCAGCCACCTTGGCCTTTGTAGCAATGCGCAAACTGGACATGCGTATGCTTCAATGCGACTGGAAAGTGTTAGCAAAGTCTGAATGTGCAGACACGGTCTCCAAAGAAGTACATTTATCCACGGGCAGCTCCTTGAGACCGACGATGACATGGTCTTGCGGAGCATCAACCCATGATCCCTCAGGCACGAGAGTTGCGCCTACAGCTTCGAATTCGGAGTCGTCGAAAATGCGCTCTGGACTTCGCTCAACGTTGATCTTGTAGCCGGCGTCGAGCAGAGCCTTTGTAGTGGTTGGGGTGACTGTAGGGTGTTAGGACGAGCGACTGAACCCGATAAAACATGCAGAACATACGAGCTGAGCGATGCTCGAGAGGCTTGCACTCTGAGCGAAGATGTAATGTCGTTGCCATGGTTTGGACTCTAGGCTTGGAACGAGTATGGTACAAGGCGTAGAGAAGATGTTCAGGTTATTTGTTATTTATTCGGATTTTATCCAGACACAATATGACTCAATAAAAAGAGTAGCGTGCCAGGGCGCAACTCGCATAATGTGCTGAGATGCTCCAGAAAATTCCCCCACACCGAACTTTTTCTGCCACCGCCCGTTTGATTCCCTTTGATTGGGCCTGTTCCTGGATGTTCGGCTGACGTACGCATCTATGCGTCTATGCATTGTACGACGGATACAACCAGGCCAGGCATTGCGAGGCACAGTACGCCAGGCTTACAGAAAAAAGGCACCTAGTACCTATTCTCTCCTATACATGTTCCTGACGACCTGTACTCGCATTGTCCCCGATTAACAGCATCATCAACACCTTCTCAGCCCCCTGTGTATTCCGAGCTGCAGACTGAAACCATATACACATGATGGCGGACAAAAAGGAGAAGGAGCCAGAGCCCGAGCCCAGCGAGGCGCCTCCATCCTACGAAGCACTCTCTGTGCCCCCTCCTCAATCACAACCACAAGCAGCCTCACAGCAACCTGGTGGCCCTGGGAGGAGGCTTCGAGCCCCTCCTCCTCTAGACATTCCCGCCCTGCGCATCCTCCGCGGACGTCGAGTCATCCTCGCCTCCCAGTCCCCTCGTCGCAGAGCCCTCCTCGCCCAGGTCGGCCTGACCCAAGTAGAGACGATACCGTCCAACTTTGCCGAGAACCTCCCCCACACCCTGTCGCCGTGGGAATACGTGTCGGCGACGGCGACCCAGAAGGCGCTCTCGGTCTACCGTACGTCGATCCAGGACGAATCCAAACCGGAGCCGGCGCTGATTATTGCGGCCGACACCATCGTCGTCTCTGCGGCGGGCGAGATCCTGGAGAAGCCCCGCTCCGAAGCACACCACATCAAGATGCTCCGGGGCCTTCGCGACACGGGAACCCACCGCGTCTACACTGCGGTCACGCTGATCGCGCCGTTGGCCAGTGCAAGGGACCCCGGTTACGCTCTCGAGACAGGGACCGAGGAGACGGTGGTCAAGTTTGACTCGGACATCTCGGACGAGCTGTTGCTCGCGTACGTGCGCACGAGGGAGGGTGCCGACAAGGCCGGCGGGTACGGAATCCAGGGCACAGGCGCGATTCTCGTGGAGAGAATAGAAGGGAGTTTCGACAATGTTGTAGGCTTGCCGCTGCGGTTGACGTTGAAGCTCATGGAAACGGTCATGATGAAGGCCGACGATGACGATCATTTGGGCGACGAGGACTTGTTGGCTGATGAAGACTAGGGACTGAACAAGGAACATCCGACAGGGCGTTATTGGCACTTGGGTTGTGACGTGACACGACAAGTTATAAATGACGAGATTGGGACATACACACACGCACAAAAAGAATAGACATGACTTGAGCGAGCATACAAGTTTTAGTTTGAATCTTTGAACCTCGAAAAAGTACATGGCCAACCTGGTCCAAGTCCTGTACTTGCAGATACTCAATCCCATGCGAACATCTGTGTGCAGTGTGCACCTGCTGCCGTGGATTCTGCATTTGTTTTTCGCATATACATGAGTCGTGTATAACTCCCCGCTACCACCACCGCATCCTGCAGCATGTTAAATTACTTCAGGTGCTTCAACTTTCCATCATGTCCGAGGGCCGACAAGTCGGTCTTTCCGATGGTCGCATCGTTCTCGCCAGCATGCCATATCCTCTTCACCGCCTCCGTGACACCGACATCGTTGGTCTCGAATTCGTAGAAGCCAATTGCAACAACCAAAGTCGCCAGGTTCAAAGCCCACATGAACGCCTTTCGCAAAGTTGGGTGCTTGTTAATCGGGATATAGTCAATCACCATAGACCTGAAACAGACATCCGCGTTAGTATTCGCCTCAGTAATTTGGAAAGGTCTTGTCGTTCTCGATGTCATGATAAAAATAGACGGCACAGGCCCGGGTGCAGGGATATATATTTATCGCAGGGTCAGAAACATACTGGAATCCGATATGGCTGTGCACGAGGATGCTAAAGATCAAGACAGCGTCCAGAGTCGGGCTCAGGCTCCCCGAGGCAAAGGGTACCATCGTGAGCGGCACGAGACCGGCCGACATCAGTCTCTCAAAGGTCCAGTGGTAGCTTCCGTGTAGAGGATTCGGCTTCGGCACGGGTGCGGGAGTGTTCACGCCGCCCTCGATGACTTGTGGTCCAGGAGGGAGGATCTTGCGCTGTGAGGTCGTCGAAAAAGCTGCATATCTGCTCGCGCCCGCCGCCCACGAAGGTACGAGGAGCTGTCTGGGTTGAAATGACGGAGCAGGTCGGAGCAGGCGAAGCGGTTGTGTCGTCGAGGTCGCGAACGATCGTGATGACGATGACAAGAGTTGTGCTGAGCGGAGCACGGCGGATCTCGACGACGCTGCCATCGTAACTGCGAGCTAGCCCTCGAAGGTTGTGTCTGTCGAGAGGTGTGGTGTTGGCGATGCGAGAGATGTTGCAAAGACAAAACGATCGGGTCCAAGCAAGCAGGTAAATGGAGGAGAGAGGATGCGGCGTGCATTCCCGAAGCTCGCATCCGAAAGGCCAATCACGAGCATTGCATTTCAAGAACTCGGTGTACGGCGAAGCACAGGGACACATGCGCCACTTGATGATTCCTCGGCATTATCGAAATAGCAGACTTCACGCGTTTGCCATACGCAGAACGTACACGATGAATACTCCATGGGTTCCTATACATGTGTCGCTGTCCCCGCGATATCTGACGTCTGCTAATCGATTTTCTATTGTCCTATCCAAGCATAGTGCAGGCCGATTTCTTCGCAAGAGTCGGCCTAACAAACAACCATGCATCCCAGGGCACCGCAAACCTCACGATCCTTCTGCATCGTCACACTTCAGTGATGCTCGGACCATTTCAAATATCGTACAATTGGTACAGTCTGGTCAATTCAAGTGCATTCCGATCCCCGCAAGATGCTTTTTGATACAATTTTCGCCACGTGACTGAAAGGCTTCAGCATGCGACGCGTCTCAGGCGCAGAATTTAGCCATCGGTCACGGGATGAGCTCCTCTGTACTTGAAAACATTCTCGAATGACGGTGAGTGGCATATGGAGCCGTCGCTACCTTCACGTCCTCGGGGATATACTCGATTCTGATGACCTTCAAGCGAGGCCCGGGGACGCCCTACATTGAGAGTGCCCACAGTCTCTATGCCTTCAACATGCACGTTATGGTATGGCCGTACGAATATTCGTTCGCTGATGATACGTGGAACATACTCGGTGGTCCAGAGTATAGGCTTACCAACTCCACCGCTTCCTGATAAGTAGGTGAATGGTCGGGACCCGGAAACCCTGTACGGATCTCACCTTCCAGCTTCTTCTAGCCTCAAGGGTTTCTGCCATATTCCTATATTGTACATGGTTGTCACGCTTATAGCGTCGGTACCATCAATCAAGAAAACGATGGTGTTCTCAACGAGTTCTTCAAAGATCGATCTGCTCCCCTTAGTTTCCTCGATCCCAGCGTCTAGAAGGTTCCTGAGGAATGTGTCTTGGGCAAAGTCAACACCTTTCTTTGTAGCCTATACTCCGAAATCACCCCCTGAAGGCCTAAATCTGCCTGCAGTCTCTATGGAGTTCCGGGACGGACACACTGGACAATCAGTCCTGTCCTTCTTGACGAAGCAGTAGTCTTCAGATCAAGCACCTGTACACTCATGTACTCCTTACCCGCGAGGGATGTGAAGCTAACCGCTCTAGGATTAGAGTCTACATATAGATCATGTCTCCACCTCGCGAACAACTCTTCTACCTCTCAACTACGCTGGAAGAGATGAGTGCCTTGTCAGAAGCAAAAAGCGCAGACACCCCGACTGGCTGACGTAGAGACAACGCTACAAGAGGTAGGGTCCCATTGATCAGATGGGACGCAGCGTGAGCGTGTCTTAGTCGATGACCAAAAACAGATTCGAGAGGCAACCCAGCGGACCGCAGTCTTTCGCATATCATGCTAGCTAAGCTGACCTGCATATTGTCAGTCATGCCTACAGTTTTCAGTTTCCACGCTCGACTCAGCATCCAAGATCATACCACCAGAGGCCTCGGGCCAATGTCAGAAATGGCCCATTGGGGCGGCTATTGCTGCGGGGTTCACCGAGGAGTTTGAGCGGCTTACCAAGTAGATTAGAAAAGACAAGAAATGTCCTTTGAACTCCCAGAAGGTATGCATGACCTCAATCCAGCCAAAACCGTGCTCTCAAGGGTGCTTCTCGTCCACAATGGCGACCGACCGAGTAGTACTTATCTCTGCAGCGCCAACTGAGGACGTCACTGTAGCATCAGACGCCCCACACGAGAACGAATGGTATAATGGTCGAGACTTCGACGGCTACCGCATCACTGAGCAGCTACTATACGAACGACGCAAGATCAGAGTGATCTGTGTTGGTGCGGGAGCCACAGGCTTGCAATTCGCTTACAAAGCCGAGCGTGCTCTCAAGGACGTTGAGCTCCAGATATACGAGAAAAACAGTGAGCCTGGAGGAACTTGGCTCGAAAACAGGTATCCTGGATGCAGTTGTGATATTCCAAGTCCTTCGTACCAATTCACCTGGGCTAAAAACCCAAATTGGTCGCGATACTATTCAGGGGCTGAAGAAATCTGGAAGTATCTGAAGGATGTTGCTGTCAAGTACGACCTCGAGAAGTATGTTCAGTTCAAGACGACGGTAGAATCGGCCACTTGGGACGAGGATGCAGGTCTATGGAGACTCAGTCTAGTGCGCCCTGATGGATCATACTTCGAGGACAGTTGCAATATCTTGGTCAACGGATCCGGAGTCCTCAACTCGTGGAAGTGGCCCAAAATACCGGGCCTAGACTTGTTCAAGGGCAAGTTGATGCACTCTGCTCGATGGGATGACAGTTATGACTTGAAGGATAAGAGGGTCGCTGTTATAGGAGGTGGATCATCTGCTGTACAGATCATACCGTCAATCCAACCGAGTAAGTGATCTTGAAGATGGCACATGCGGCTGCTGATGTTTGGTTCAGCTGTCAAGAAGTTGTATCCCTTTTTAAGGTCTCCAGTCTGGATCACTACGGGATTTGGAGCAAAATATGCTGGCCCTGGCGGCACCAACTTCACATGTAGGTAAACTAGTCTCATTTGTGGCTTCAAGCCTGACACTCCCCAGACTCAGAAGAGCAGAAGCAAGAATGGAAGGCAAATCCCGACAAGTACGCCCAGTACTGCCGCGACATCGAGGGCGAGCTCAACAAGCGATTCACACTGGTAGGTCCTTGAGACTAGGCAGCCCCCTTCAACAGACTCGCTGACGATGGATAGATGCATCTCAAAGCCCATGATCAGAAAACCTCTCGCGAGCTGGTAGCAGACATCATGGCAGAGCAACTTGGGCACGATGAAAAGTTAACCAAGCATATGATTCCGCCATTTGCTCTCGGTTGCCGACGGATGACTCCCGGGTCAGGTTACCTACAGTCGTTACGCGCGGACAATGTCCAGGTGATCCCATCCTCAGCAGTGCGTCTCACCGAGACTGGCATAGTAGATGAATCAGGCGAGGAGCGCGAGGTGGATGTTGTTATCTGTGCGACTGGCTTCGACACTTCTTTTACGCCGCATTTTAAAGTGTATGGTCGCAACAAGGCTGAGATTCACGAACAATTTGGAGACTTCCCAGTCGGGTATCTCGGCATCACGGCAGAGAATTTCCCAAACCTATTCCTGTTGATAGGGCCTAACGGACCGGCTTCGCATTCGAGCATCCTACCGATATTAGAGTGGTATACCAGGTATATCTTCCAGGTGATTGAGAAGATTCAGACGGAGCGAGTAAAGGCCGTGGAACCCAAAAAGGAAGCCATCAAGGATCTGTACAACCACACGCACGAATTGATGAAGCGACTGGTGTGGTCGTCGGCTTGTCGAAGCTGGTTCAAGAATGGGAAGACTCATGGTCCAGTGACGGCCATCTATCCTGGGAGTCGCTTGCATTTCTTCGAAATCCTGAAGAATGTCCGGTGGGAGGACTACAACATTACCTATATGTCTGACAACCGATTTGCTTTTATGGGCAACGGATACACGCAGACCGAAGTCGATCCAGACGGGGATCCGGTGTGGTATTTCGATGATGATTTTGTGAAGATATAATACTGATAAAGTAGAAGGTAGTAGAGCAGCCATCCAGATACGATGTAGCAGCAGGAATAATAATTCATAGCGATTGTCGAGATTCGTAATAAGGCGTGGCCAGGGGCCTCAACTGCCCCAGTCGACTAGACCTACAGTAAGCCTATAACGGGGCCTCCTAGAGGCGGTCCACCACCGCTGTCCACGCCTATTGGAGCCACTGAGCTCACTATGCCTCATCAAGTAAACCCGCCTATTAGTGCCCAGCCCAGACGAGCATACAACGCCTCCTCTCCGCTATCAATCTCTTCTCCGCTTGGTCAGATCTACAACTTCTCGACTCATATAATTCCTACAACTGCCTCGACCGCTGCAGAGTCAACCTGGCGATGCCATTGTTCCCTCCGCTGCAGGACCCGAACATCATATACCAAATACATTCGCAACCATGTCGAAGCGGAGTTGGCAAGAGGCCAATCTGCCTTCCCCGTCCCCACGAGGCCCAATAACCAGCCTGCAACGAACAGGTTCCTCGGTGTCGCCGCAGTCCTACAATTCACCAGGCCAGACGCTCTCGCCAAAGAAGAGCCGCAACTCTTTCGACGAGCCGCCTCTGATAGCAAAGGCCCCTCCCAAAGCACCACAACGAACCAACTCCTCCAATGGCGCACAGGCCGATTCGAAGTTGCCAGGAATATCGAGAAAGGTCAAAGCATGTGCAGCTTGTCGCAAACAAAAGGTGGGCATAGGATATCGATTCTGTATTCACCGTGGAGCTGACACATACATCGCAGATCAAATGTATCATGATTGGCGATCCCCCGTGCCAGAGATGCAAAGAGCGAGGATTGTCATGTCGGTTGAATAAAAGCTTGCAAACCCTCATGTCAGAAGACTCGAAGTGGAAGTCTGCAGTCACCAAGGATGTTACTTCGCTGTACGCTGCTGTGGAAGAGATAGTGCGGACACTTCAGCTTCCTCCTTTGCCGCAGATGCTCGTCTCAACGCAAGATCCCGCCATCTTCTTTGACCAGGAAGATCAGGGCAATGATCAGGATGATGAGGATCAGTCGGTCGACAATTCACCAAAAGTCACGCCCGTTGCTGACAATCTGTCCCACGTCCCAATTGAATCCCTATATCAGATCACAGGCATGCGGTCTCTACGAGCGACCGAGAACATTACAGAAGACCAGTCGCGGATATGCAAGCAGCTGCGCGATACTGACTTCATTGCACGAGGTTTGATCAAGCAAGAGGATGCAGAGCATCTGGCCAATTACTACCTCAGCAAGCTCGACCCATATATCTGGCACATTTGCCCTGACTATAAAGACCTCGACTCCTTCAGGCGACGCTCTCCCACTCTGACGGCATGCGTTCTGACGGTTGCCGCGCTTCATGATACTAAGCTGGGTCATCTGTACGCCATCTGTAACAAAGAGTACCGAAGGTTGGTTGCCAATGCAATGTTTGAGAGAAAGATCGATATGGAGTATTTAAGGGCACTCGTACTTGGATCATACTGGTTGAGCGACATCTCCTGGACATTATCAGGTTACGCTATTCGTCGCGCCAGTGAATTTCACCTTCGACAGTACTATCACGAAATCTCCGAATCTCTCAAGTCGCCCGAGAAGGCGGATCAGGAGAAGCTCCAAGAGGCGATCGACGGTATCAGAGTGCTTTACTTGCTCTATATCTGCGATCATCATCTATCGATTCTCTACGGACGTTCATCGATCATGCGTGACAACGAAAGTTATATTACGGGTTGGGAGGCGTACCTGGCATGCCCACTATCAACGGACGCCGATCGCAGAATCGCTGGACAAATCTGTCTGATGTATCTCATGAACCAAATTCGCGAAACGCTAGGTCCAGAAGATACAGGATCAGTGTTACCAGCCTCTGCACTGAGCAAGATTGCTGGATTTGAGAGAGATTTGGATGATTGGATAGCCAGGTTCTCTCGGCATAGTAAGTTTACATACCCCAACGGCAGCCAAATCTGTTACTGACAATCAAACAGACCCAAGCCAATGGATAGGCAATTGGCCCAACAAGGGCGCGATAATGCACTACCACTGGGCGAAGTTGTACCTTCAATCGTATGTGCTTCGTGGCTTGCCAGACACCGGTGCTGTTATCCCAGAACACTTCTTGGAGAATGCGTCGGCGGCAGTTGCTGCTGCGACTGCAATCATCAATCTGCTACTTGACGACAAGGACGCACAAATAGCCATTGCATACGTCCCTCATCACGTTCACGGCATGATTGCGTTTGCTTGCATGTTTTTACTGAAGATTGCCAAAAAGTTCAGTGCGCAGCTATTCCTAGATACCGTTCGCTTCCAGCGTCTTATCAACGCGTTAGCACAACATATCAAATCGACAGATGTCGGAAAGGATCACCTAATACACCGGATGGCAGAGGGGCTTGAGAAGATGGCCGAAACTCTGGGAGGTCCAGCTCGACCTAGAAGTCGAAAGGTAAATGGAGAGCAGTCGAAACCAACTGTGACCTTTTCGAGTGAGCCTGTCGTGGACAAGAAATCCGATGCTACACCTAATGGGCTGGCAGATGTGCCAGACTACAACGCCCTGGACCCTGCTGCATTCGATTTTGACGATCCTGCTTTGGGGTTGGGAATGCCATTCTTCGACTTTGAGGGCACAACTGTTGGTATGGGTGACAGCATGTGGAACTTCAATAATTGAGTAATGAAGGATCTGCCGACGAAGTAATGTGCCTATCCCATAGTTAGTGTATTCCTGCGAAGTCCTCGATTACGAGTATCCGTACGAGTATGAGTAGTGGGTGACAAAGTATATGAGCCAATCAGATGATATGTAAAAGGCCTGCTCTATTTGGGTTTAGCGCGTTGCGGAATCTCCATGAGCTTTCGAAGTGCCTACAACGAAGCTCAATCTTCAACCATACCAGCTTCTTCCTCTCGTGTGCCTCCCTCTGTACTTCGAAATGGCGTCTCAACGGCTGGCGCTGAACTTCCAGCGCTCTCTACGAAGCCGACAAGCTCTCAATGCGATCAAATCTCCCCTTAGACGCTACGCCAACCCTGTTACGCCGACGAGAACAGAAAGCACAACGCTCTCCAACGGCCTAACTGTACGAACGCCAAATGTCATTGCAAAATTTTCCAGTGTACTGACTGGTGGTAGATCGCGACAGAACATTCGCCATGGGCTCAGACCTCGACCGTCGGAGTGTGGATTGATGCAGGAAGCCGGGCAGAGACGGATAAGACAAATGGAACAGCTCACTTCCTCGAGCATCTTGCCTTCAAGGTATAATGACCCATCGAGGAGTTCTTGATACGGAGAGTCTAAAGAGATCCAGGGCACAAACAGACGCAGCCAGCATCAGCTAGAGCTCGAAATTGAAAACATGGGTGGCCACCTGAACGCATACACTTCGGTATGGAGAAAATTGTGTGGGGGGTCTCGAATACAAGATTAACATCTGTGCAGCGCGAAAACACCGTATACTACGCCAAATCCTTCAACTCCGATGTTCCCAAGACTGTTGATATCCTCTCCGACATTCTTCAGAACTCCAAGCTCGAATCCGCCGCAGTTGAACGGGAACGCGATGTCATCCTTCGGGAGCAAGAGGAGGTTGACAAGCAACTGGAAGAGGTCGTCTTCGATCACTTGCACGCCACTGCCTATATGAACCAGCCCCTCGGACGAACGATTCTCGGACCAAGGGAAAATATCGAGACCATTTCGCGACAAGATCTGGTGGACTATATTGGCACCAACTACACCGCAGACCGCATGGTTCTTGTGGGAGCTGGCGGTGTTCCTCACGAGGAATTGGTCAAGCTGGCCGAGAAGCACTTTTCAGGTCTCAAGTCCGCACCACCTACCTCGTATGCGGCCGAGATTGCTGCCGAGCAAAAGCGCACTCCCGAGTTCATTGGATCCGAGGTCAGAATCAGAGACGACACTATCCCAACTGCTCACATTGCCATTGCGGTTGAGGGTGTCAGCTGGAAGGACGATGATTACTTTACTGCGCTCGTTACTCAGGCCATCGTCGGTAACTGGGACCGGGCTATGGGAAACTCCCCATACCTGGGCGGCAAGCTCAGCACTTTCGTCCATGCCAATAACCTTGCCAACAGCTTCATGAGCTTCTCTACGAGCTACAGTGATACTGGGTATGTGTGAACGGGGAAAAGATGGTGAAATGGATCATGTTGCTAACATTGATGAATAGTCTCTGGGGTATCTATCTGGTCAGTGAAAACAAGACGGCCCTCGACGACCTTGTCCATTTCACACTCCGCGAATGGTCCAGACTGTCATTCAACGTCAGCGAAGCCGAGACGGAACGTGCCAAGGCCCAACTGAAGGCGTCGATTCTGCTTTCGCTCGACGGTACAACGGCTGTTGCGGAAGACATCGGCCGACAGATCATCACCACTGGACGAAGGATGGACCCTGCCGAGATTGAGCGAGTGATTGGATCCATCACCGAGAAGGATGTCATGCGCTTTGCCCAGAAGAAGCTGTGGGATCAAGATGTTGCAGTGTCGGCTGTTGGATCGATCGAGGGTCTTCTCGACTACAACAGAATAAGAAACGACATGAGCCGAAATGCGGCATAGATGGGGAAGCTTTCTTTCTCTCGGGACAAAAGACGATGGAAACAGCATTTTTGTTTTCTTAAACAAAGTGCGGAAGCTGGGTGAGCAGAGAAGAAAGGCTTTTTTGTTTGTATTGTACAGTGCATGATATAATTCGAAAAGAATTGTTGCCGAGAGATTCCTACCTAGAGAGTAGTAGGTACCTGTATATTTCCTCGACTGACGTGTGTGTTCTATGACCTCGTTGCTACTTAGTTTCTTTCCGACTCGTCCCTCAAACACCCCCCCCCCCCCCCCACGGGGGGTTGATCAGCGACAAGTTCGGTCCGGACTCTCCCTACATATGTACTCTACCCTAGGTAGAGAAGCACGAGTTACGTGAAATGCCTCGGGTAGGTATTTTCGCGGTTTCCATAGATACACACGATGGGGTTCTGTTCTACCTAAGCCAGAAGGTCTACCTCGTCGGTAATTTGTATGTGAGGTCCTTTTTTCCCTTTGATGAAATTGTTTATTGTAGCACAACAATATCAGGTATGTATCCGTACATACGAGCCTACGAGTACCTACCTGCCGTGACATAATAAATGAATGGACGGAATCATGAAAATATTAATTAGCTGGCGGAATGTCTCGCTTCGGATGAACATCCCGCCCCGCCCCGCCCCGCTCTCCAGTTTGTGAAAGCCTCTGAAGCCTCTGAAGCCGCTGAAGCCGCTGACGCTGCTGATACTGCTGGTTCTGCTGGTACTGCTGGTTCTGCTAAGGATTTTGTTGATCACTGGTGGACAAATCCTGCGACCGCGCCTCGATGAGGATCGGGACAAAATAAACACGGTAGTGCCTTCATGCCGCTCCGTAATCTCTACAGCGGAGGAACCTCGCTTCAACGCATTTTTGGTCATCTCAAGAGAGAAAGACTCGGACCGTGACCATCGAAAATGTGAAAGAAACGGGTGGGTGCTAATGCGAGTACAGGCAATTTTGATAAATTGTTGCTCAGCCACAGTTCCATGACCTTCGAAGAGCCACGAGAGAACCACAAAAGCTCTCTCTGCCTCTGCTTCTCTCTCTCTCTGCCGAAGGGGAAAGAAAAATAAAAGAGCCGCACGCGATTCACGACGATCCAGTGTCCGCCGATCCACGACGCACGGCTGCGAGTGATGGGGACGGAAAAGAGAGGAATGAAGAGAAAGAAAAAAAAGTCTGTTACCCGTATTATTGCATTATTAATAATTCCAGAGAATCTGGTTTCCCACTGTGTTCGGGAATTGTCCCCTCTGAGAAGACCGTAATGCTAACTCCTCCAACTCGTCCTCCACCGTAATATTAACTCCTCCTCCTCCTCCTCCTCCTCCTCCTCCTCCTCCTCCTCCCTCCTCTCCACCACCACCGCCATCACCGCCATCACCGCCATCACCGCCGGTGCCTCGGACGAGTAGCCTGTCGCCGTCGCACGGAGTACATCTCCTGATTCAGGTGGTCAAGTCTCCGGTAGTTCTACCCGGATGGGAACGAGGCGACAGCACGGTACTCGCCCCATTGTACTTGCTCATTACTCAATCCTCGTCCGCGCCCCACTGTACGTATATTTACACACGCGGAAGATCCCCTTTTATGACATAATGATAAACTTCTTGTACAACGGCGGGTATAAAACCTACTGTACGTTACGTGCCCCGGTAAGGTAGATGTGTACATACTAATGCAGTTGAACCTTTCATCTCGGCTTACAAATTTCTTGTTCGAATATTCTCTTTTTTTTCATACCTTTGCTGCTTGAGAAAGCTTGAAATCTCGTAACTGGTGTCCACACGGGTGTGTACAGATATAAAATACCTGCGAGTACCGGGACTGAGTACAATATACCCAACTACCCTACTGCTATCTACTTGTCTACACCAAGATTACGTGGACCTCGGTTTCTCTACAATACTATTCATTGACTGGGACCACTCAGACACCACATTAACTTATCCGAGCGGCTTGTCAGAGATACTTTCCAGAAGACAAAAAACATAGCTACTTGGTCATAAGTTTCTTTGGCGAAGCGCCTTAACGACTGTTTAAAATCATCACCATGCCTACAAAAAACCGTGCACTCATCTTCACAAAGCCACCCACCGGCATGCCGGTACCCGGTGAACATGTCACGGTCAAAGACGTCGGCTTCGACCTGGACGCCCCGGCGCCAGAGAATGGTATGGTTCTCGAAACGCTCTACGTCTCCCTTGACCCGTACCTCCGCGGGCTCCTGCGCGACCCGAGCATCAAGTCCTACATGCCTGCCGTGCCGCTGGGCTCGCCGATCCCGTCGCTGTCGCTGAGCCGGGTCGTCAAGTCCAACCTGACCGACTACAAGGAGGGCGACATCGTGCGCCACGGCCTCCCGATCCAGGAGTACAACACCTTCGTCGTGACCAAGGGCGCCGAGGGCAGCGTGGTGAATCCTGCGAAGCCGGAGAAGATCGACCCCTCCAGCGTCAACGACATCCGCCACTACCTCGGCGCGCTGGGCATGCCAGGCCTCACGGCGTACAGCTCGCTGTATGAGATCGGCAAGCCCAAACGCGGCGAGACCATCGTCGTCTCCTCGGCCGCGGGTGCCGTGGGCCAGCTCGTGGGCCAGCTCGCCAAGCACGAGGGCCTCAAGGTCTTTGGTTCCGTGGGAAGCGACGACAAGCTGGCGTATATTGCCAACGAGCTCGGCTTCGACGGCGGCTGGAATTACAAGAAGGAAAAGTCGACGTTGGAAGCTATCCACCGCCTCACCAACAACAACGGCATCGACATCTTCTACGATAACGTGGGCGGCGAGCAGCTCGAGGGCGCCTTCGATGCCCTCAACTGGCACGGTCGCGTCATCGAGTGCGGCCAGATCAGCCAGTACAACCTCCCACCCGAGGAGCGGTACCCGATCCGCAACACCTTCAACATCGTCTCGAAGCGTCTGCAGGTCGAAGGCTTCCTAGTGGGCGACGAGAGGTTCGGTCCAAAGTGGGCCAAGGAACACGCTGAGAATGTGACCAAGTGGTTGAGGGACGGTACGTTCGTGGCCAAGATCCATGAGACGGTCGGTATTGAGAATGCGGGCCACGCATTTGTGGGAATGTTGAAGGGTGAGAATTTCGGCAAGACCGTGCTCAAAGTCAGGTGAAAAACGATGGAATAGGATCGATTCGTGTTTGAAGCTTGTATCCAAGATATTATACAATATGATGACCATGTTTTGGGTTGATCGGTTGACCGGCCGCCTTCGTTATTTCATGTTGAACATTAGAGATACGCATTGATTGGACTAGTGCAGAACTGGGTGACGTATTTGTGCAAACATTGCCAGGAAGAAAGGGCTATCCCCCAGCCCTAACTTTCCGTTCCATTGCGTTAAGTGAAGTCGTTCGTCTATCTTTGGTCGCAGAATCGAAGAAACAATGCGAGGGCGCTTGAAAGGTACGCTAGGGAGGTGCGCTGACAATTCGCGGGACATCTCTTTATCCCCTGATACAACAGGCTCGCACCTCAAGTCTTGCTGATTGAGATTTCGACTCATCACTAAATTGACAAGAAAGGGTTCCTCTCTGCTCATCTGTACCTCTGCGTGAGACTGGGTTTGTGTGCAGAGGTGCGGTTACCAATGGACATGAGAAACGTCTCCAGGCCCGAGGTGAAGCTGCATTGTCAATTGCATGAACTTGAGCACACGATTAACACGGCTCAACTTGGGCGGTCCCGGTGATTCTCTCGCTGCAGCACGAACCTATCGGAAAACCATTCAGGCACGGTGGCCGCAGAATGGTCTCGTGGTCGTTGTCGAGGAGGAACTGACACCGATGAAGATCTCGACATGGCCTCACCTCCTTCCTGCCCCGATTCAGCTGGGATTGAGTATTGGACGGCCCGGTCCCAATCTCTGAGGTGCTCATAAGGGCTGCGTAGCCATGATTCTAATTCATGTAGGAATAGTCGTGCATTTTCTCTCCCCAGGAAATCCTTCAACAATTCCTCAGCTTGTCCAGAACTCCCTTTCAAATCGATCGATTTCAAGATGGCAATTATATATTCGAGTAAGAAGCCGGCATTGCCTGCTCGTCGGTCTGCGGTGCTGGAGCTGCCACTATTACCAGGAGAATCGACGGTTGAGGCCGAGTTCAGAAAGTCGAATACCCCAAGTTCACGACGTATCCACATACGTGCTCGAGATTGCCATGGTTGGTCCTTCGCGAATGAGTCCGGTGTAAGGTTTCGGTAGCGAGAAAGACGGTTTGTTCCGACGTGCAACGAGTACAGTCTTCGCTGGTAGACTTGTTTCCGAAAATCGAGCGTACCTGTGTCGTTCGGTCCATCATTCCGTGCCCGTGTTGAACGATGCCGGCGCGTATTTCTTGAGTGGAGAGTTGCAAATCTCGCCCTCCGATCGAAACTTGCAGAAGGTGATGCCACAGACTGTCGCCCGGGAGGCGGTAACTCAGGCTCGGGGAGATAAAAGATTTGACTCCCTTGTTTATTCTCCTCATTTATACCAAACCTGACGGAATCCACGTGCCCTTTACACAACGGACAGACTTGTTGACGCTGGAGCCATGTCCCTAGACAATGAAAGTCAAATTGATCGTGTCGACATGGGCGGGCGATGGCTTTTTGCGTTATATGATCCAGACAGATCACGCATGTTTCGGTTGAGGTGTCGGACAAGGTCTGCAGGAGAGCGGAGGACGCAATTGAGTCTAACGGCTGCGCAACAGTTGTTGCTACATCATTCTCGTGAGACCCGTCTGCCATCAGGTGATGTACAGGAGAGAAAGAAACCCAGACAAGACGGTGGCGCTTCTTGCTGAGAAGTTACAAAATGTGCGCTTCAACGCCGATACGGTCTACCGTATACATTTCAAATGACGTGTCAACCTCGCTTCTTCACCCTCGTATTATTCCACAAACATTGACCATCATCGGATCCCAGATGCGAGCGCCATAAAATCATCGTCATCGTCATGAGGCTGGTTGGGGTGGGCGCGTGTTACATGGACACCATCTTGAGGTTGGTCCCTCCATATCCTCTGAGCCGCGAGCAAAACACCTGAGAGCCGAGCGGAACAGCGTACCATACTACCCAGCCGAGGATGAGAAGCTCCGAGCCACAAACATCCATCGTCGCCGCGGAGGCAATGTGCCAAACACTCTAGAGGTCCTCCAACAGCTGGTCAGCGCCAGCAGCGGCAGCGAACACAAACCTCAGCTGTACCTCTGCTCCGTCATGCCGGCACTCTCGTCAGTTGGATCTAGCGAGATCAAGGCCTCATTTGGCCCGAGCGTAGACCTGTCGCACTGTTTATACCGTGATGCACACTCCGAGCCAGCGTCCAGCTACATCATCAAGAGCTCCTCGGCTGACAGCAGGACCATCGTGAACTACAACGACCTGCCAGAAATGACATGTGCTGAGTTCATAGCCATGTCGGACTCTTTCGACGATGAAGCAACCTGGTATCATTTTGAAGTGCGTTTCGTTTTGGAGCCAGCAAACTTTCTCGCTTGCGCCTGTGCCTGCGGACTGTTGGACTGACTCATCAGCCTTCTAGGGCCGGATTCCAGACGTCACTCTTCAGTTTATGCGACATCTTCGCCAAAATCACCCCACCGTGAGACTCAGCGTCGAGGTGGAAAAGCCAGGCCGGCCCGGTCTCGAATCGCTGGCGGCCCAGGCTGACGTCGTGTTCTACTCCAAGAGCTGGTCTCGCGAACGCGGGTACCCCGACGCTATTGCTTGTGTGCGAGACCAGGCTCGTATAGCTAGAAAGGCGTATGAATCCAGAGTCCTGTGGATACGTCCCACCGTGCTGACAAGAGAATCCAAGGTCTCATCTGTTTTGCACATGGGGAGAGGCCGGCGCTACTGCATTCGACGTCAAGCACCAAGAGATATACAATCAACGAGCCGCCTCAATAGCTGCCGTTACAGAGTACGTCGATCTCTTTTCCATTTCACAATCCTTTCCCTGACGCAAAGCAAAAGCACCATTGGAGCCGGCGATACATTCATTGCCGGAGTTCTCTACGGGATGCTCTGGCGAGATCACGACTGGGACGTTTCACGAGTTCTCGAGTTTGCGAGCACTCTTGCCGGATGCAAGATTGCACAGGAAGGCTTCCAAGGCCTGGGCGATCGTATGCGCATCTCCGGTGCTATCCCGGCATAGGATCACAAGGGAAAGTGAGTATATAAACGTTCCAGAGGTTTCAACTACGGCCAAGTCCAAGTTTGGGGTGGGTACAAGTACAAGAAACCACCACACCTAGCTCTTTAGTTTTTCAGCTTCTACCCTCACGATTTCAGGAATGGTGTCCTGTAACGAAGGCGCCGAGGGTTTCCAGCCCAGCAGTATCTGCGCCCTTTCCGACTTATACACGGCATTTGTGCCCCAGAAGATGGCGCCACCGGGCATCGCCGCATTCGCTTCGTCCACGTCGATTGTCCTGTCTATCGTTGCGCTCTTGATGAGACCCTGTGCATGAGCTTCAGTTGCCACCGCCTCACATAAATCCCCAAAGGACTAGACATCTATCGTTCAGCCATGTGTGCCAACTGTGTACGGGTCTGGGGTTTGAGGACTCACCATGTCTCCGTTTCCAGGAAGATAGACGCCATTTTCGCCCCATATATCGAGGTCTGCGGCACTTGAAGAAGTATTACCTGTACTGGTACTGGAACCTTGACCAGCAGTCCTAGCCAGCGTCGCAAACAATTCCCCAAGGTCCTCGATGTGGATGTTACTCCATACGTTCAGACCCTTTCTCAACTTGAACCCGCTACCGTCTGAAATAGTCTTGCGCGCGATCTCGGGTGCCTGGATGCTCCGCGTATTACCCGGTCCTGGCCCCGTGCCGTAGATCAACGGTCCGACGACGAGGGCCGTTCGTATCCCGGTAGACGACGCGTCGGAGATGATGTAGTTGTCCACTTCACGCGAGGGGTAGGCGCGGATGTTTTCGATAATCTCAGGTTGACCGGCCATGTCGTCCCAGATGGTCGTGGGCGGTTCGCCGTACCTTTTGGACTCGATCTCGGGGATGACAAAGAGCGAATCTCCTGACATTTGGATGTACGTTGCTTTTGATCGCCAGAATGTCAGTCACTAGTCGGTGCCAGCTCTTACATTGTTTGTCCTGGGGGCGTTTGGGAAGTAGGTGAAGGTCTCACACGTACCTGGTGATCCGGTGGTGCGTGATCGTGAAGTCAATCCCTTGACGATAGCGTGGGCGGCACCCATGTGTTTTGTGTCGGCGAGTTCTGAGATAATCAAGCCATTTTCTTTTTAGCACAGAGGTTCCATCTTGAACTCGTAGAATGAGAAACGACGTTGGTAGGTCGTCCAAGGACTACTGCACACGGCGAAGAGGAAGAGAGGGGACGGGAAACCGAGAGCGGTAGGTAGAGAGAGAGAGAATGTCGAGGGGGAACCGCAAAGCAAACTCACGAAGAACTACATCCGATTTCTGGGATTGCTTCTCAACCACCTCGACGTCGTCAAGGTCGCCGACAACCACCTTGACATAATCCGGGTATGCATCTTGTACGACCTTGCCCTTCTCGGCGCTCCGAACGAGACATGTGATCGATACTTGTGAGGCCGGTGTCGACGCCGCTATGGCATGAAGTGCTTGCCCGCCGGTATAGCCTGTTGCTCCCGTTCTAGTATCTGATCAATTGGCGGTTCAGAGTATTATGCGGCGGCCATATGCAATCGCAGAGAAGGGCGGGGCGGGGAGGCAAGGTTAACGCGGGGGGGGACGTACAAGAAGATCTGGAACTTTTTATCTGAGAGAGAGGATGGTGCTTGCATGTCTTTTACCTTTGCTTGCTGTCGTTGTTGAGTAGAGAAGTTGATTGTTAGACGCTCTCGAAAAGATCGGATATCACCTACCGTGTTAAATACTCTCGAGGCAGATCAGATGGGACGGCAGTAAATATAATATCCGTGCTGTTCTCCGGCGCCACGTTATTGATTAAGATATCAAAGAACCGTTTGCAGAGAGATACTTTCTCACTACGAGGGTGAATCGGGTTTAAGGTGCTCGCGCACTTCAGCGTCGCCTGCAAACCTTTGATTCTGAACCAAGTACGGAGTTACTCACTCTCTCGTCCCTGTCATTGACATCCGGCAGACGACAGGACAGTAGATGAAATGTGAATCCTTGTGACTCGTATACAGCAGTTCTTGGTCCATCGGATCCGAGTGTTGAACTTGGTCCAATGCATCATACTCTCCCCTTCATCTTGGGAACCAACCGAACCAACCTCTACACTTCCAGGTCTGGCACGGCGAGCTTCTTCGGATTCAGGGGTGCCCCATTCAGCCACGGTATCCCGCCCAGTTGTAGCGTTCCAAGCGGCGCCAGGAATTTCGGCCCTTCCAGATCAGAGACCAAGGCAACGCCGAAACAACTTGAGAACAATCTCGGGAACATTTGGCAAGGCTCTTTGTCTTGAGCTACCTCTTGGAAACTGAGGAAGACTTTGATGAGTGCAAGGCAGCCAGATTGCTCCTAACATATGTAGCTCCATCCGAGTTCCATTAACAATCACCAACCGTGACAAAAGTATCTCATTCACGTGGACTTCAAGAATCACTCTTTCTAATGCCAACTCAGCTCGTTGGAGTGCATCAGCTAACACCGCACCATCGAACATCTTCTCCGGTGGACGATGTCCCGATGGAAACATCGAAGCGTGCGGATCTGCGTATGGAGGGTTGGCCAACACTCAGTTTGTACTCGTTGTCGGCCACTTCTCATAGCATGTTGCGCTCAGGTCTTCGCTGGATCGGCTTGTCTTCGTCAAGATCAAGTCCTTCGGGATCTGCAAGAGCCTCTGATGCGGTCCGTTTCCGAGACTCAGTATTGACAGATGAAGGTGGGCGTATTCTCTCCTCTCGATGTTTGATGGCTGTTGCCCATCTCCTCTCCAGTCTTTGGCGAAGTGCCTCTAGCCAACTTGGATTCATTGATAGGCGCTCTGGTGCAGATGGCGGGCATGGCAAGCACGAGCCTTGAGGAACCCATATGAGACGTTCAGCAAACGTCTCCCAAAATGATCTGTCCTTGTCGTCCGAAATCGCTTCTCCGCTACCGAGTTCGTTCAGCTCGTCCGGAGTACACCACAGATACAAGGGATGCCAGTCTCCTGTCCGGTTTGCCCGTTCCGTCTCCTTTTCCAGACATTCTTGTCGAAGGGAGAAGACCTCCCGGAATAGGTCCTCAGCCGTAGGTCTGTCTTGAGTTCTCATCCTCAAGCGCTTCTTGATCATTCCTAGGAGCTGGGGGCTATAATTTCGAGTAACGCTACCCTCGAACTCTTGGAGTATATTGACGCCATCGAGAGGGAATATTCCCATGAGAATGGCATCTGTCTGGTTGCTGAGGTTTTGAATTTCACCGAGGCTCGTCAAACTCCACATAACCGCACCGACAGCCCAAATGTTTGCTTTTGACAGAATTTTGTGCTGGTCTCGCTGTGAGGGGTTGATGCCGGGCTGCATGAAGTAGTATTTCTTGGGATCAGTCATCATCGCGACTCTAATTTCCTGAAAGGAACTCTGTCAGGTAATATTTAAGCAGAACAGTGTACTCACAGGAGGGTGCCACGGTTTTGTGCCTCTCTGCAGGAACCGTGCAGTATTTCTCAGCGCTTCGTACCGATTTGTGATGATAAAGAGACCAAAGTCCGCAAATTTGGCCACCGGGTACCACTCCTTGCTTCCATCTTTCTTGACATTCGAGCCCAGAAGAACTGCAGTCCATCAGTAAGTAGCTTTCTTGTCGTGAGGATCTCACTACAACTCACTATTGTCAGTTTTGATATCGTTATGCAGGAGATATGCCTCTGGAAAGTCTTGTCCAAAGCGACTTGACGCAAGGTTCTTAAAGGGTCCACTATCAAACTTGACACAACCTTCTGCCAAAAAGCAGAACACTTGCCAAAGAAAGGCTTCTGGCAGATACATACTAGAAGCCTTGATTAGAATTGCTGGATACTTTGAATAGTCATGCTCTTACTCCCAAGCTTTGTAACTTAACCTCAGGGACTCCAAACAATTGTGAGGGCAATGTTCGAAGTAATACCTGCCATAATTGTCGCTGACATTGAAGTGTCTCAGACGGACGATGCTGTCCGATCCCAATGCGTTGGTTTGGGCCATAATTGCGGCCTCACGGGACAGGCCAATCTTCTTGTCACTTAAGCGGTCATTAGGCTTCAAGTCAGCCACTTTCAACACGAAGTTCTGGCGGATCAGTAACTGCCTAGCAGAAGGCCACTATCCACCTACATCAATAGGCTTCCCTGTTCCGTCAAGCTTAACAAACAGCGCCGCGGCACCAAAAGAACCTTTGCCAAGTGGTCGTTGAAATTTCCATTCTTCCTCATCTGATAATTCTGTTCCGCGAGAGAAGAGGTGCAAGAATCTCTGTCCCGTCGGTCTAATATTGCCCTTTGAATCGGACTCCTGCCATCCGAAGAAGTATTTGACAGGAGAGTAGGGTGTCTCTTGTCGCAGAGGGGGTTTTACTATGAAGTCTTGTCGTTCAGAAGGACTCCACTGAACCTGGAAATCGTCAAGTCGTTTCGAGGTCATTGCTGGCCGCGATAAACACCTCAAATCAGACGTTGAAGAACCATAAGATCGAGGTCGAACAAGTGCTTGTACACCTCGATCCGTATCCATGGTGTCACTTCAACTGATAGCTATCCAGGACAGCGGTCACAATGTGCTTTGTCCCGAATGCGTTGAGCCGTGTAATGTTTAGCTGTCCTAGGGCCACCAATCGTCAAGTACCACCGGTTCCGGCGATGATAGTTATAATCACCCTGAGGGCTTGTTCCAGGCCTACATCTTATTAGTTAGCAACCAACCGTTCGTGCTGGAATGTCCTCTGTCTTCCCAAAAAGTTTTTAGAGTCTTGACTACATAAGCCAAGGTGTTTCAGGAAGACCTTGTCCAGCTGGCTTGCGGAGTTTGAAATTGTATTGGGTATGTAACCAATTATCAGGTGACCTCGCAGCATAGAATTCATCCTCTGCGCCTTTTAGCCATCCGCCGCAGTCCCAAGAACGGCTCATCGCTGTTTCATTATGCATAAAATGTGATGTTCGTAATGTTGAGACATTTGTGCTGAATGTGCTGAATGAGCGCAATATCATATTCGGGTCTCCATCGTATCGAGTGACCTCATGGCCTTGGCAGACATTGCAGACAACCAAACATCATTCAGTGTGCTGACTGAACGAAGGACATCGCGGTCCTACTCTTCAGCCTCTTCAAGAGCTTCCATCTCCGCCTTCTCCAGCGCCTCCATGATCTTTGGATCGAAGATTGTCATGTCCTTGTCCGGAATGCCAAACTTCATATTCGTGAAAATAGTTCCAACATTAACTATCCAGCGCTTGCGTCGATCCATAAGCATCCGAGCACTGTCTCCAATGTCCCGGGCTC
Source organism: Exophiala spinifera (assembly GCF_000836115.1). Taxonomy (NCBI): domain Eukaryota; kingdom Fungi; phylum Ascomycota; class Eurotiomycetes; order Chaetothyriales; family Herpotrichiellaceae; genus Exophiala; species Exophiala spinifera. Next base: position 999,463 of record NW_015622520.1, on the reverse strand, counting down.
TGTTAACGCTCATAGCGGTGCCGGGACCAGCGGTACCTGGGCGAGGTTTGGCCCCAGGTCCACCTTTCTTGGTCTTTCCCATGGTCCTAGTCCTCTTAAGATAGGCTTGCTGGACTTGACCGTCGAGATCTTCATGAATGGTGCTATATTCTTGGTGCGCGAGACGATTCTTGGAAAGTTCGTGCAAGCGAGCCTTGCGAGCACCATTGATGATCATAACCCGACGCAATTCGCCTTGTAACAAACGGAGTCTCTCACTGATGTCGTCATCATGATGAGCATCAAAGTCTGGCTCATCCTGGCTGAGCAAGCCAAGGTGGCGAAGTTCTCCTTTGATACGTTCCTCGGCCTGAATATAGTCAAGACGTTGCGAGGCTTTAGCACCTGCAGAATCTGCGACAGCCGATGCGGGGGCCAGAGGTTTCTCGGCGTTGTCGTGGCCGTTCATCAGACCGTCGAGATCCATGGTGTCATTGCCATCAGCGTTGAATGCATTCTCGGCGACTCCATTAGTATCAGTGGGTGGGGACCGATGTTCGAATTTGAGAAGCGAAAGCAGTCGGCTTGCCAACGGGCCAGTCGAGACTTGATCGGTGGTCAGGTTATCGTCGTTGATTTGATCGACGTTTCCCCTGGGATGATTGAGCGGCAATTTGTCATTGGCACCATCTACCAGTAAAGTTCCATCTTCTTCTGCCCAAATTTCTTGATAGGAACGTTTGCCGCGAGGAACAGCGAGGAACGGGTTGATTCGGTCGCCCTGGTGAATGATTAGCCGAGAAACAAAGGTCTAGGTTAGATTCTTTCTTTATTACTCACCCGTTCTCTTAGGAATGCCATGTCCTCTTCAGTCAGTGGTCGAACATAGGGCTCAACAAAAGTCAGGAAAGTGTTTGCAGAGATTTGGTTGGTTGGCTTCGCATTGCTGAAGTCTTTGTCAGGTGGGACGCCTGCGATCTCGTCCTTCAGATCCTTAGTTGGGAATGAAGTGACACCGTAGATTTCCTTCTTTTCAGCGTCCGACATATCTGGCGTAATCTCGCGGATGTGATAGATAACCGGGTCAGGAGCTAGAGGGTCAGGAAAGAAGCCTTGCTGAGGAACGGGCGGTTGGCTGTGAATGACGCGATTTTCTTCAGCGTCAGACATGGACACGTCGGTCTTTGACGGTGAGGCGTGCTCAGCAGCAGTGGCATCTGGCGAGTCAGCCACTTCTGAAAGCGATGAGGTGCCAGGGCTGAGCTTCGTCTTCTTTGAGGGTGACGGACTGTCAGTCGGTCCTGGAGTGCTTGTGACGCGCATCTTGACCTTGTTTGTAGGCTCATCTGTCGTGGTCGGATTAGTAGGAGTTTCACAGTAATTGCATTTGACAATGCAGGTTGAACTCATTGCTTGCTTGCACCTTCGCCAAGGCGTAGCGATGATAGTAGAAGGAGGGAAGTAAGCCGAAGCCATGATAGTGTATAAGTTGACTATACATACCTTCATGTTTGATTTCTACATTGTCGTCTGTTTCTGGCCTGTCTTTACGCTTCTTTACCTTCAAGTTCTTGGACGACTGCGCCTCTTCCTTGCGGGCCTTAGCACGGCGAGCTTGCTCAGCTTGACGTTCACGCTCTTGATGGTCTGACTCTACTTCTTTCTTCTGTTCATGAATCAAACGAATGGCCTTCTCGCAGGATTCGGCCCGTTTCTCGGCGGCGTCGCTCAGGTGCTTCAGTTGGTCGATCAAATCGTTGAGAGATTTAGGCTCGAATTTTGTTCCGTGGGTTTCAAGGTAATCGACAATCTCTCCGTAATTCGGTCTCGAAGGGACAAGGAGTTTGGCAGTTTCTAGTTCTAGGAGCGGAGTGGTTGCAGGCCCCGCCGTGGCGGTACCACTGCTGAGAACTGAGCTGGGAGTTGTGTTGCGGCTTCGTGAGCGACGGGAATCTGCCTTCTTCCCCTTGCTCTTGCTGGCACTTCCTAGTGCAGGCATAACGATGGTCTGTGGCTCGACTGGTTTGGACTTCAGTGGAGGCAAGAGACGGTGTTCTTCAGCGCGTCTCGGCCGTCATTTCGCGACGAAGGACTCAACCCTCAACTGCGAACGAATAATACGAAGCGATTGTATCTCTGGTGAAGGGATGTCGAAAGACGACGATTGCAGGGTTGGCTGGCACACAAGACACGATGTCGTTACGATGTCGTTACTCTGTGGAGAGCGCAACTGCAGTCATCCGTGTACTTGGATCTGATCTGGGGGGCCAGCCAAGTACTCGGAAAAGATGCCCTCTGGAGACTTGTTCCGGCCTCGGACGTAGCGCAAAGTACGGCGGACGACCGTGGGTTGGAGTCACGTGAATGCGTCCTCGATAGGCAAGCGAGAGTGCGCCTATCATGAGGGAGCCGCGGAGGAGCTAATGATAGCTGCGCGCCGGAGGGGGTGGGCCAGGGTCACCACGCTGGGCTTCACCGATCGCAGAGCGGCCTTTGATGGACTCTCGCGCTGGATCTTCTCTTCGTCGTTCAAGGGTCGACAGAACCTTCCCGGCAATCATCTACACCTTTTGGATTCTCGAGCGCACCTAAGGCTCGACTTCTTGTGATCGACCTGGTGCGATGGGATGCAATAGGTGCTGACGAAACACCCGCAAGTCCCGGCCTGTGTCGCATACCATGTCCTCGCCTCGTCGCATCGTGGAATCCTTTCAAGTCTTGTCCATTGTCGAATAAAGCGTCGGCTTTTCGGAGCTATGTGTATGTCAAAGTTCACTGCTGTGCTCTTGGGTAGATGCTAAATTATCTCAGCGGCACACAGCTTCGGTGTCGTTGCAGCCGTTGTGCCCGACACGCAGTACGATCCCCATCCGAACGTTCGACTTGTCAACGTATGCAAGAAGATGAACTCTATACAAAGAACAGGCTAACATCCTGGAAGCGGACATATGGCCTCCAATTGAGAGCGTCCGGCCTCGTAAGGACATTGTCGCAGAACAACCCGAATAACTATGGAACCATCGAAGGTCTCCTCTACGTCCCCGATCTCCCACCCTCGGATCCATGCGACAATGCAACTAGAGCACTGATACCTTCTAATGTCACGACTCGAGCTCAGATCCCTGGTCAAAAATACCCACTTATTGCTTTGGCACCATGGACGCAAACGGCGTGTGTAGAATCATATCTGGCTGCGATGGCTTCCGACAACGTCCGGGGAGGAATTTTCTTCCACCCGGGTAATGAGAGCGAACAACCACCACCAGTCAGTGACCCGTCATGGAGCCTTAACGACGGTGGTAATTGGAAGGGCGAAAATCCGTATCCGGTGTACGCTATCCCTGGCATGCTCGGTGCATTCCTCCTCGACGAGCTCGCACAATATTCAGGCAATTTGTCGTCATCCCCCTACGGCAAGGAATTGGAGGATTTATACGATTCTCACGACGTCGTTAGGCTCGTCGCTAGAATCGATGTGAGTGTGACAGGTGGGATACCGTCTTTGTGGGTATTCCTGATTATAGTTCTGGCGGTCCTTCTCGCTGTGGTGCTGGTAACATCGGTCATCATGCACTGGGTCCAGCGCAAGCAAAGACGACAACTTCAGCAGAGAGTGGCCAGAGGGGAAGTCGACCTCGAAGCACTGGGGATAAAAAGGCTCAATGTCCCGCAAGAGATACTCGACAAGATGCCACAATGGATCTATATTTCCTCAAACAACGACAGCAATGGCGAAACAGGATTGAATGAGTCGGTCGCGTCTGCGGAAAAAAATTCCACCGACACGACTATATCTGCAAAGGCAGTTCGAGAAGCCCCGTTCAGCCAGACGACATGTCCGATCTGTTTGGATGACTTTGTGCATGACGAGACAACAGTACGAGAGCTACCGTGCAACCATATTTACCATCCAGAATGCATCGATCCGTTCCTTCGAGAAAACAGTTCTCTATGTCCCTTGTGCAAGAAGACAGTCCTTCCTGCAGGTTACTGTCCTGTTCAGGTGACCAATATAATGGTCAGGCGGGAACGTCTGCTACGAAGGACGAGGCAGCGCGACGCCGAGGACAATCTTGCGGTGAACGGGTCCAGACTGCCTGGGGTTACCGCTATCAACCGGACAATGCGGCAGTTCTCAAATCCACTGACGGCTTCGCGGCATCAACACGGTAGTGCTGCAGGCGAGCACACAACAGGAGCCGAGATGCAAGCTCCTCCACAGAGACAACAGACCCAGGTAGACGATGAAATGCCCGCGGAAATCAGGGCCCAAGGGACGTCAGCCAGACGTGCATGGCGTCGAGAGCGGCTCGCAAGGCAGCAAGCTCGAGAATATGGCCAACAAGCAGACCAGGCGCGAGTGGTGGACGAATCAAGACCGTTATGTAAGTTTGCATGCTATGAGGTGACTCTCTGCGAAGCTAACTGTAATCCAGGGCGCCGAATTGTTGGACGGGTGTTTCCTAGCCTGGAATGACAGGACATGATGTATATTTGGATTGATGAGTCGTTTTCGCCCTTGTTTGTTGCATAGCGTCGGCGTTTTTGGACTTTGGCGACAGTCTGTTTGAAATGACGGTACGGCTTTGATGTATGTTATGGGGGATTGGAAAGCCACAGCTTATGTGCTTGGATGTCCGTCAACGCCATTGGACTTATCAAGCACTTGCAAGTATTTTGTGCGAAATATTCCAGATCGCTGTTGAGCAATATGTCTTAAGCTCTGGGAATACCGCTCGTTTCCTAGTACCGTGACGCCTCTACTGTTTTTCTGCAAGGCTCAAATCAAGATTCGATTGTGTCCACACTTCAGCTCGCAAACTTGTCATGTTTGCCTTTCACTCTTACGTCGAGAACCTCTTCGTAGTAGTTGCCTTCTTTTTTCGCACGCTTCAGCCTCTTGACCTCGTCATCATCCAAAGGCCGACCGACAACCTGCTCAAGTTCGCGGCGGCTTATTTTCTCCTTGGCCTTTGTCTCCTTTTTCTGTTGGACCTGCGGCTTGAACCGCGCTTGCATCTTGACGACGAGGTGTGTATTCTCGGACACGGCATCGCCATCGCCACGCAGTGACAATGACACCTTCTGCTTCTTCTCATCGTCGGACTTGGACGTGGCTGTCTCCGTCACCGCGGCGATGAAGAGCGCGCCCCGATCGCCTTCTGACGGTTTCGACGCCGCCGTCCGTAGCCGCCATCTCGTCCTGCCCGCGTCTGTGGCAAACTGCTCGACGACGAACCCTTCCTCGTGGCCGCGCGCTTCGCGTCGCGCACCCAGCACGCCGATGCTGTCGCACGACAGGTAACCCCCGTGGCTGGCTTTCAGGTTGATCTGGCCTGTCCCTGCCACGGACGAGGCCACCCAGACCTGGCGCACGTCGTGCGGCTCCGCGGTCTCGGGCACATTCTCGACGATGTTCTCGAGCGGGCTGGCGAAGACGTTGCCGTGCGCGTCGGAGGAGAGGACCGTAGGCGGAGCGGTGGGGAGGACCAGGATCGTCGGCCCGGATATGTCGGTCGCCGCGTCCGGAGTGGTCCAGGTCGTGTCTTCTTCAGCGTCCGCGGTCGAAGAAGGGTCGCCGGAAGTCGAGACGAGCGCGGAAGACGAGTCGTCGTCGTGGCGGTGATGGTGTTTGCGTTTCTTGGAAGGCTTCTTGTCGCCTTTGAAGGATAAGGGCTTGATCGGCATTGTGAGTCGCTTCGGTGAGGTCAGATCCCAAGATTCGATCCTCAATATGGCGTGGTCAAGCAATTCCGGGGTTGTGTAACTCGAATCCAAGGATGCAAGCGAACCTGTAGTTGAAAAGAACCAAAAGTTAACTTCTGCGACGAGGCTGCATATGTCATTCTCTGCAGAATGGCAGAATTGCAGCCTCGTGTCTTTCTCCGCACCGGGAGATTTCGCGGGGTGGAAACTCAGGTAACAAGTAGTACATATCACCTACAAGTACATCATTAGAGATCGAGCATCATTCTCTTCTAGGTAGCTGGGATAATCTCGGTCTAGAGAGCATGAACAATCTTCATGGGGTGAGGCTGATCGGCATGCTAGATTCAGGAAAAACTTCAGATTTCACTTTCGTTCCAAGAGCCATTCAATGATGTTCGCTGTCGTGTCTGTATGGGAGTCACTACAAATAATGAGCCTTCTCTTCACCAAAAACAAATAGTGCCATCGCCTTAATCAGGTGTAGCATCCTAGATATGCCCAAGTCGATCGCCAACAATTCAGTGTGAATCGTTCATGGCAGGTGCTTGATGCTCGCCATCAACAGACTTCTCTACACTCTCCAGGATAGCCCTCGCCATCTCCCAAGCTTGTTGTCTCAGCACGTCGAGCTCTCTTTCCACATTCATAATGTCTCTCTGAAGCTGCCTCAAAGCTGGATTGCCGTCCATGATTCCTTCCAACTGAGCTACTTCTCGGCGTGCTTCCCCCTGGACCTCTCGCGACTTCAAAGCCACTATCTTCATGACGGCGGTGCACCACTTGCACAGAGCACTTTGATCGTAGGTTTCTCTTGCCTCATGTGTGCCATCTCCGCCCACGCAAACCATAGGAACAATGGTGTCAGAAGAAGAGTGTCGCTTTCTGATAGGCGTCTTTGTGTGCTCTTCTTCACCGTTGACTTGATTTTCAACCGAGTTACCAGAACGAAATCGAAGAATATCTTCGACAAGGTTGATTGAGTGTGCGTGGGAGGCCGTGGGCGATGTATCGAGACCGATGGGATGTTCAATGACAAGCTTGCCGCAACTCAGACGGCCCCATGGCTTGCCGAGGTTGCAAGGTACCCATTCACGGTCTTTCTCGCGGTCGAAGGTGAGCGCAGCAAGTGGATCTTGATGAGGATAAGGACAGGTCTGCAATTTGTAAAAGCACATGATGCGTTGAACTTCGTGTCGGTGGCCAGCCTTGAGGGGAAAGGGGTGGGAATGGATGATCAGTTAGTTGCCTGGGCTGGAAAAGTACAAGTATTTATACTCTGCAGCATGAAGGCAGTCATTGATGGATGTAGCGCAAGGGAATGTTTGCTCTTTCATGCCTTATTATTGTGAAGTGATTGTTGGTGACAGTCCATACAATCAGGTCTTTCTTTTCCGCCAGTTCTGACGATGAGGAAAGCACTCTGGCACAGCGCTTCTTCACAGGAGCAGCTGCGACTTCATTGGCCGACAATAGCCTTCCTATTGTTTGACGCTGCCATTGATGGTGAAAGTGAAAAGAGAAATTTTCTCAATGGAAGATTGTTATACTTCACCCATAACTTATCAGCCTTCAACCAATATTGAGGAGTTTTCCCGGTTAGCCACCACCACTTCCTTCCCAAGAACTACCTCTTAGCAGCCGATCCTCACTGACTAGGAACCATCTTATGGAAACCAAGATCTCAACCAGGTACGTTCCTTATGGTTGTGCTTACAGCACTGCCATAGCTAATCGATATCATCTGGCAGACCATAGCACAACAGGACCACATCACTCAAACATCTCCTGGGAGCATCGAACATCTTTCCCCTTCGATACCGAGCTTTGGAGAAGATCAAGATCCACCCTCACAATCGAGACCTGCGGGTTGACCAGAACAAATCAACTCGACAATTCAGCAGCCATGTGCAGATTGATCAAAGTGGTCCATTTTGGATGCGAGGAGCCACATACGGAGGAACTGCTCGTACGCTGCAAGCCTGCGATGGAATACATTCTAGAAATGCCGAGCAAGGTTTTCTGCCGACAGATGGTCGAGGTTGAAGATTGGGTGATGTCTCCTTGTCGCTTCTGCACTGCATGGGAAGCCAGAAGAGACACAGCACCAGCAAAGTGTCGTGGTCGAGCCATGTCACTCCAAGAGGATGACTTTTCTCATGAATTCAAGGCCAGACTCATGCCAACAATCGGCACCCGCGACGATATAGCGGTGCTTGGGGTAAAGAGGAACTTTGACGTGGCTTTTGAACCCAGCAAACAGGCCCTTTGCTGATCCATGTCTTGGACACGGGGAGCTCCATTCAGGTCCGGAACTAGGCTTCGGGGGGACGATGAACTGGTGCAACTTGAGACGAGTTTTCCCCCGGTGGAAATGACCTGATCGATCCAACTGGAAAGACTCTTTGGAAAGACTTCCAGAGAATGACGAAATCTTCCTCGGTCATATCCTTTCACTGATCCAAATTGCACCCTTACAGCCATATCGAATGACATCGGTCAACGGTTGGTAAGGTTGGGCTTCTTTTGCGTCGTTTTCCACGGCGTAATCCAGATGCTCCAGCTCTTCATCACGAATTCTCTTGATATCATCAATCAAAACTTTCAACTCAGGGTCGAGCTCTTCTCCTTTCTCTTGCAAGTCTTGCATCCACTTGAACATCTCCCTAACCTGTCCATTATAATGGTCGCCAATTTCCGTCTCGACAGCTTCAGTACAAGCCATTGCAGCTTCCCTTCCCATCACTCCTGTTGTCCAGCCGAGGATGGTGGCCGCAGCCTGCCACACGGGATACATCGCAGTCGGCCGGATCCGATGCTTCGCTAGCAGTTCATTAAAGGTTTTAAAATGACCAGCCTCCTGATCGTACATATGCTTCATCAGAGGCCGCAGATGGGGATGCGCTTTTACAACCGGAGGCGTTTGGGCGGTGTAGATCAGCGTAGCTGCAAGCTCTCCTGCTTGATTGACACGGAGCGCGCTATCTAGAAAGCGTCTTTGCTCCTCGGTGAGGATTGTTCTGCTTTGGGTGGTGGTGTGAGATGATCTGGAGCTTGCCTCGCTCTGAGAAGATACTCGCCGCATTCCACATTTAGCAGCCCGTAGCACGGAAGCCCGTCCCAGCCTAGAAAGGGCCAATGGACTCACGCAAGAGATCATGGCGTAAGAAAGTTCCCTGACTTGAATGTTCTCCCAAAGGAGCAAAATGAAGAAGGTCGTGCTCGTACTCCATATGATCGAGTTCATTTGGGGTCCGCAGGCGATCGCGAGTCATGTCTTCGACATTGCCAAGATCGAATGAATCGATCAGGATGGGAACGTGCCTGCGACCTCGTCTTCAATCAACTACAATTCAACTACAATAAGACTCTCTTCAATGGTTGGCTGCCTCCAGTTAGTCAAGGATTCAATTGATTTGAATACATCTTGAAGCTCGTCGTCATCACCGTTCCTGATCGTCCCGACTGATCCTAGACCAATCAGGTTCCCTTGTAACTTGCCTCCCTCGACAACTTTTCAGAAAGAGGCACTATCGCCAGGGGACAAACCTGTGGTATTCGCCACAGCTTCTTTACCACCGAACTACACTGCCTAACCAAAGTCGGACTTTCACAACGCTGCCCGGTCTTTGCGCGTGTGACCAATTCACTTCTGCCTCACCATGGCCGATATCAATGCGGAACTGCTTGCGCTCGCCGGAGGGGACTCCTCCGGTGAAGAAAGCATGCCTTCTTCTCCTAAACCAAAATCCCCTTCTCCATCTAGAAACAATCAACAAAATCGAAGAGCATCGAGCCCGGCAGATATGTCTCGTAAAGGTGTCGCAAAGTCTGCTCGGCGACCTCGGCGTCGCAAGGTATATTCTGACGATGAGGGCGAAGTGTATGTATCCCTCCGCCATTGAGCAAGCCTGGTAGTTGACATCATGTTATTTCTCAGGTCATCGGAGTCTCAGCATTCGGAATCCGCTTCGATGTCACAATCTGACTCCGAGGCCGATTTCGACTCGGGCGTAGACAAGCCAATTTTTCCATACGAGAAGCTCTACTACGACGCCGAAGACAAGGCTCGCATTGACGCCAAACCAGAAATTGAAAGAGAAGAGATCCTCGCCCAGAGAAGTGAGCAAGTCGAACGACACGAGCAAGACCTCGCCCTTCGCCGCCTTGTGGCTGCGAGAGCTCGAGAAGAAGCGAAGACCACCGCGAAGAACAAGCGCAAAGCCAGTGCTGCAGAATTGGAAGACACGCAGCGCAAGAGCACTCGTCAGCGTACCAAGGTTGGGGGTGGCAGGGTCGGCGAGGCAAGCAGTGCTATCGAAGCATACAAGCAGCAACGTGCCGAAAAAAACTTACGAGAGGAGCAGAGGAAGAGAGATGGCTATGTTCGAAGGCCGGCATCCCCAGAACAAGACTACAGCGATGTGGATGCGGATGCTGAAAGTGACAACGACTACGATGATCGGAGATACAAGCGACGTTCCCCAAGCCCTCCAAAGGATGAGCCAATTGCTGAACTTGCCGACATTCAGAGAGCAAAAGTTGGTCGAGATAATTTCGCCCAGGTCTGCTACACTCCAGGATTTGAGGATGCGATTACAGATTGCTACGCTCGCGTATGCCTCGGCCCTGGCCCTGATCCGAAAGTCAATGCATATAGACTCTGTCGTATTAAAGGATTCGTCACAGGCAAACCGTATGCGATGATTGGATCTAACGGAAGGCCATTTCCTGTGGAGAAATACATTGTGGCCGCGCATGGCAAATCAGAGAAAGCCTGGTCATTCCTGGAATGCTCGATGTCTAAGTTCACCGAGGACGAGTGGAGACGGTACCGGGTGGTCATGGCCAATGAAGACCTCAAGCTGCCGACAAAGAAGTTCATTAATTCGAAGCTTGAACAAATCAATAAACTACTGAAGCATCGATTTACCGATGATGAAATCGATGTGAGAATGCGAACCATGAATGAGCTTACTGAGAAAATCACCAGGGCTCGAGAAAAGGAGATTCTCAAAGAGGAGATCAAAGGAGCTATTGCTGAAGGAAAGGATGAACTTGCTGAGGAACTAGAGAACAAGCTCGCAAGCATCGTTCCCATGAAGCTAGCTTTCGGAACGAGTCTATACCGCTCAGATTCTTACGAAGTCAGTCAAGAACAAGAGCGAATTGCAGAGCTCAACCGCAGGAATCAGCGATTGAATGCCGAAAATATTAGAAAGGCGCAGCTCGCTGAGATGAGGGCACGAAGGACGAAGAAACATCTGGCTCCTGGCGTTGATGAACTGTTTGAGGGTGGTAGTGACATCAGTCGGACCGGAACGCCTATCAACGGTTCTGGTACGCCCAAGGTGGCATCAGGTCTTTCTCGCGCCGGAACTCCCAACCCTACTCCTCTCGCAAATGGAACTCCGAGAACCTCGACTCCTACACCGAACGTTTTGAAGCCGACTGCCGAGAAGAAGAAAGGACTCCCTGTCATTCGCAAGGCGGCATTGGATGACGAGATATTGGCCAATATGGACCTCGGGATTGACATTGACGTTGATATCTGAAAAAGATATATGATGAATGTGTCGATGGTCTCAGGTCGCGACGAGGCAAGAGGTCTTGAAGAAAGGTTTTGTGCAATGCTATGCCCCCGGATCACTTGACCATGAGTCGTACCTTGGGCAAATTCTTTGAGCAACCAGACAGGGCATTACGTTATTTTTGTTGGTATTGAGCGAATGCTGATACCTACTAAATTGCAATTCTAGATGAATCTGGTACTCCCACTGCGAGAGGGAGCTGAAATTACACAGGGTGTCCTTCTCCCAATGTATCAACAAGTTTGTCCCAATCAGTTTCACATACCATTCACCATCGGTCTCCCTCCCTGAGCCCGAGGGCATGGTTTCCTTTCATCGCTTAACATTATCTCAGCTATCCATCGCTTTAGTCCCCAACTTGTTTTCAGTTCTCCTACAAAGGACATGGCTGGCACATGCATCATCTAGAATCATTGCAGCTGGCTCATCCTGACATCCATAGTCCCTGTGAACATGGACACACCACTTGTGCCGTTCTACTGGTTTCGTTCCTAGCTGACAACAACATCACTTCACATTTACAAAAGGGCAAGTTCACCTCTGACTTGTTTTTCGAGACCGGCATTTCATTCACCAACTCGACGTCTCTCGTTCTCGCTCCAACATGTGCCTATACAATTTCTTTCCATGCATATCTCATGATGCCCAGGCCCTTCACAAAACACTCTTCGAGGAAATAAACGCCAGTTTCGCCGTTCAGGCGTTTCGATGCAAATGGTACCACTGTGCAAACCTGAGATTCAACGGCGGCTCGAAGCTTTGTCCGTACTTGATTATCCGTCACCAGACCAAGAAGCCGCCGATCGAAGAGCTGTCCCGGACGTATAGGGCCGTGCTGGAGAACGAAGTCCTCGATCACGGGTGCGGCAAGTGCTGGGACACCGTCCGCAAGAAGGGCTGGGTTCAGTCTGTCCACACGCAAATGGCCAACAATCTCAACATGATGCCGGTAGCCTGGGCTGAAACTCACAGTGATCGCGAGGAAGAGCAATCATCACATTATGAGCAGAGTTCAGCCGAGGAGGGATGCGAGTCGTTGGTGACGGAAAGCGAAGGCGAAAGCAAAGGCAAGAGAAAGCGAAGATGTTCTGAAGTCTCCATTCCGCCGCCACCCTGGAACAAGAAGTCAAAGAAGGTCTGCATGAGTGATGTCGGCGCATCGCCTTCGGGGTCTTCGGAAACGGACTCGGAACAAGAAAGTGACGAGGACGAGGAGGAGGAGGGGTCAGAAGACGGAAAAGTTGAGAGTGACTTGGACCAAGAGGACAAGGACTACATACGGGCCTGTCAAGAAAGTTTGGAGTCGTTCGAACGTGAAAACAATCGGAGGGGAAAAGGAAAAGGAAAAGAGAAGGAGATCATACAAGTATCGACCAGAGACGACGGCGATGACGGCGACGGAGATGACGATGAGGCAGCAGACCCTGATCTCCAAAGGGCCCTTCAAGCCAGCCTCGAAGAGCAAGAAGCTCCCAAGAACAAGAACTTCTGGAGGCATCGGCCCGACGTAGACCGGCATATGAGGTTTGGATCTGGAGGAGAAAGCTCGAGCTCGAAGAAGGACGTGGCGGTTGCCCCTCAACAGCCACTGATCACCCCGCCGAATTCGCAAAAGAGTCCCAGCAACAGCGAAGAAGACACTCGGCCGAATCAAAGCTATGGATTCGACGTTGTGGCGTTGCTCAAAGAGAAGGTGGCCTGGCAGAAGGAGAAGGCGGCTTTGATCAGCGAGAACGCAAGACTATTGCAGACGAATATGGCTCATGTGGAGCGAGGAATCGAGCTGGAGCGACGCAACAGGGAACTCGAAGAGCTGTGTTTTCCTACCGATGACCACACAGACGCTGCAGAAAGAGGATAAGAGCCAGACGGATTTTCATGATGCCTTTGCTGCTTGCTGGTGAGGCTGCAGGAGACCACGCGCATTTTTTTCTCTCTCTCGTGGTTCTGGGAATGAGCGGGCATTTTCCTTTTTCTTTCGAAAGACATCTTTGATTCCAGTCATGAATTGAGCTGAGCTACTGACACTGCAACACGTTTCATCATAGTCTCACCGAGTCTATTCATTGCAGTGCCGCAATGGGATTCTTCTCGAGATACTCCTCAAAGGTGGTGACTTGCCCCCGTGCATGCTCTGCAGCCCATTGTACCAGTTCCTCCGTCTTGGGGCCATAGTAGCCGAACTCCTCTTGGTAAGACATCATCTCAATCAGTGCTTCGGCGTAGTCGCCCACGGCTCCAGCCAAGACGGCTTGATGCTGCTCCGCGGACACCTGCACGTACTTGACCGTCTTTCCGAACTGCTTGCTCATGATCTCGCACATTTCAGCCATGCCGTAGAGCTTTGTGGCCGCGCAGAATGTCTTGCCCTCGTACTTATCTGGCTCGGCCAGGATGGCTCCGACAAATTTGCCCGTGTCGCCGACTATGTCGATCAATGGCAATTTAGACCCAGGACCGACGTGTCGCGACACAACAAATTCGCCCGGTGTGCCAGACGGATGGACTCCCCTGAGAGATTGCCAGTTTTGCATGAAGCTTCCCGGTGCGAAAAAGGCAGATTTGATCGGAAGTGTCTTGATATAGTCTTCCACATCGGCTTTGGCATCGAAGCCGGTGACTTTCTTGTACTTGCCGCCGGAGACAACGCTTACATTGGGCAAGGTCGACAGGATGATATAGGTTGCACCGGCGGCGACCGCAGCATCGGCGATGGCTTTGCCTGTGTCATACTCGCGGGCTCGTGAGTCTGGACCGAATGATGGAGCTGTGAGAGCAAAAACGGTGTGCACGCCATGTAGTGCGCTCGTGAGACTGGATGGCTTCGTCACATCGCCTGAGACCACCTCGACCCCTTTTCGTTTGAGTGCTTCTGCGGACGCGGACGATGCGTCACGAGTTACACCACGAACTCTGTACTGCTTCGACAGTTCCGAGTCGTTGAGGACGAAGTTGACAATGGAACCTCCTTGCTGGCCAGTGGCGCCGAAGACAGCAAGGATTTTGGACATTGTGGTTACGACTGGTTGCTGGTAAACTCCTATGGACGAATGATTGGAGAATGTGTTGGTGCGTTAGCATCTGCCGGTGATGGACGAGGGAAGGACAAGAAAAACCGCAAGATTATATAGTCTTCGTTCGGAGATACCATTGACCAAAAATGTGTTTCTCTTGCAAAACGCAAGAGTGTGCCCGTCAGACATTGCAACAGGAGCTAACTTCCCTTCGCATTAATTTGGGGCGTCATTGGTTGGTAGCAGACTGCTGCTACCAGATACATGATGCGGACATGGCATGCATGGCAGCAGGCGTCGCAAAGCTACGGAGATACAAGGCTGAGATATGTCCGGGAAACAACATACAGTACACGATCAAAAAAGAATCAGAACGATGCTCGGTGGAGGAAACGAAGTCGATAAGCGACTTGAGGTTAGCGCGATAGACCTGACTAGTCCTATCTCGGGTTAGCGTCCATGTCGAAGTATCCAACGTCGCCTCCTGGCCATAACGGCCTTTGACTCGACAATGACGGGTACATTACCGTGTACTATGACTTGACCTGCCTCGCCGTTGTCCGAAGCGATGCACGCAATACCACAGACCGAGCCTGCCGTGCTCCCTGCTTCGACTGGCCCCAGTTTGGGTCCTGCGCCAGGACCACACATCATCCAGCCCAGGCGTAAGATTCAGACTCACCGAAAATCTCGCAAAGGCTGCCGCAACTGCAAAATACGGAAGGTCAAGTGTGATGAGACCAGGCCGAGATGTGACAAATGCGACAAGTACGGCATTCTATGCAACTACGACTTAAGCAATGCAGACCTTCAACTCTCCAAGTCCGGTGCTTCGGCGATTGATATTACCGTCCTGGACTTCTCTCGCGCATCGACTTCGAGCATTGAGACTCATCTCACCAATGGGGAGGAGAGAAATACGTCCCCGCAGTCGTTGAAATCAGAGGCTGAATGCTATCATCCCACCGTAGATGACCTTGAAACTCTCGGTCGCTTCTTCTCGAGGACAATTCGTACTCTAGGCGCACATAAATATGCGACACTCTACCATGACGTTTACACCAGGTTGACGGAATCGGTATCACTCTTGAATACGATATTGTTGATGGGTCCTCGTCACTGACAATTTTGCTAGAATCGTTTCTTATTCCACATTGTTCTCGCCCTGACGTTGGTACACGACTCTGTCCTCGAACAATCCTCGTCACCTTCTGGTTTCCAAGCAATCGCTCAGCACTGGTCGCTTGGAGCTTCGTTATTAAACCAAGCCATATCCCTACCAAGTTCACAATTGACCTCATCGACACGAGACGCCATGTGGGCTTGTGCAGGGCTGCTGGGGTGTCTAGCTTTCAGCGTTGTCGACTCAGAGTCTGTGGAAGAGTCGTGGCCGCTGAAACCACCGGATCCAAGCGACCTGGGATGGCTCGGGTTTTGCGAGGGCAAGACGGCCATCTTCAAAGTCTCCGATCCATTGCGAGAAGACAGTCTGTTTGCTCCAATGAGAGAGGAAATGGCCCTGTTCATGAGTCTGACGCCAGATCTTTCTTTGCCGGAGTTACAGGAGGCCCTTCCAACCGAACTGATCGATCTCTGTGGTCTTGATGTGGATGGGGACTCAGTCCCGAGGGCATCTTCAAATCCGTGCCTTGCTCCTGCATCGGTGATGGCGCAGTTGACACGGTATGAATGCACGCAAGAAAACTATGTCCTATTCCTGGCATTCTTCAGGACGATGAAAGGAGATTTCAAGCAACTGCTCATTGAGCGACATCCTGCCGCTTTGGCTCTGCTGCTCATCTGGTACACCAAGGTTCTCCCTTTTGGCGCATGGTGGCTGAGGAAAAGGACGAGGCTGGAGTGCGGTGCTATATGCGCGTACTTAACACGAGTTCACAGAGACGATGAGAGAGTGATGAAGCTGGTAGGTCAAGTCAAAGAGAAGGATCGCGACCAAAACTTGGGTGATTGACGAGACAACCCGCTCTGGGTCTGGGTCGACGATTTCTACAACACCGAGCGATACAATGTGATGCTCACTGCCACCCAGGCAGGCCAAAAAAAAATCGAAAGGCAAAAAGGAATTAATGAGGTTTTGGAGTTTCCACCGCCCACAATCAAGACGCCTTCCAGATAAGCCCATCTAA
Organism: Exophiala spinifera; assembly: GCF_000836115.1. Classification (NCBI taxonomy): domain Eukaryota; kingdom Fungi; phylum Ascomycota; class Eurotiomycetes; order Chaetothyriales; family Herpotrichiellaceae; genus Exophiala; species Exophiala spinifera. The sequence continues at coordinate 983,026 of NW_015622520.1, read as the reverse complement.
TTTGATCCAACCTGACCGTGGTTTTGATAATCCTAATTTTCTGCTCGACCGACCAGAGATTCGAACGCGGGACCTTTTTCTTTTTCCTTGCTCGCCCGAGTGAATGGCCGCCCACCACACAGCCATGTGGTTTCGACCTGCGCCATCACTTTAGGGGTCTTGGTGATTGTTGAGGGAAAATTCACTGATTCAATTGATAGTGAACTTGAATATTTCCCCGTGGGTCTTACACGCGCGCGTGTGTGTGTGCTAACGTTGTCTGCTTGCACCGGCTAACTAACTCCCTACCTACCTAGGTATGTAAGGTACATAGTGATGCGCCATATACTCACCTTTGGCATCCCTTCGTCCTGGCTATTTGCGAACACGAACGACACGAAGAATGCAACCTGCTACGGGTGCCTACGCTCGGAGCTCAAGCAACACGGCAATTAAGATACAAAGTTGACCACTTCCCTCCTCCCTCTCCCTCTCCTCCTCCTGACCTCTCATCTTCTCGGCGGTGTCTGCGTCAAGCAAGCAGTGCACGATGGATCCAGGTGTCTAGAAAGTGCACAACGTGACTACATTCCTACACGTGCTGCGTGCTGCGTGCTGGGGCTCACCGAGCAGTAAGATTATGACTTGTATCATTCTGATTCATCACGCCAAGTAGCTGGTCGCATGTATCCCAATCCTTGTTCCATGTCTACCTACATAGGTATGTACTCGGCCTGTCTCCAGCATTGTGTGCATCCTTGCAGGGATGGCGAGTGTTCCACGGAAATGACATCTCGGAAAGAGCCGATGGTGATCCCTTTCACTTCTTACCGCTGACCGTATTGTCATACAACGATGTTCATACCTGAGGCAGAGGCAGGTGAGACTGGGCTGGCCTCAGCCAGGGACGGGGGGGGAGAGATCGTGAAAGTCTTTCGCCACTCGTGACGCCGTCACACAGAAAAAACCCACCCTACCTGGACCCAGGTACCTAGTCCTAGCACTCATCTGCGCATCATGTGTCGTACAGAGTGGTATCCCTTACTGTATGCACATACGCAGGGAAGAAGCAGTGCCGCTCCCGTCCTCCCCCCAACGCAAAAGCCAGCAGAGGACCCTGCGCCATGCCGTCAAACGTGACACGAACTTGAATGCCCTGGCCGTTGACTTGACAGGCAGGCAGGAGGCATTGGAACCAACCTCACCGTTTCTCTACTCGTTTCTTTTTTTTTGGAAGAGGGGGGGGGGCTTGTGATCCGTCGTACAGTATCTGTGTTTCGCGACTTGTGTATCCTGAAGACCCTGCATCGAAACAAAAACACGAGAACTGGGGAAACGACGACGTCACTCGGCCCTATTATCAACCAGTCGGCATGCAAGTGGCAACATGCATCGCTCGTTCAAGGCCCGGAAGGGACAACTACAGATAACGGACGACAAGCACCAGACGGTGATGTTTCATAGCCCCGACATGGCGCAATCATACCTTCCTTACCTTACACGACGTCAGTTCAAGACGACGTGGCTTTTGCACACCAAACTGAGAAATTTGCAACGTAGGGACGGCAAATCACATGGGACGTCCCGTCATTACCAGGCTCAGGCGAGGGTCGAACCCTGCGTCGATGCGGGTTTCATCAGGTTTCGAGAGTTCGATTCAAGAGGAAACCATTGGGAAGTACGTCGCTGATGTGGGATGGAACAATGAAAATGTGTGAAAAGACACCGAGACAAAATGTGCGGTGGCCGAGAGGGGGACATTTGTTGTTGGCCGAGTTTCAAAAGCGACGTTTGAAATCGTCACTCGATGATCCCTGCCGCAGAGGCTCTTTCGGTGTCTCTGTCTTGCGACCGACCGACCGATTTGCTGGCATCGGTCAAGGATTACCTACCGTACAGAGAGAGTAGATCTCTTCTCCCCACCCGTGGCGGGTGGTTTGTCGTCGGCCTGCCGTCTGAAAGATGAAGATGGAGGATGTACAGAATAAAGGGGCACGTCCTCGCCATCGCCGCTACCCTTGGCCTCGCTGTTTGCGAATGGCGACGGCAACGGCAATCAAAGTATGCTGTTGAACAGAGTGATCATCCCCAGTCCAATTCCTTGATGTGGAACCGATGTAGGACATGCACACAGCGCACAATCACGGCCTTCCTGATGATATTGGTGGTCAACGTACCAAGTCCGCCGGCTCCCTACCTACCTGTACCTGGAGGGTGCTGTGTCGTTCTCAGCTTTGGTGTTGCCCAGTGCAAACCAAAGCGAACCGGCCCCCGGCTCATGAGCAGCCTTGTCTCCCGCTTGCCCTGCGCTGCGTCATATGATATGACGACGTGGCGAGTGGTTGTTGACTCGTTTACACAGAGACAAGATATTTGGCTGAACAATAAAGTCAATTCAATTCAATTATTGACTGCTTGCACTTTGCCGGGGAAAAAACACATGGGCTCCCTCGTCTCCCGTTCGTCAATTGTTGTCGATAAAGTCATTAGTGAGTCGGTGAGTCGGACGTCTACGTCGCCGCCCAGAGTCAGTCTTTGGGGATTCATCAATCTACGGTACCGGAGGTCGCAGGTGTCTGTGCTGCAAAGAGACGGCAAGAGCATTGGTAACTCTAAAAATCACATGTGGCGCCGTTCGGCAACTTCTTGTTCCCAAGAGTACGAGTACGAGTGAGGAGACACGCTTGCTTGAACTCTCGCAAGGCTGAACGACGAAGGTTTAGTCCGGGTGCGAAGTCAAAAAAGCTCGTGCTCTCGCCGACACCACCGATGATCGGGATCGGATGATGATGCGGGGAGGAAGTTTAACCGGTTGATCAACCCATTGGCAATCAATCCATCACAATGGTCCCCCGGGGGGTGGTCGGTCTGGGCCAAAGCACGTTTAAACTTTTAAAGCCGTGGTGTTGTAGGCATCGGCACCCCCGTGCTTGGGAGCCGAAAAGCCACAAGTGCAATCCATGTTTCACCATCGGCCGACCGGATTTTCTTGACTTTCTCAGTCAAGGTTTTTCCCATCAGCTCAATCTGGACATGGCTGGAAACGCCACAAGAGACTAATATCTTGGACAAAGGGCGCGGCTTCTGTTTTCGTGCTTCGCGATTCGCGGTTCGCGTGTCTAATTGAGACGGCAGGATTTGGCGAAGACACAACAAACAAGACACAAAGGGGGAGTGAGAGGAGGTGAGCACGGACATGCTCCTAGCAGACTTCAGCCCTGTCAACAAGTCAATGTCATCTATCCCGCACTGTCGTTGTCATACACGAGTTATAGTACGAGCTCGTGGATATGAGAAAAGTCGGAGAGTCGGCATATCGGCCAACATAGACGCCGTTGTTTATCGTATTCATGATATACAATATCATCAGGTAATTTCCAACGAGATTCATCAAATCTGAGTAGACCGCGCCGTGAGGTGTTTTGTTTTACACAACATTCAATAATGTTTCTGGTTTCTTAGGTGTTCAATCTCGTTATTGTGGAGGCGATGGCCAAAACAGTACTGTAAGAGGTAAGTGCTGGTACTTTTGGGAGCCCGTGAGTATGACTAAGCTTTAAAAAACTTGGTCTGTGGTGCGGGCGACGACAAGAATAGAACAAACAAAAAAGACTGGCTTCTCGAAGCGATGAGAAAAATGAGAGGTGCTTCGAGAATCCAGAGATGGGAGATTTGCAATTGTAGAAATCGGAGAGTAACGAGGGTTGTAGCTCGGCGAGAGAGACGAGACGCGGATAGTCATCAGGTGAAAGGCAGACCAATATCATACCGCTCCTGCACAAATGTCCTTTGCAGATCGTGTCTTGCGTACTGACTCTCCTTAGGTACTGGATAGGACGTCGTCTTCCTGCACGAGACACAGGGAAAACAACAAGCTCGACCTTGTCCCTCTCGCCTCGTTTGTTGAGTTGATCTCTTTTCGTCGTGGTAATAGAATCACCACATGAATGAATGTCAGCCACACATGGCTCGAAGAAGAATCAGTTGAATGGTCGGTTCGGAAGAATTCCTGACCTAACCTCCTGCTGCTCCATAAAAATGCTGCCAGTTGTGCTTCGGTACTGATTTACAGGAGGTACATTGAGTAGTGAGTAGTGAGTGGTGAGTAGTCAGCACCAGCGAGCAGTCAATAGTCAATAGTCAATAGTAGTCAGTAGTGAGCGGGAAGGATCCGTCTTGCATGATTTTCTCTCTGACTGATGGTGTACAACTTGTCATAAAAGGAAGCCGAGACCAAATAGGCAACCAAATCTTACTCTTACCAATCCTGCCCAAGATGTGATCGACGTGACAAATCTGTTGTGGGTGTGAACCTGTATACGTGTACGTATAGTGTGCTGACGATTAAGGAACAATGATTCACCAAGTCCTCTCTCTCGTACACTACCTCGCATCTTGGTATCCATAGCCCATGATTCGCCCACGAGGTACTCAGGGAGTCATCCAGTCCAGGAAAGGGTATATGTTTCGTCAGCATTATCGTCAATCGCATCATCATGAAATGGATTCTGAAGACGATGATGAAGTTGAGGATGTATTTTGTTTTTAGAAATGTATGACGGCTGGTTCGTCTTTGTCATTCAGACATTGAATGGATATTTTTGCTGCTGACAATGATGATTATGGCATATTTCCAGTGCTCTCAAGTTCGTCACAGTACGCTTCGTCCATTCTCTAGGCACTAGCAGTAGCTGGTACTCACACTTGCGCAATTGGTTACTCTCGGTCTCTCGGGAATCTACCCTGTCATTGCCAAAATGGATGAAAAGCGAAGTCGGAAAGTATAGTACCTAACTAACATCTGACCTCAGCACTGAATACTGAACTGGTTTTGAATCACACAATTGGCCAAAGTTGAAAGTTTGCTTACCTATTTCTATCCAGTACGAGTAGGCGCCTGCCTACCTTGCTACCTGCACACGTACGTGGCCTTACCTAGCTAGTGATTGATCTGTCTTGACAAAAAGCTACGAACGAGGTAGCTGACCACCTTTGGGTAGAAAGGAGGCTCTCAACACGGAGCGAACTTGTTAAGTCGTCCAACTGCCACACGTGGAAGGAGGGCAAAATCGGATCGCCATCCACCAGTCATGGCCTCACACGCTGTCATCGATTTTTGTGGCTTGTGGTTCCGAAAATTGTTGGCTCCTTTAGGAAACCGTTCCTTTCGAGGAGGAGGGGGCAGGCTGAGAACGAAAGAGGCGCTACAACTTACAAGTTAACAGCTTACTCCGGTCCCGATTGTGCATGTGCAAGTACGGACGGAGTAGTAAATGTGCAAGGGTTGGACGGGAGATCGAGAACGAGCCGAATCCAAAATCCCTGTTGCTGTAGGGGGGCATAGTACACACAGTAGAGTGAGATCCAAAATGTACGGATAAAGGGGGCTGAGCCTCCCTTACCTTGCCCTTTACTAGGATAGGGTGGTCTACTGTAGACTCTCTGCACGGCCTAACAGCCCTCAGGTGGTTTTAGTGCCGTGCCCGTGGCGTCAGTCGTCAGTTTGGTTCTTTCGCGACTTTCATACGACGAGTGCTCCGACTGGTCACGGAGTCGCTGGGACGGTGCGTGCACGGTACTCGCAGAGGAAGAACCAATGGTCTGGAACGCGCCACAGGGCGGCAAAGACAAGGTCCACCTCCCACGAGTACGGTTCACGGGCCCCAACATCCAACAGGGCTACACGTACAGACTGCGAGACCTGGAGGACGAGTGGTTAAGGTGCAGCAATCCATGTTGCGCCTTGTGCGGCTGTTTCACCCGTCTACAGCACAGTCTTCCCCCCCCTTCTTTCAAGGTACCCTTATGTATGTACTAGTTGTGTTAAGCGAATCTGATATCGATAAAGGGGGCGATAACAGGGTAGACTAATCGATAAGCAAGCGAGAGCAATGCGGGACACGAGTAACTGCGTACTCCGTACGCAGTGTACATGCACATGTTATATTCCCATGGACGCGTTACTACAAGTCCACAGGACTTGCGCGATCGCGATGACTTTTCTGCTGCATCGTGCATTGGTAACGCCATCGAGGAGAGAAATGTCATTATTGGTGAATGGTCTCGCTCCGACCCCCTGCGAATGCCTGCATGGCTTGGAAGCCTAGTGGCCCAAGCCTTCGGTATCCCCACGATAAGCCGGTTTTTTTTTGGTGGATATGTGTGTTTGGGACGTTCGGACACTTGTCTTCACTACCGGAGGGCAAGAGTACCAACTCGCAAGTAGGTAGGTAGGTAACTGTAAGCGCTTCCCGCTCGTAAAGATGGATGTTTTGGGTTGTCGGTATGGGTTTCCATTGAACCGTTTTAGTGGTCTCTTCATCGTCAATTGATTGACCGTTCACCGGGGTGATGATGATGATGGTGGCGGTGGTGGTGTCCACGACTTGTCTTAGATTCATCCATGCCTTGATGAGCCTGCTCCCTAGGTACTCCTGTGCACGTTTCTGACACCGGAGAGGAGGTACCTACGAGGAGGACATTCTCATTACCCGTCACCCCGAAAGGAAGCCGAGTTCACCGGATGCCACAGCTCCCCAAGTCGACTTGAGCGGGCATATCGAGCAAAGCCAAAAGAAGTACCTGGCTCTGTGTGGTCCGCATGGCTGAAACAGGTCAACAGTTGAGACGGAAAGACAAAGCCATCCGTAGTACTGGAATCTCGCTGGATGTTCTTTTCACCTCTGGTAGGTAAACCTAGGTAATGCTCTCGGGGCCAAAGAATGAGTTGGGGACTCGGGACACCACGTGGAGCCGAAACATATTGTAGCACGGCTCTAACTATGCGTAGTAGACTTTTCACGCAGTCCTCGCCACAAAGTACTAGATACAATACAGTATAGGCGGCTAGACCAAATTTTTTCTTGTATTCGGTACGACTCCGAGCACGCTCCCGGACGGAAAAAGGGTGTTTCTTTTTCGTTCTTCCATCTTCATTGGTCTTGCTTACCTAGGAAATTCTCGACGACGATCTCTATGGGTTTACCCGACGCTTCGGGTGTGTGCGTGTGGAGGGAGGAATAACTGTTTTGTTGCTCGTTCAATAGTTCTCGTATTCGTCAGCCCACCAAGTCAGCAAACAATGGGAACATTCCACCCCAGTCACGAATCGGAGTCTCAACCACAGGCTCATAAGTAGGTCTGGTCCGGGTAGGTAGAATGGTAGGCCTGACTGGCTCTGAGGCTGCTTGAGATGGGTAGAGGACGACAAGGACGAGGACGAGGACGAGGGGGGTCCGTTCTGGTCAAATAATCATTGAATCTGGTGACCACCTTCGCAAGGGAGAACGGTAAACGAGAGAGGGACAAGCCTGCATGGCTCTGCGGATGACTTTTCCTCGCGGGAAAAGGGGGCATCATTATTACGTGGTTTGATCGAGTCATATGGTCACCAAGGATCAACTGACTTTGCATCTGTGATCCTGATCAGTCAATCAATCAGTCACCCAGCGCGCCCAAGCGAGGATGGGGATGAGCATGAGGATGAGGGGTAGGAACAGGCAACTCGGCACCTAAACGAAGGCGAAGAAGACGCAGACGAAGACGAGGACCGGATAGACTGTAGCTACAGGATGTTATTCCGACATCCAGTAAATAACAAGCTGGTGGGTTTTGTTGGGCGGCCTGAAACCACACCGTCGTGCACCGTACTACTGTACTAACTCTTGAGTCTTCACAAACAACACTCCGTAACTAGTAACCTCGTGGGAGGGAAGAAGAGGCCCCCCCAATGAAGAATTTTGCCAATACCTTTGTTGCGTAAAGATACACGTACTAACCTCGAGACTCGGTAGAGTGAGTGACTTGACACCTACATCCGTCTCTCCCTAAGCTACCTCTAACGACAGGCTTGCCTTACCCTAGACTACCTAGGTATAGTAGGCGGAGTCGATCACCTCTTTTCTCTCTTTTTCTCACTCAACTCACTCACTCGTTGGTTTGTTGGGTTGCTGGGTGGATTGGTTGATTGGTTGACGTCCTTTTTCCCAAAATTCCTACAGGAACCTGGAAGGATTCTCTTTAGCACTGGCGCGAGGACGGATATGCAATGCAAATGCAGTATCATCGGCTCACTAGGCTTGTCCTCAACTCAATTCGAGACGGGTTGTTTTCACGCAATAGTACACATCACATCATTGGCGAGAAGAAGACACTGACTTATCTCGCCCCGAAAAGGATTTTTTTATCTCATTCGTACAATCAATTCCAATTGCTCGACTCGGCTCGATTCGACTTCTGACGAGCTAGCTGGTGTCTACCTAGGTTTTCATACCGAACTACCTCTCTTTTGTCCTGCATCTTCCAGAGACTCTCAGGATTCGTTGGATTTTGTCTTTTCTGGTTTCTCAAAACGTAACATAACATAGCATACAGTAGGGTATCGTCATACACATGGATGGTGATGGTGGTAGCGGTTGTAGTACTATCCTAGTACTTGAAACTCGCAATTCGTGAATTCCATTCAGTAAAAAATGCATTTCCATCCTCAAAAAAAGGATCCATCTCAGCACTTGAGGGATCAAGATCGAAGAAAATCAAAGTTCTTTTTTTTTGGTTCAGGTTGACCCCTGAAAAAAAAAGATCCATAACGGTGTAGTACAAGTACCCAGTCTCGGTTTTAGACAAAGGAAAAACGAGGGCCTTTTTCGAACGACCTTACGTCCTCCCATACACCATTCAGCGTCTCCACCAATGGTTCCGGAAGAGGGCCTTGTTCGAGAATATCCATGTTCTCCTTCAGTTGGGAGAGCTTGGACGCACCCACGATGACGGCGTCGCCATATTCGGCACCAAGTTGCGAGTGCCACGTAGTCCATCGCAGAGCAGCGGCGTGACCTGAGATGCCGTACCGTCTGGCTTGTTCTCGGACAACCGCCGCTGCCGCAAACAGAGGGTCGTGGAAGTAGTCGCCAGCGTATTTGGCACCGAGAGGTGAGTTAATGTTCCATCGACTGCTCTTGTCCTTGGTCGAGGCCCGAGAGACTTTGTTGGAGAAGAAACCACACGCCGACGGGCTGTAGGCGTAAAAGGCGATGTTGTGTTCGCGAAGGACGGCAAAGAGGCGTTCCTCACCTCCACGGCAGATGGGGTTGTACTGGCCTTGGTACACAGAGGGCTTGACCCAGCCGTTCTCTTCACACACTTGAACAATCTCCTCAACCTCCTCCACCGAGTAGTTGGACAGTCCGAAGCGTTCGAATTTGCCCTCGAGGTAGGCCTTGTTCATGGCCTCACACGTCTCCTTGAAGGGAGTGGCTCGGTCGGGAGCATGTAGGTACATGACATCCACCTGGTCAGTGTTGAGGGCGTCTAATGAGCGGTCGATGCTGAGGGCGATGTTCTTTGCTCGGTGAGACCCAGGCATGAAACTGGACACCTTGGTCGAGACGTTGGCCCACTTGGCCAGTCGTAGTTCTTCTTCTCCCAACAGCTTCTCACATGTGCCTCCACGACCGACGGGGTATGCTCGGGCAGTGTCAATGTCGTTGTAACCCCTTGATCGGAAGAGGTTGATGAACTTGGAGGCGTCCTCAACCGTGGTGATCTTGGCCAGAGGGGACAGGTGTGAGCCCACCGACGCAGTTCCCAGTACTATCCGCAGGGGAGGTTTGCATGGTTCAGTCTGTACCAAGGGGGACGTGATTGTCTCGGCGTTGTCAAAGGTGCTGGCCCGCGACCGGGTCGGGGTGACGGTCAGGTCTGTGGCATCGGTGTCGTCCGACTGTTGTGACGAGAAGGAGTGTGCAGAGCGGGAGGATGTGGCAGAGTTCAGTTCGAACGAGAGGCGTTTTTGATGTGCTCGGTGCATGTCGAGGTTGTGCATATTTAATGAGGGCAGGTGTTCCAACTTCATTCTGAGAGCGGCTGCCATGGAGCCCATATGGCGGTCTTGGGACATGGTCGGGGACTGAGGATAGTCAAAGGACGACATTGTGAGGTGGAGAGGAGGCCAAAGCCTGAGGTCCTCTCTGGGATTGATATAGAGTGCGCTTCGGCGGCTAGTTGCTCAGTCGAACACAGTCAGCTCGTATAGTTCGGTGTGTGGGCGGTAATCGGCAACGTGGAGGTCGTTGTACCAACAGTCTCACACAAAGAACTTTGTCTGGGTGCGAGGAACGTAATCAGTGACAACGATTAGTAGGAGGAGTTGTTGTAGTTGTGTGTGTGCGTTGTGGTATAAGTTTGCACTCTGTAACAAAAGAAATGCTGGTAGGGGGGTGGAGGGTGGTGGATGGAGTATATACCACTGGGTATTCTGATCCTGAAACGGGGAGGGCTTTTTGCCGATCCAAACGACAACCGCTTTGGGGATGCAGGACCAGGACCAGGACCAGGATTGAACGTCGCCACCACCGTTTGCGTGGCCAGAAGCCATGGCATTATTTGACGAGCCCTTCTCGTAACTCGTACGGCGTCTGCGTGGAGTAGAGGCCGCATTCCCTTCACCTGACGCGCAAACCTCCCCCCGGCACAGGGCTCGCCTGCTGGTGACACGGCACCCACAGTCGCCGTGGTTCCACTCTCGGCCAGCTGGGATCAACCCTGCCCCCCTGCTCACGCAAGCACAACAAACTCTGGGCCCCCTGGTGACCCTGTCCATGCAGCTCGACGCCCACGCCGTGAGGTGACAGCCTCCCGCTAGAACCTTCGCAGTCTAGTCCCCCAAGGAGCCTCTTGACTCAAAGCGCCAGAGCGCCAGAGCGCAGCGCATTCCTTCTAAAAAACTTCGGCCGTCTCGCGCATGCCGAGTCACGGCTGGTCCAGCGAACACGCTTTGCTCTCAGCCTGCCTTCCGCCGCCCGTGGTCGTTCCTCGTACAGCGTCAGCGACGCCTCAAGCGACTTTTGTTGGATTACGATTGTCCCGAACCGGCCGCTATGGCTGAGGTGGCTGCGTTTACCTGCTCGATTATCGTTCAGTCATCATGGCAACGCATGGCGAGCTGAATGGTCCTCGCAGTCGACCGAGTCTGGCAGGCCAGCCACACCATCTCGTCAAGCCTGTCGATGTCTCTTCTACGCAACGCCGAAGGGGGACGCCATTTTGCATATCCTTGGCCGAGTGCTTGTCGTCGTGGGCCGCAGCCCCTCGCCATCGCCGGACGCACCTGAGGGACTGCCTGGCCGCCGTACGAATAGTAGAAGCGATCAGCAGTCGCTACTGCGCATAGACCCGAGTGATGCTACACATGCAAGGTACGAGTCAAATGTAGCATTACTTAGCCAGTGCCAACTTTTACTCTGTCTTCGAAAGGACTTTGGCTTGCTGCCCATGCATACTTTGACTTAGTCTGTACTACTGAACGACGTATTCAACGGCGCAACGAGTACCGCGCCACACGAATACACAAATACCACGGGGACTCGCTTGCACGCTGGAAGGCGTTCGGTGGTCACGTCAACAAGATTAGCGGGACAGCCACGATTCCCACGACCATGGTCAAAATCTGAGCCGGGGAGAATGTCGGCGCCGACGGCTGCGATAGTGAGCAACATATAACGAGACGGTACTTTTTGGTTGCCTGCCACTGAGTTTGCAGTTTGAACTCTGTCTCGTTCAGAACGAACTTGATTCAGAAGGGATGTTCCGATGCCCAAAGATCAATAGTTCGTTTTACGGGGTACGGATATACAGTAGGACGTCGGCCATGCTTGATAATGGGCCCAGTTACGGCTCCGCACACATGGAAGGATATGTTTGTTGAGGCCCTGAGAGGTCGATCGCTTCACCCACTGGCTGTCGAGTGTCTATGCTTTATGATGATCCCTTCGCCGGTGCCCCCATCCGTCGTCTCTCTCCTGCTTTCCGGAGTACTCGTTCGCAACGATACAGAGTACTCGGAGCACTGGCACGAGCTTTACCAATAAGTTCTACTCTTGAAGCCAGGTCTGCATGTCTCATCTTGAACATCCGTTCCTCTGATTTGCCATTTGGCGCGCGGCTCATGCGGCGATTGGCTGCTCTGTCCTCGACCGGTGCCAAGCATGTTATCTAGTGGCCCGTCAATCGGCGGACGGAGAGTCGGCGCGCCGACGCCGATCTGCTTCCTGTTCCTGGCCAATGAAACAAAGAATGGCGTCATGGGAAGAAATCTAACGCACACACCTGACACTGCGAGTCTTTTCTCTCAACACCTGCTGGCTTTGATTATGGTGGCGGCTTGACTCCCATGATGATTGCGATGAGCCATCCTGGCCGCCATGTTTTTGTGTACGCAATATCTGGTGGCTGGCAGTTGCAATTACTCATTTTCTCTCCGACATGCATTCGTCAAGTGTGTGGCGCATTGTGGTCACTGGGCCTGGGGGCTTCGAGACACTCATTCGTTCTCCCTAGTACCGTACAACATTCATGTGACTGCAAAGCGAGGAGTTCTACAAACAACTCCGGGGCTCGCTTAACCACCAAAGGACGTCATAGTCGGGTACCAGAGTATTGGATTGGCTCTGCCTCTCGCAAAGTCAACTTTGAAGCTCGCCTCGGTTTGTCCTGGTACCTGCGCAGGTGACTAGGTACCCCGTACAAAGTGCACACTACTCGTCCAGAGTACACACTACAGTACTCCGGTCGGTGGCAAGTGCAGGGCGATGACGTCTACAAGCAGTACGAGTCAGAGAAGACTACTCGGACCCGACAGACTTTATCGCCGTCCTGTCTACCACAGTACCGTCTCCGGCTTCCTTTCGCCTACAGTAGCAGGGGGGGGGAAAAAAGGGCAAGTCAACAAGCGAAAGGCACTAAGTTTGATAAAACATCAAATCTAGATTGGGGTCGTCGGTCAACGGCGAGTGTTGCACCGATCGGGGGTCTTAGCGTCGCTGGTCACCGGAGGTTGGTTTCGTGGCGCCAGAGAAATTCTGGGGAAGCCTGGTCAGTTCGTCATCCGTTCAGTGATCAATACGAGTAGTAATAATATCAATAATATCAATAATGGAGAAGTTTACAACTCGTCCAGGGCCAGGGCCACGGTTATCACCTGCCAGACCGAACGCCAGATTGCAAAGTTTCAGATTATTGTTTTTTTTGTCTTGGATGGTGGGAATTGCTCCCGGGACAAAACATATCAACAACAGAGCAACTGGAGAGCATCTACCCGTAATACCCAAGCCACGCTCTTCGTAGAGCCATCACATCCGTTGTTATGACAGTAGATGTTCCGTACCTACAGTAGGTATGTAGGTTCCTTGGGTGGTGTTCCGGCCTCTGGGAAGGGAATAGCGATACGAGTATCGAGCAGCAGTAGTAGTAGGCTGGTACAACATCTCAGAGTCTGCATAAATGTTGTTTCGCCGACATGAAACCATTGACAACGGCACCGATATTCACCCCCAACATTCATTGAATCTACCGAATCTACCGAATCTGCTGCATGCCTCCCTTCCTGCCTTCTTCCTTCCCTCTCTTCGCTTCTCTCTCTCTCTCTCTCTCTCTCTCCCCCCTCTTCTGTTTCGTTACACATTCTCGGGGTCACGGCGTGATGAGATGGTCGGTACACGGAGTCGTAGTGTCTTATCCTAGGTTAGGTGGAGCGACACGTAGGATCGACCTCGGACTGTCCAATTTTTGCTCCGTACTCTCATAAGTTCGGTGACACGGAGGAGCCAGACACCTACGGCAGTACTCGTGATTAGACGGGCACACACTCACTCATCCTCCTCCTCCTCCTTCTCAAATGCAGAAAAAGGTTGTCTCTCTGTTCCATGGGTAGTTCCTCCCCGTAACCCCCGTGCTCCGTCCATACTGTTCGTCTTTCTACTACTTGGTCGGTCGCAGTGTAGCATGCTGCGTGCATGCATGCATGCATGCACGATCCCAAACGGGCCGACGGAATCTATCTCCTGCAACAGCCCCCAGTCGGTTCGGTATACATACTACCTACTGCTGTACGGTGCAGGCTTACTGGCCACGAGTGCACTACAGTAGCCTCCGTACTTGCTTAGGTACATACATGACCTCGGACAGTAGTTCGCCATCCGCCGCTCACTACCTGTTCCTCACTAGTTTGCGCGCATCTAAACGATGGCAGGGTCGCATTCGTGCCGTAAGCCTGTACGATATGTGCGTGCGATAGCATGGGGGACGACAACGTTACGAGGATATTCTCAAGCTATGACGAAGTGCGTCGCCGGTCGCCGGTCACTGGTCCAAAGTTACAGGGTTTGACTTACTTTCCACGTTCGCTGTTCGGGCATTTGTGTTTTGTTTGAACTTGTGAGTGTATGGAGTAACCACAGTCTACCCGATACACAACGTTTCCGAGTAGATGTGAGACCGGAACTAACTAGTATGGAGTAACTATCCGTACGGAGTGGGAGCACATATTGTAGTGGTAGGGGTCAAGATTCAGATTCGAGCACGAGGGAAATTTCAGGGCAGTAACTAAGTCGACCATAATTTCTCTCCAGGTTGGTCGGCGTTGTCGCGTGAGAACATGTTTGGACGTTTGACGAGGTAAAATTGCAGTGACTATCCCACCGACCCCCTTGTCGTCGCCGCTGCTTTTACAAGGACCAGCCCTGGACAGTACTTCGTACAATGCTTCTAAGTGACTGCAGGGTTGTGGGTGTAGGGGAGGAGACGCATACTGCAGTACTCGTATGTACAAGGACCGTCTTTCGGACACCGGTGATTGATTGGCACACAGCGAACTCGAAGAAATATCTACTCGTAGACGGTCCAATTTTTAGTTGTATGAAAAGGGACCTGCGATCGCGACGATCTGGAAACTTGTCGCGGAGTACGGAAGAAGAAGGAAGCAAGGAAGGAAATAATACCCTGTTGTACAGACACTTCCTGGGTGGGCAAAACAAGATCTGCGAATTCTGAAACGGCGATACATAATAAATTGTGCATTCTATCCGCCGGGGACCGCAATTGCGGGTTTTTAATTAGTTGATCGAATACTGTATCTGTACAAAGGTAAACCCACCGACGCACGATTCAACGGTCTTGTTTTCTCTTTCCAGCTTAGCACGCATCGTCGTCGTCGTCGTCGTTGGTGCTCGACGGTTCATCTGAGTACCCAGTCCAGCCTTGATGAGCATTGCCGATTGCTAACTCTGACCTATTGTACTCTGCACTGCTAGTGTAACCACAGTCATCAGTACTCCATACCTACAAGAAGAGTAATTTCTCCGTTCGCTGAACCTCTTTGTCCTGTTCGTGAAGCACGGGTCGTGCCGGTCACTCCGTATTTCTGCTGTAGACGTTGGAGAATGATGCGACAGGGTGAACTCTACAAGCTCTCAGTTCTGCATTATTTACCTAGGTAAGATACGCTGGGTGCTGTGAGCCTATACGCCATGTGACTGTTCTTCATCGAGTGATTTTGATGTTAGACTATTGCCCCTACTGCTGCTGCTGCTGCTACTTCTCCGTCGGAAAACCGAAACGAACGAACGTGTTCGGTACAATAATATGTGATCCGTAATGCTATGTTGGAACTTCTCCTCTTACGAGACTCTGTACGTCGAGACGGTCAGCGTAAGTCATACACATCTTTGTTACCTGCACGATCGGAGTCAGTTGATTCTGTGTGACACGCAAAACATCGATGGGGACGAATCCAGGGCGGAGTCCAGCGACCGAGTTCGTTCACAAGTCGTAGGTAGACAAGGACGTCAAACGAATCACTCGCTAATCCGCTAACTGACTGGAATGCGAGCCACAAGCAAGAGTCAAGACCAACCGCCACAACCTATCAGTACAACCATATCTTGTGTCGAGTTCGGGTACGGGTACGAGTGAAGAGGCGTTTTAGCATCGGCTACCCACTTTGGTACGTATAACTTATCAGAAGGGCAACCAGAGCAACAGAGCAGCTAGTTTTTGGGGCGTCCTGAGAAGCAGCTGAGGTCGTGAACCGGCACTATAAGTCACTAATGTAGTCGTTAAAACTGTAAAAGAGGGATACATACCTCAAGCACAACATCGACATACAAGAACGGGTTGGACTGGAGAGTGGCTGAAACATGCTCTTCTCAACCTGCATCTCGATTATACGAAAAAGTATAATACCCGACTCAAAGGGACTTGCAGCTTTACAGACTCGGAGCGCCCGTTCCAGATGGTCTTGGCTCTCAGGGCTGAGAGTTATTATCTGCCACCCCGGATGGCGCCGCAAAGCTGCCGTTAGAAGAGACGTCGTCGTCGTAGGAACCAAATATTCATAAAGGAATGCGGATGTCGTTCCCAAGTTCTGCCTGGGTGACATTCACCTGTGATGGGTCCTGTCTTGGCAGACCAAATTCAGAACATCAGCTGTTATGGTTGAGGAGTACAAGAACGATGGAAGGAATGTGAACTTTATTGGTGCTTGACTGTGAAGAGAATAAACCTAATGTGTAGCCGACAACAGCACACAAAAAGCTGCCAGCCATACAATGACAGGCTCTACGAAGTAGGTGTAGGTCAAAAAGACGCGAGCCAACACCCTGTCTCAACATAAACCGTGCAACAAAAGCAAGAACCTTCAAACAACCTTAAACCGCATTTCATTGTTCGACGATGTTCCTTATTCCGCGACTCAGTGTCGCCAACATGATTCACTCTCCCAGGTTGACGTCAGGAGGAGGGACCATGTACATGTGCTCTGAATCGCTCTCGGGGATCGTCATATCGGCTCCATCATTGATCTCGACATAAGGTGGACGTGATGGAAGTTCGTCCACAGGCGTCACATATTGGCGTTGCCAGTCTGTACTATGAAGTTCATCGACTACGTAGACCTCCTTCAACAATTGGAGAGGTAGACATTCCCAGCTTGTTTCGGCTCCGTATGGGATTTCCGGGACACGACCTGAAAGTCAAGAATGGTGGTCAGTACGCGACTGACATGCTCTCAGATGCCAAACTGACCGGTAGCATATGCCTCTTGCAAGAGGCTGTGGCAGCGATTCCAGACCGATTCCCTGATCTCCATGGGTGCCAATTCCGTCGTGGTCTGACTTTGCAAGGATTCTTCCCAGGTGCCATTCAATCTCACTGCAATCTTGGGCAGGCAGACGTAGGGCCAGAAGAGACGGTTGCCGAGCATGTTTCTCTGTACCGATTCTGGGTTTATCCAGTGAAAGGCAGCGAGGAGTGCAGCGACTTGGTCAAGGCGCCAGACTGGTATGGCTTTGTATCTGCAAGAAAGAAGATCAGTATAGTTATATTTGAAAGTCAGATTCATCAAAGTGAACGCACACTGGCGGACCATCAACAGTCCTTGCCCCTTGTCTGGCTCGTAGCTAGCAATTGCCAAACTTCAGCTTGATAGCAAGACGACCAGAATCGACAAAGGCCCCGAGAATATATTCTAGTGCTTCTCCGATATTCACTCCACGCCGCACCAAGGGGATCATACAGACATGGCGATTGTCCCAGTCCATCATGTGAGTCCTGTCAGGGTTGGGTGAATCAAAAGAGGGGTCAAACTGAATGATGACCCTGTCACGTCGAAGCCAGTCGAATTGGTTCAGGTGATGAATATTCAGGTCAGGGTCATTCATGCGTACAACGAAAACATGGCCTTCCTCGGTCGTCTCGGCCGATGGATTTTCTGGCAGAGGAGCCGGTTGAGGCTCCGTCGGAGGAATTGGTGAGATCCCATCAGCGTCGACTGGGCCAGAGGCTGAAGCGAGCGCAGGAATCGCAGAAGAAGAACCAGAGGCGGATGACTCGCCAGGAGTGAAGTTTGGAGATCCGGACGATGCCATGGTATCGGTGCTAGAGTAAGAAGATTGCAGTAAACAGATGCTTTGAGCAAAATGCTGTTACAAAGTACAATGCAAGGGGAAGATGTTGGTGCGAAGAGACAAAAGACAAGAAGAAAAGATGAATCAAATGGTATCCTACCGTTGGAATGCGCCTGCCATCATGATGAGCTTACTTGGAAAGATGCGTGTTAAGGAAGGCACAGGTATCTAAGGAGTTTCAGTTAGATAGATACCTATGTACCTAGGACGCAAGAAGGTACGGAGGAGTACTATGTAGACAGACGCAAGATGACAAGGTGATCGCCATACCTTCCCGACTTGACCGAGTGTTCCCCGCTGTACACATGCTTCCCCTCAGGCACCCTCGGTCGCTGATTGGCTGAATTGCCCGCGAACACCGCAACTTGAGTGGGCTTCGAAGGAACATTCAAGAAGTTTTGTGTGCAAGGCCCAAACTACAGTGAACGAAAGCTGTGCTATTCTCTGACTTCCAATTCCTAACCACTGTCCGCTACATATAATACATACTCAGTCCGGTTCAGAATTCACACTGTCCTCAACCTCTCCGTCAGCCCACTGAGCCGACCTCACCATGGCAGAATCCAAGAGTGGTAAGCCTGGCCCGGGAAGTCAGTGTCGCATGGTCGCAGCCTAACCCAGACTCTAGGAAGACCTCGTGTCTATTTCGACATTACAATTGGCGGCAGACAAGAAGGCCGCATTGTCTTTGAGCTGGTAAGTTGCAACCCTGTTTTCTTGTAGAGATTGCAAATGATCTGACGTGCCCGCAGTTCAACGATGGTAACTTGCCATGCCTCCGGTTCTGACGTCGTGTCGACTAACCATGAATGTAGTGGTTCCAAAGACTGCCGAGAACTTTCGCGCACTCTGTACTGGTGAAAAGGGGGAAGGGAAGTCTGGCAAGCCTCTGAGCTACAAAGGTGGGAGATTCAGCTTGTGCTGGTTGATTAAAAACTAAGACGGGACTAGGGTCAATTTTCCATCGAGTGATCAAGTCTTTTATGATCCAGGGTGGTGATTTCACGGCATTCAATGGCACTGGCGGAGAATCAATCTATGGAGAAAAGTTCCCAGATGAGAATTTCGAGCTGAAGCATGACCGACCCTTCCTCTTGTCGATGGCAAACTCGGGACCAGGTAAAGAGGCCAAACCGGAGTGACATGAGGTGAAGACTGACATATGCAGGCACAAATGGGTCCCAATTCTTCGTCACCACCGTTCCCACTCCTCATCTGGACGGCAAACATGTTGTTTTTGGAGAAGTCATCAACGGCAAAAACATCGTGCGCAAGATAGAAAACCTGCCCACGCAGTCAGACAAACCCGTGAGCGACGTTGTGGTGGCAGATTGCGGACAGCTTGAAGGCAGCGATTACAGCACAGCCACTCAGAAAGCGCCTGATGCTACCGGGGACCCCTATGAAGACTTTCCCGACGACCAGGGCGAGCTCAAGGGCGAAGAATATTACAAGATTGCTCTAGATCTCAAGGAGTACGGCAACAAAGCATTCAAGGCCGGTGACATTGAGACGGGTATTGAAAAGTACCAAAAGGGCCTAAGATATCTTAACGAGTATCCTGCAGCAAACGAGAACGATCCCAAAGATCTTCAGGCCAACATGGACTCGCTTCGATTCACCCTCCACAGCAATTCAGCGCTCCTGGCCATCAAAGCCAAGCGATACGCCGAGGCACAGAAGTGGGCTGGATTTGCGATTGATGCCATCCCGAAGGATGCAAAGGACACGGACAAGGCAAAGGCATATTTCCGGAGAGGTCAAGCGCGAGTTGCGCTAAAGGACGCGGACGAGGCCCTGAAAGACTTTGAGCAAGCGGCCAAGCTCGCTCCAGAAGACGCCGCGATCAAGAGCGAACTGGCCAAGACCAAGAAGAGCCTGCAAGAGAGCCTCAAGAAGGAGAAGGATGCATACAAGAAGTTCTTTAGTTGAGAAGCCATTCCGTCAACAGCCTCCAACACGACATCGAAGGGCGCCTTGTTTTTGATTGCATACCTAGACAATGCATTCGTGGAGTCCAACCGTGCATACAAACTCGGCTCAGGCTCGGCAAATGCTGGACGATACCCATGCTGCATCAGTGAATGTCATGTCTGGAAAAAGAAGGGCATCAAATGATCATAGTAAAAGAAATGAATGATGTGAACAACTACTAATTGTTTGTACGGAAGCGAGCATTTGGCACCAGTGGTAGATCTTCAGAAACGGCCCCCACAAGTGCCTAAAAGCGCGGCGTCATAGTGGAGGACCTGCGACCTCGACTCCAAATTCCGTATGAATCTGAGATATCTCGAGTCCGTTAGGGCTCACCAGCAGTGAATTTAAGACATCCCATAGCACGTTCCTCTATTTGTGCTGGGAACCTATTTAGGGGCATTCAGCGAAGGTGAATTCCGATTGAGAAGTCTTGCTCCCGTACCCAAGTCAAGAGCGCACTTCTCGACCCTGTGGAAACAATGCGCCTCGTCAAGCGCCATATTGATGACAACGGCAGTGGTAGTGTCACGCTATGCCCGGAGGAACCAGAAGACATGGTACGGCAGCGACTCTCGAAGATCTGTCGAAGTGTGTACTAATTTTACCCAGTGGCACGCCTTCAATCTCATCCGACCGACCGACCTACTGACAGCCTCCGCCATACGTCGAGTAACCTCCGAATCCGCCTCAACTGGCTCAACATCATCCCAGCGGGTGCACACAAACCTGACCATCCGAGTGAAGTCACTGGACTTTGATCCGCAGGCCGGACAGTTACATGTGCTTGGCCAGATTGCCCGTGAAAATCGATTTACGAAGATCGGACAATTCCACACCCTCGATCTCGAATTGAACCGTAATTTCACGCTCGAAAAAGAAGTTGAAGGACCGCATGGCGGCGAAGGATGGGACAGCGTTGCACGAGCACAACTGGAGGAGGCGATCGATCCGTCGAAAGGCACCGAGGCGGTGGCCGTCGTCATGCAAGAAGGCCTCGCGAATATATGTTTTATCACACAATACCAGACGGTGCTCCGACAGAGAGTCGAAGTCTCAGTACCCAGGAAGCGCACAGGAGCCGGGAGGTCAGCAGATCATGACAAGGGTCTAGAAAAGTTCTTTGGCACAGTGTTGGATACGTTGTCAAGACAGCTCGAAGGCTTGATCCAGAACAACGACAGTACTACGCATTTTCCGATTTTACTGGCCAGTCCTGGTTTCACCGCATCTGGCTTTCTCGATTATATCAAGAGCACTGCAATGACGGGAGGGGATAAGCTTCTGAATGAGTTACTGAAGCGCAAGGCGTTTGTTGTGATTCATAGCAGTTCGGGTCATCTGCACAGTCTGAACGAGGTGCTTAAGAGTCCGGAGGTGTTGGCTAGACTGAAGGACACGAAGTACGCAAGAGAGACTGCATTGATGGATGAGTTCTTTGCGATGTTGAGGAAAGATGACGGACGGGCGTGGTACGGGCCCAAAGAAGTCGAGACCTCGGTCGAAAAGGGCGCGGTCGGTCGAGGAGGCGGTGTTCTTCTCATCAGCAACGCACTGTTTAGAAGTGAAGACGTAGCGACTCGGAGGAGATGGGTGAGACTTGTGGATAGAGTCCGCAAAGAAGAAGGCGGCGAGGTACGGGTTCTAAGTAGCGACCACGAAAGCGGGAAGAGGCTGGAAGGATTGGGTGGCATTGCTGCAATCCTTACATTTCCTATCGATGAGATGGAGTCCGAGGACGAGTCCGAGTCTGCAAATGACACTCAGGATTCATGACGATGTGCGTATTCCTCATCGCGTGCCTCGAGCTCTAGAGTCAGCTCTTCTCCACTTGAGATAGTGTGTTGCTTGTCTCTTCTTCGCCTGCCGGCCAAAGTGAGATTGGCTGCAGGCTTAAAGGAGCATCCAGCCTTGCGGGTTGAATTCACGAACCGAGGTCGGCCTCACTAGCCTCGCACCGGAAGATCTTCGGCTTGCAGGTCAGTGAACGTGAAGTGCCTTTTCTGCTTTGTTTGTTTGTGATCGTGAACAGCATCAACAACACCACAAGAGATGCCATCAATGGCTCAGTACACCTCATACGACTGTGACGCTCCTCAGATTGCCGTTCAAGATGCCGCGGCCTCCAAAACCCCCCATGACCCTCAAGGAGGCGAAGAAGGCCTACAAGAAAGAAGGCATAGGCATTCAGTACACTGCATCACAGATGGCCAGGGCCGACCGCTTCGATGAACGCGAGGCAAAAAGGAAGAAAGAACTGGAGAGAGAAAAACAAAGAGTGGACAACAAACGAAAAAGAGACCAGAAAGAGGCCAGAGAACGCGCGGTAAAACAAAAGATGCTGGAAGAGGGCAGGATAACAGTTGAAGACACTTGGGGAAAGGTCACTGCGAGCCAGCCGAGGCTGAACAAGTTCTTTGGACAGAATGCGGTAGCAGCAAGCAAGAAGAATACGAAAGATGTGACTACAGACCACAAGGAAAAGAACAGGAACATGCAAGGGGATGATCAACCAGCACAGGGCGAGACGAAGACAACTGGACATACACCAGGTGCTGATACAACCATCGTGCGCAATGTTCTACAGGTGAAATCCCCCAGCGGTATCTCCTGTCCAAGTGTTTTGGAGAAGGAGAATTCCAGCAGCAACACTAGCCTTTCAAAGTCACATCTCTGCAACACGGCCTCGGAAGAGAGTAATTCACTGAGACATGTGCCAAATCCATCCTCAGCGCTCAGCGAGCTAAAACATGCTCAGCTGAACGTTCCATCCGCAGGATCACGGAAGCTTGTGTATGACACCAAGCCTTGGAAAGTCTACAATCCGACACGGACCGCATCTGAAACCGAAGCGCGTAAGCCTGAAATTCGGACATACACACCTAACGAAGTGCATGACAACGACGGTCCGTCAGTTGAGACATACTTTGGTTCGAAGAATATTGAGTACGACCCGAATCTCCACTCCAGTGTAAATGCCACGGCTTTGGAATATCAGGGATCTGACGAAAATCTATCTCGAACAACAAATGAGGTTGACGAGGAAGAGGATTTCTCCGATGGCATAGACGATGAAACTCTGTTGGAGCTCTATGACGACCAATATCAGCAAGCTACCACTCCGAGAGGAGCATCGGCTGATTTGTGTTCGCCGACTTCAACCGTCACATTGAGTTCTCCATCTTGTGGTCCAGAAGTAGGCCAGCCTTGCACAGACAAAGAAGAAAAGCCAAAAGTACTTCCCAAGTCCCAGAGTAATCTCTCAGACAGCTTCACGTCCTGCTTCAACGAGATTGACGAAGACGACCTCATTGCTCTTGCAGAAGAGGTCGAAGCTGAGATATCGACGCCTTTAGCGAGCGCCGACAAGACTGCAGAGAATGGATGTTTTCCTCAAGTTCCCAAGCACTCACTCGGTCTCGAGAAGCAAATGAGCCACGGGACCCCGTCTCCGCCGCAGCTTGCTAGACCTGAGCCTCCCCTTCCGCCACGGTCTCAGCCCACCGAGACAAAACCATCTTCATCAAAACCGGGTGTGGTGACACCGCTGGAGAACGATTCACGCCATAAGACCAACACTCCAAACCCGAAGCGAGAACCGCTACAAGGCAAAGGTATCATGGCGCCACCTCCGGCTCCCGCGCATCCACGGATAAGGGAGGGTAAGAAGAACAGTCGCGACGACAACAACAACACGACGACCTCTTCAGTCTCTTTTCAGCGACCAGAGTCCGTCGCGCGAACTGCCGTCTCCAAACAACGCACAAAAAGAGTCCTTCCGTGGAACAAACCTTCGAAACAGCATTACTACACCAACCATGATAACCCAAGTGACGATTTTGACCTTCTGGGACCATCAACGCAGGCATTGATGGTCGAATTAGCCGAGCAGGCCGAAGCACAGATCAGTTCTTGTAGTGAAGGCATGAGCGGGAAGGGGAGTCGTACGAGATGAGTCATGTGGATTGGGTTCGGTTGGGTTGAACTGAATTGGATCGATATCTATCTGACACACGCGCGCACGCACACCTAAACGCTGGTTTGCCTCGCCTCCTCATGGGAATGCATGATATTACTAAAAACCAGAAGATGACGACGATACGACGATACGACGACGACGACGACGACGACGATTACGACGACGATGACATTGAGAAATCTGCACAGGGAAACGTGGGAAACGAGGCATAGAGCATACATGCATGGGGTTTGAAAAGGAAAACAGCGTTGTATAGCGTTGTATGGCATTTGAAACATTTTGGGGCATTATGCATAGAGCGCCGGTACCTGGGAGTCTACTTCTCTCTTTGAGGGGAGCACAAGGACAGGAGTGTTGAATCTAGAGGACCAGAAGAACAGAGATCCGGAGGTGAGCAGAAGCGTAGAAGTGTCGAGACTACCTAGGGTCAGAAGAACTCAAAACCAGGAGAACCAGAAGATCAGAAGAGAAGACCAAAAAAAAAGAACCAAAACACAGCATGACTACACAGCATCACAACATGTGATTAGCATTTATGGCACTGACACCTTTTGGTGGCCTGTTGCATGCGATACCCGGGCGGGAAAAGGTACAAAAAAAAAGGGGGGGGGGGGGGGGGGGGGGGGTGGCATTCATAGGTGCACGCCTTGTACATACCTGTACATAGTGACAATCACGATCACGATCGCAACCACGATCGTGTAAGAGTCACACCAATTAACACACGATGTCACGACTGAGTCCCTATAGCCATGAACGGAATAGCAGCAGCAGCATCAGCAGGAGCAACAATAATCTTTAAATGTCATCATGTCTATCTGTTTGGGTACAGTATAGTTCTAATCTTCCGGCACAGGGGCAAACTTTGATTTCTTCCGCAGTCGCAAGCTGACCTTCATCAGCAGAAACGGTACAGGAAGCATCAACGCTGCCACGCCGCCGAGTATAGACATGCCAGGACCTACACCTATACCGTGAAACATTGGCCTGGCAACGAGCGGGAGGGCGAAGGCCATCAGACTGCGGAGGAAGGTATTTGCGGCTGTCGCGCTGGCGGCGTAAAGACCGTAAACGTCGACAAGATAGTTGATGCCTGTTTTTTTGAAGATTTGAATAAACGTTAGCCAAGTGCAGCAAGTCAAGGACAGGTGGCATTGGAGTCCAGTGCGAGTAGGAGGACATCTCATCAAAGGTTCAACTTAACGCAAAAGAGAGAGAAAACTTACATTGCTGGAATATCGTGTTGAAGCCGGCTCCAATCAACACGGCGGCAACACAGGGATGGACCCATGAATACCTCGGCGCAGCCCTCCAGCCGAACCAGAAAAGCCCGACCACCATCAAAACGGCCCCTATGGCCAAAGGGGGCAGGCGGGCTTCCGGGACCGGTCTCCCGTTCGCGGCTCGACACTGACGAATATAACGGGGTTGGTTTCCCAGGTTGATGCACAACGCGCACAGGACGCCGACGAACAGGCCGAGGAACGGCAGTGATGCCACGACAGGCGAGTACTTCCTTTCCTCGGTAAAGACGATCGGGAAGACCTCCAGCGTAAGGTAGAGGATCGAGTAGACGAAACTGGCGTAGAACGCGATGCAGGTCACCATGGGTTCTAGGCACAGCATCTTCAGTGGCCGCGAGAGCTGCTTGGTCACTATCGATTTGAGGTCGAGCTTCAGGCGTTCATGAGGATGGTAGAGTTTGTCGTTGCCGGTTTCCTTGCGGAGTCTTTGGGCTTTGCGCTTCAGCACCACCGGAGGGTACATTTCCGGCATGCAAAAGAATGTCAGCGCAACGACGGCGAAGTTGATGATGGCTGTGATGTATTCCGTCCACCGCCATCCCAGGTGTGGATTGGTCAGGATTGCAGCCCCGATCGTCGGGCCCAACGTCGGTCCTCCAACGACACAAATGGCGTATAATGAAACAGCGGTGCCTCGGGCCTCTCGTGACCAGATATCTCCCAAGGCGGCATTCACGTTACTGACAGCCGACGAGCCAAACACACCGCCGAAGAAACGAGTGATGAAGACGGATGCTGCATTCCGACTTGTCGCCGTTCCAATAGAAAACAGCGCCAGACAAAACATGGCCGGCAGGATGGACACTCTCCGTCCCCAAATCTCCGAACATGGTGCCCATACTAACGGCCCCAAAGCAAAACCAATGCTGGAAAAAAGACAGTCAGCGGAGTCGAGGTTCTTTGGTCGATGGAATGAATCCACACTCACACGTATAGTGATACATTCAAGACCACCGCATCCTCGCTCACTCCGACATATGCGGCAATGGTCGGGTTAGCGGGCGAAATGATGCTGGACGCGAGACTGGCCGTGAAGGCCAGCATGCTCAATTGAGCCGTTACCCATGATTTAAATGAGGTTGACCAGTTTTGAGGATTTTCTGGGTCATCATCGCCGTCCCATTTGACGATAAACTCATCATCTACCGTCTTCTCTTGCCGAACCACCTGCTCCTCGGGGACCTGGGATTCGGTGATTTTCTGCGCTTCCAGGTCTGGAGGAACAGAGGCTGCCATCTCGAAGGTAAGTCGTCTAAGTCAACGGTGAGAGACATATTCAAGGTGACAACAGTGTTTTCACCAGCAGAAGAGATGGCTGTGGAGTTTCGTACAGGCAGTGACTATGGATAGCGTTTGGAGGATTGCGAATCTCTTCGTACAAAACAGACTTCCGTTCATATCGCTATTGCGTGTGGTCGGGATGTGACCGAAAAGACGATCCGGTGCCGATTTGCCGCGAAGGTCCCTGAGCCAGGCCATTATAGGCATCGACTCTTGAGCGTCGATGATGCAGGCGTCAGAGGGCGCGGGCCGCCGATAAGCAAGGCTACTAGGGTAGAGATGCCGTGGAGCGCGGTAGAGTACCCGAGAAGAACAAACGCCAGCAGTTGTCATGGGCACCTTTTATTCTCTCACGGCCTGTCTTTGCGCATCAGGCTTTGTTCGAACTGACCATCGAGAAAAGTTGTGCCCTTGGAACTGGCGCAATGAAGGACTCGCATACGCCTAACGAGGCTGCAATGAGCCCTCCGGAACGTGTCGAGCTCGCTGCCGATAGCAGATTCGTCGTCTTCCGATGTCGCTCGTCGGTCGTCGCTCTCGGATCAAGTCGTCTCGACTATGGCCGATGTCCAGCTATAGCCGAAGTCGCCGCGACTGCTCATGTGGAAGATCTTCTCTTTCTGGTCCCAGGCATCGATCCATGGTGTCTGATAGTCCCCCTTGGGCCCCTTTAAGTATACTCGCATGGCGACGGCGTCTCGAGCTGGTTCCGATCCTGGTATCGCCTCTGTGGTCCTTGGCAGCAAAGCATAAAGGGACGACTGATTTATGATCAATGCATAACCAGACGCATGGCCTTCCACTCATCAACCTCTGGCCGATTCAGTGATGCGTTTGGGTGCCCGCCACAACGTCTCTGCACCACCGTTCGGCAGATGATTCCAAATTGCGGCCTTGTCTTTTACTAGGACCAGAATTGATGCTAACATCTCGCTTGCAAGTCAACTGGTGCGACCATCGAATCACCGGCAGCCCCGTACAATGCTAGTCTCTATCCGGGGAACGACCCCTACCAGCAGCAACCAACCTTGAGGGAGCCCCAGCATTCATCAGTCCTGAATTTTGCGGGGAATCGACCTGTGGGCTACCCCATGGGCCATGGATGAGATGAAGCTTTGCTCGTATCCCTTCATCTCCTCAGTCTTGGTCTGGAAATGCCGCTCCACTGACAAAGAGCTCCACACGAGGCACTGGCAACAAAACAAGTGTACGAGACGCCGTGACTGATCCCAAACGCTCACCAGGTCTTTTCTCGTTGCGCTTTCGTCTCACTGGCTCTTCCTCCGCGGTGTCTTTGCGGGGTTGTTCCATTCGTGCAGTCCAGCGTGCCCTGGACATCGTCCTGGAGTTGGAGAATTGTGCCCAACACTAATGTCCACAGTCCGCTGACATTGAGCTTGTGCCTCCCCTGTCCAGAAGTCTCCCATTCACCGCCTCCGAGGCCTCCAGGCATTCTCAGCAAGGACAGACTAGCTTATAGCTAATCCTTCTCACTCGAACCACGCGCCTTCAGCCAAAAGCCGAATCCTACGAAATGGGACTATTTTTTTCGCCGAGAGCATCCAATCGCAGACATGGCTCAGCCAACGGACAAACCTAAGAAATTGCCCTTCCCATGGATCACGACACCTGGTCGTCGTCGAGCCCTGAGCCCCACGTTGCCATCTCGCCTGCCCTGAAGTCCGCATGGGATGGTTGTGGGTGGAAAGGAATAAGAGGAGAAGGATGGCCCGGCCCTGTGTGCGGTCGCTTCTATTCCCCAGCACCTGTGTTCTTACCTACATTTCCACGCAGCAATCCGAATTCACCCTGCAAACTTTCCATAGTACCAGTTCAGCATGTCGTCCGCAGCAGAAGCATCGACTCCTCCGGATCGGGACCTCATTGAAGAGAAGCCAAGCTTGACACACACCGTCTCAGCTGGAGCCATCTCCATCAGTCCCGAGCTGTTTGAGAAGGTAAGTGAGATCCAAACAGAAAAGACTGAGGTGTTCGAGACTAGGACACTAAGAAGTACGGCAGCTCTATCTTACTCCCAAAGTTCCCCATGCCGGAGACAACATAAAACGTTTTGCCAATCCAACTCCCCTCGGTTTCGTCGGGTGAGAATGGAACAACCTAAGGATAGAACACCATGTGCTGATACGAGTAGCTTCGTTATCTCCACCATGACCTTTGCAATGGTCATGATGGGCTGGGGTGGCGCCGAAGGTCTTTCACCAGTTGTGTAAGTTCGCATCATTGGTGTCTCGAGAAGGTCCGATCAGGATGGTTGAACGTGCTGATACTGCAAAGTGGAATTTTCTTCTTCGTTGGTCCTGTCCTGCTCGTCTTGACTGTCATCTTCGAATGGATCATGGGCAATTTCTTCTCCATGATGGTGTGCGGTCTCTTTGCCGTATTCTGGCTGAGCTTTGGCATGCTACAACTGCCAACCCTCGGGCTTGCAGCGCCATACTCGACTTCTGGAACCAATGCCGTTGCGGGAGCCGTGAGTAAAGAATATAACGCCGTCATCGCACTATATTTGATCGTCTGGGGCTTTGCGCTGTTCACCTATTTCATCTTTACGCTAAAGACTAATGTCGTCTTTGCTGCCATCTTCTTGTTTGTCAGCATTGCCGCCTG
The DNA here is from genome assembly GCF_000836115.1 of Exophiala spinifera. Taxonomy (NCBI): domain Eukaryota; kingdom Fungi; phylum Ascomycota; class Eurotiomycetes; order Chaetothyriales; family Herpotrichiellaceae; genus Exophiala; species Exophiala spinifera. Next base: position 954,143 of record NW_015622520.1, on the reverse strand, counting down.
GATCCTCAGCGGAGCATACTGGAAAGTGAGCAAGGGCGACTATGACAATGCCCATACCCTGCAAGTTGTAAGTGTTGAGCCTTGGCCTCGGAAACTGAGGGTTCCAACTAACGAGCGACAAGACCGGTGGCGCGCTTTTGTTCATTGTCGGCTGTCTAGGTTGGTACATGTGTTTTGTGATGATGGCGGCGGAGATGAGGCTTACTGTCTCTCTTCCGGTGGGAGACCTGAGCCATTTCTGGCCAAGGACCGACATCGAGATGGCTAAAGCTGAGAAGGAAGCTTAGGTCGATGCTCGCCTATCGAGAATGCTGAGAAGGCGCGCCTGGTGGTCGACTTGCTGTATGGTCGGCTTGTTGGGGAACGAATGCCAGTCACAGTCTCAACGTTATGATCTACATCAAATGTGCGGAAATTTGCGATGAGGACGGGTAGAAATTGCTGCCAGTGCGAAAGGATGGAAGTTAATGAAGGAGGCAGCGAAACACTTCGTTGTATAATGGCCGTATCAATACTTTGCTGATGCAACAGCGAGTAACTGTTTCATACATGGCCTATGTTTGACTCTTTTCTGTAGCCATCTTGTTCCCCCCTCGCACAACGTGGTGTATGTCGAACATTAGCGTTATGCCTGGATCTACTGGGTAGCATCTCCTGGCCCAGTTACCTCTAAGCAGCATGCTCCCTTCATGTGTCAGACGTCCTTCAGATGTATTAAGCCACCGCGGAGCTCACGATAGCGATAAGCACACCAGAGCTCTCGCATTCGGCTTTTGATGTATCGCAATTGTATCGCTGGATCGACGGGTAGCTAAGGAAGAAGTTTGAGAACTTGGTCAGGATGTTGTAGGGGTATTTGCCGACGCTGCGTTACAGTTAGCTGACATAATTGAGGTTCAAGCCTGTTCGAGACGCACCTGTTGTCGATGTATCTGTGACTGAGCTGGAGGGTCACATTGTCAACACCTTCCCACAACTTGATCTGGGCATTGAATGTGGAGTTGTGGCAAGTATTGCTGTAGGTTGTTGAAGGTTGCGTTCCAGCTGCCCATTCGATACAACAGTGGGTTGAGCCAGCCTCTGGGGTATCCTGGTCGGAGAACTCGACTGTTTGGCCATAAGCAAGAGTCGATTGCAGGGACCGGGCAGGGAGAAAAGATGGAGTGGACTCACATTCAACGAAGGACCCTTCGGTCGAATTGGGATTCGCCTGCGACGGGCTTGACACAACGATATTAGTCACCTCGAAGTTGCCAGAGAAAGCCGTTGCGAGAGGAACGACAAGGAGAACGGCAAGGCCGAGTGAAACCTTGAAAAGCATATCGACGGGATGGTTCTGGTAGGGTCGAGAGAGGTCTGGACACAGGCAAGTACACACTGGTGTCCCACAAAGATCAAAACTGCTGGCGTAGCAATGGAGATGAGTATTGCTGAGGACTGAATTCGGATGTCAGTCGAAGTAGGTCGTAGATTGGATACCAGAACAGAAGCATTTGAGAGCATGTAGGTGGCTCTTATACCAGCCGTTAGAGCCACTGCCGACGTGACCTGGTTTAAGCAATCGTTCGACATGGATCGCAAATCCTGCAAACATTCTTTGTCCATCAGTGACGTTGCGAGACAAGGGACGTCCGTCCAGTGTACAATCCTACGCCAATACGACATTCCCAGCCTTCTGTGTCGAACGTTGTGTCAGTAGATCTTGCTTCCAGAGCATAACTAACCCTGATTCAGCTGAGACAACGCAGCAAGGACATCAACGGATCTGAGATGATTCGCAATAACATGGGAAGCAAGATACAGGTTGAGCGGTATGCCTTTTACTTACACACATTCACACGAATGCAACCCTTTGTTTTTCCCCAGTCTCTTGCAGCCAGAAGGCCCTAGAGTTGTTAGTAGTGCCATGGATTCGGAAGATAACAACGAATCTCACGAGGCTGCCAGAAATAGCCGTCGTTACACAGCTGACGAGAAGTAGTGGAGCGGAATAATACGGACACTCAACACCAATAAAAGGCACAAGCCTCCTGCAGAGCGTCGCCCTTGGCTGGACGTGGGTGTCAATCGTTGCATCCGATACGCATGATTCCAAGCGAATGACCTCAAACATTTAAAATATGGCTGTAGTGGAGTTCGTCGATGCAGCACGGTGATCGGGCAAGGCAGAAATTCCAGAATGTTCACCCCCTTGGCCGTCATGACAAAGTTGAGAAGACTGCCTGATATCCAGGGACATTCAGTAGTGGCATAGCATCGCCAGAGAATATCTGGACAGCGCTCTGTAGACCACAGACGTGTGTAATCCTTCTCGCGGCCAATATGGTAAGTGCTAAGGAAGTTGGAACGATAGGCCCGCTCAACTATAGGGAATGGCAAGAGGAACTGTAGGTAGCCCTGTGCAACGAAGACGGCTGTACCACAATGTTGAGGCAATCCGCTTGCCCAAAGCCGAGGCAGGGAGTGGAAGAACACAACCAATCATTCAAAGAGACGAACAAACGAGATCCAAGAAAACAAGTTCATGTAATGCCATAAATTTGGTCAAAGGAACCCACTAACCTCGCAGGCCCGTGAGTATTTGTGATTTTGTTCCACAAGCCAAGAAAACCCAGCCGTGTCATTTGTTTTGCTTCACCGAGGAAGAATGTCGCAATGCTTTGTCGAATGCCCTTTATCGAGACCCAACCACAACCACAAACACCACATGATAGCAATCGCTTAACCCTTCTTCTTGCTGACACCGACAGTGCGACCTCTTCTGCCAGTAGTCTTGGAGTGTTGACCACGGACACGGAGACCCCAGTAGTGTCGCAGACCACGGTGAGCTCGGATCTTCTTCAGGCGCTCCAAGTCCTCACGCAGCTTGCTCTCCATACCGTTGGCCAGGACCTGGTAGTTCTTGCCATCGACGATATCACGTTGTCTGTTCAAGAACCATTCTGGGATCTTGTATTGAGTAGGGTTTTGGATGATGGTGACGATACGTTCAAGTTCTTCGGTAGTAATTTCACCAGCACTGTAAGTTTCCACAATCAGCCATCGCTTTGAATTCCTACTTGGCCGAAGGTGTATTCATACCGCTTGTTCAAATCGACATCGGCCTTCTTGCAAACCAAGTTGGAATATCTGCGACCGACACCCTTGATTCGGGTCAAGGCGTACATGATCTTCTGCTTTCCATCGACGTTGGTGTTGAGGAGACGCAAGATGAACTGGACTATTGAAACTATCAATCATGGTGTTTCGAATCAGATCGAAGGCAATGGAGGCTTACAGTTCGACTTTTCGCCGCTGACGAGAGCTGTTCGTTGTTAGTTAAGAGTCCGTAGAATGAAACAAGAGACTGCAGGAACGTACACATGGTGGGCAGATCTCTCGTTGATGTTGTCGCAAAAAGTTGTCGCGGAGAGGATGTCGCAGACAGATCGAATGTGCAGGCAAATATCAAAATTCTTGGTCTCTGTGGGAATTCTTGGCGAATGCTGGGGCTAGAGCATTTGGGGACTAGTTTGTGCTGGTGAGTCACGTGCGGTCTCTTATCTTGCGGACGAAGTATATCGCTTGTCTGACATCGACAACCCTTCTTGGAGTGGAAACTCAGTACAGCTACAGGTGCATAGGCTGTCATAAACCTCTACGTGGTATGTTGCCTTTGGACGACATGCTCAAGCTCGCTATGTAGACACTCTCAATATCAATGCTGCCGTTATTTTCCAATTGTCTGCGAGTGGAAAGTGCCTATAGGACCTGTCCAGATTGAATAGCCAGCGCAGGGTACCGTGCGTCAGACATGTCCAATATTTGAAACTCTATGAGGTCAGTGGACGGGGCTGGGTTGTCTAGCAACCCAACATGCTTCGGCAGGCTGCCTCATTACATGTACTTGCGAGTCACGCAGGCATCCTCATCTCTAAACAATCCCGCATCTCTTTCGTCTTCCCCTTCTCCTTTCATCTTTCCAACTCAGATCAATCCAAGCCATTATGAAGTCTCTCGCTGCTGCCCTGGTGGCAGGTGTTGCTTCGGCCGCTGTTACGCAGCAACCGATGCAACTCCCCAAATCGTTCTCAGCTGCGGCAAAGGATGCGTTCGACAACCAGATGCATCACCTCAAGGATGCTCTCAGGGGTCTCACTGCTGAGGCGGCTTCCGTCTGGGACGAAGTAGCTGCTCTCTATCCCGAAGCCATGAGCGAAGCAAGCTTCTTTTCCCTACCCAAGAAGCACACCCGCCGCCCCGACCACGAATGGGACCATATCGTGCGTGGTGCAGATATCCAGAAGGTCTGGATCCAGAACGAGAAAGGAGAACAAGAGCGCCGGATTGATGGCAAGCTTGATACATATGACCTCCGTGTCAAGTCGGTTGATCCCAGCTCCCTCGGCGTTGACACCGTCAAGCAATACTCTGGATACCTGGATGACAACGAGAACGACAAGCACTTATTCTACTGGTTCTTCGAGTCACGAAACGACCCGAAGAATGATCCAGTTGTCTTGTGGCTTAACGGCGGACCGGGATGCTCCTCTTTGACCGGTCTGTTCCTCGAACTGGGTCCATCCAGCATTAACGAAAAGATCCAGCTCGTCTCAAACCCGTACTCGTGGAACGATAATGCCAGCGTCATCTTCCTAGACCAGCCTGTCAACGTCGGTTACTCGTACTCGAGCGGCAGCGTCTCCAATACTGTTGCTGCTGGAAAGGATGTGTATGCTCTTCTTACGCTCTTCTTCGAACAGTTTCCAGAGTACGCGCACCAAGATTTCCACATCGCGGGTGAATCGTATGCTGGACATTACATTCCCGTGTTTGCGGCTGAAATCATGTCACACAAGAAAAAGAACATCAATCTCAAGTCTCTCTTGATCGGGAACGGCCTTACTGATGGACTGACTCAATATGAGTACTACCGACCAATGGCTTGTGGTGATGGTGGCTGGCCTGCCGTTCTCGATCCTCAGTCGTGCGAAGCGATGGATAATGCCCTTCCTCGATGCTTGTCTTTGATCCAAAACTGCTACGACAGCGAGAGTGTGTGGTCCTGCGTTCCGGCTAGCATCTATTGCAACAATGCTCTCCTTGCACCTTATCAGCGAACTGGGCAGAATGTCTATGATGTCCGTGGCAAGTGCAAGGATAGCAGCAATCTGTGCTACCCGGAACTCGGCTATATCAGTCAATGGCTTAACAAGGAGTCTGTCATGAAAGCCCTCGGCGTTGAAGTCAGTGGATACGACTCCTGCAACTTCGACATCAACCGCAACTTCCTCTTCCAGGGCGACTGGATGAAGCCATACCATCGTCTTGTGCCTGACCTCATTGCCGAAATGCCTGTACTTATTTATGCTGGCGACGCCGATTTTATCTGCAATTGGCTGGGCAATAAGGCATGGAGTGAAGCTCTCGAGTACCCAGATCACAAGAAGTTTGCTGCTACAGAGATGAAGGATCTTCGCCTTGATGGCAATGGTCGCAAGATTGGCGAGGTCAAATCCCATGGCAATTTTACCTTCATGAGGATCCACGCTGGAGGCCACATGGTACCTCTTGATCAGCCCGAGGCCAGCTTGGAGTTCTTCAACCGATGGCTGTCCGGAGAGTGGTTCTAGATGCTTTTGGCGTGGAAGGATTTTGGTCAGTGATGTAGTGATGTAGTCTTGAGACGCTTTGCACTTGGAAATCAACTGATCTGTGAGATTATTTAAGGATGGGAGAACGTGTGTTATACAACCCACTGTTAGAAATGCCATGCCATATCGTTATGAAATTCAGATTCCTTAGCCGTCAGTCGTCGCTAACTTCGAGGAATGCCTCGCTAAGTACGCAGTAGGCGATATGGAAGGCCACGGACTACTCAGGATTATTGGTCATATCGCTAGCCACAGCTATCAAGGAACTGTAACCTCGAATAGTAAGATGGCGGTGAGATGCGTGAATCTGATGGTACAGCCACCGAGTTCGGTGTCAGATTGCCATCCCACAAGCGCCCGAGGTACTGAAGCGGACAATGCCTCAAAGTTGCGACTCAAGCGTATGAGGGGAGACATGCCGACTGGGATGGGAAACAGATTATCGAACCACGCACATGTTTATCTATCTCCATAGTTCTTGGAGGCTGCGTATGGAGTACTGTAAATTTAGTCGCAGCGGAGACCACAGCGTCATCTATTGTTGCTCTGCTGCCCACTTTGGAGAGAGTTTCACTCCACCACCTCTTTGTCGAAGTCACTCACGCACTTGCTCGACTACGTCTTGTTTGTTGCTCTCTCCTCATCCTCGCTCTAGTGCTATTATTCCTACCGACGTTCGCCCTGCCAGCGCTCTTTCCCAGGTGAAAGGGTGCCCTTTCGCCTCACACCACGGTCCACCTCCTCCGGAACCTGTAGAGACGATATGCAGCTGGCCGTAGTATGGAACACGAGGTTGCTTATGACTTCAAGGACGAAGGCCACTTCTGGACCGGTAATTCTGAACACAAAGCCCCTGATAAGCCATTATGTCTGACTCTCGCTCAGTTCTCGACGAGACAATCTCGAGAGAATGCGACAGCCACGGGACAATCGACGATACTTTGCGATCCTACCTGACCCTGATCGGTGCCTTTCGAGGTACGCCTCCATTTCATCGTTAAGAGCTAGGCGATCGGATGGCTCACTTCTATACTGCAGAACGTCTACATGCGAGCGATTATGAACTCAGTCGTTGCGCCTATAAATTACAAGAGTCCGACCTCTTCACGAATCATGCCGACTATATACGGAGACAATTTGTCCAATGTCTGATCGAGGTTCGTTGTAAAATGCACCGTTCGATATGTACATGCTGACAGAATGTGAAAGGACGACGAGCCACATGTTCTCTTACTCTCCACCCTCTTCTTGATCGCCGATGCCCAAAGCCACGAGCGCACCTACGAACTACTTAGCGAAGAGGGCGCGTTTCCTCGCTTAGTGGACTTGATGGCAAGCCCGAAGCGACATGGCCACGAAGAAATACACAGGTCACTCATGGAGTTGCTATACGAGATGTCGCGGATACAGAGGATCAAAACGAGTGACTTGGCCCATATCGACGACGACTTTATCAAGATGCTCTTCGAGATTATAGAGCAAGTGTCTGATGATGTGAATGATCCGTATCACTACCCTACCATCCGAGTACTGTTGGTGCTCAATGAGCAATTCATGGTTGCTGCGCATGATCCTGCCGGTAGCCAGACTGGAGTACCTCTCACTAACAAAGTGATCAAGGTGCTCTCCGCACACGGCAGCGCATACAAGACGTTTGGCGAGAACATCATCTTGCTATTAAATCGGGAGGACGAGACATCATTGCAGCTGCTAACTCTCAAGCTGCTCTATCTCCTGTTCACCACTCCACCTACTTACGAATATTTCTACACAAATGATCTGCGAGTCTTGGTAGACATTTTGATCCGAAATTTGCTCGATTTGCCTGAAGAGGCTTCGTCTTTGCGGCATACATACCTACGTGTCTTATATCCATTGCTTGAGCACACCCAGCTCCAATTTCCTCCATATTACAAGAGGGAAGAGATTCGGAAGATGCTTCAAGTTCTTGGGGGAGGCCAATTACGCGAACATGGGCCAGGACAGGACGATCAGCATCACTGGGGGCATTTTGAGGCCGTCGACGAAACCACAAAGCGTCTTGTGAAACGCTGCGAAGGTGTCAGTTGGCTTACGGATCCCGAAACTGAACCACCAGTGCAAGCAGAATCCCCCACAAGCGATGTCGCCTCCGACCTGTCGTCACCAGCGTCACCAATCAAGGGCCATCCCCCAGCCCTACCTGCTCCTCGCAAGTTGAAGAAGCGGAATTCCTCAAAAGCATCTACTTTGACTATTGGTCATTATCTAACTCCTCATCTCGAAAGTGCTCGGCAATCAAGCTTGAGTATGATAGAAGTGGCTGCGCAGCGCGAGAAGCCTGGCGTGATGACTCCAAGCAGGAATCCCACGCTGAAAAATAACCTTCGAGCAGCAATAATGCACAAGAAGGATAAACCTCCGCCGCCGCCTCAAGCTAGAAGGTCCGGTTCGTCCAGACCGAAGCTGACTGAAAACTCCACGGAAATAGAAGTCATGAAAGCGTCAAGCACTGAGGAGGCTCCGGTGTCTAAGCCGGAGGTGCCAAATCACCACCACCACCACCATCATCATCATATACCACATCCGCCTTTGCCTCACCTAAGACATCATCCGACGCCACCTGTACCCGGCGTGGAGCAGGGTAATGAGAAAGAGAAGATTTTGAAGTCTCCCGTTCCCCCTCCCATCCCGTCTCATCACAAAGGACACTTTTCGCCGAAGAAGCCACCACCTGCGCCTAAGTCGCGTCGGTGGCGGAAAACGTATGATCACTCCAACGCAACGAGGGAGCCTGGGAAATTCAACGCCAGCCTACCATCTATAGTGACGACATCAACTGCAGGTAACGAGGTTATCGAGCAGAGTCCATTTTCTCCGTCTTTACCACATGAGGAGAAGACATTGAGTCCAACCAGCCTGGACTCGGCTATAGGAAAGGAGAAGATGGGTGTCAAGGAAGCTTTGGAGTTAGCTCGAGCACAGGCCGTTGATGATGTTACCGGGACCCTAGAGCAGGTTGAGTTGAAGGACGAATCCAAGGACCAAGTTGAAGACAACCCCAACCCTGCTGAACTGCCGGAAGCCGAAGCTGGAAGCGGCAAAGCAGAGGAGTCAGATAGGCGGCAAGCAAGCGGTGACACGCTGGATCCCGAAATGAGTCGAACCCGATCTGACGATGACCTGGACCTACCGTTCCATGACGCAAAGCAATCACTCCCGCAGAGTCCGTTGCGAGTCTCGCCGTCGCCTTCTCCTGGTCCACAAAATCTCGATTCGACGTTTTTGTCTGTGTCGGCAACCAACGCTCTACCTCACCAGAGAGCAGTGCTCACTCCTCCCGGTCAAGAGCCTTCCAGGGGAGTTCCTGGGCCACAGTATGCGCTTGAAAGGAGCCCATTCTTGACGGACGAGGAGGAGGAGGAAGAAGAGGAGGAAGATGCAGGAGAAGTCGCTGACGGAAGTGATGACGAAGGTACGGTCGATGAAAATACGCATCATGATGGAAAAGAATGAGCGAGGAACTAACTAGAGATATTCATCAAGACAATGAGTGATATATCGCATCTCTCTCCTCCAAGAAAGAATCTTCTTCATCCTCCTATTGAGTTTTTTTGTTTGCTTCCCGCAGCTTCCATGATACAAAGGATATGAATGAATACTAATAGTTAATGCCTACGAGGACTTTGCAATGACTGTATTGTAGTCACGGCTTATTCTTTTTGAAACACCACTTCATTGTGGAATTATGTAATTAAAAAAGGGGCCATGCCAGCTATCTAAGCTCAGTAGTTCACTCTCATCTTAGGAGAAAGGAGGAGCAAAGCTTGGTGTCTCTTTTCTTGACTCAGAGGTTGGACGTCATCCGTTGTGGCTACTATCCCGGAGGTTTTTTGATCCCGGTAGGAACAGGTCATCAAAAGCCCATCCTTTCATAATTGCATAATCATGCTCTTGGGATTGACCTTGTCGTTTCAAAGATGCTGGTGCTGCTCGTCAAGAGTGCTCTCAGTTGCTGCCTATTCCAAGACGGAAGAGGTAAAGAAATCTGTGGAATGTGTTTTGAGAAAGAGAAAAAAAGAAGATAAAAAAAAGACCTGCTAGCTATGCTGTCCTGCAAGCTCTGTGTGTTTGAGGCAGTCTCTACATTGTGCATAAAAGTGTCGCCGATTCTGTTGGGTATCATGTCGAAATAAAGCAAGAAAACGCTAAACCCGCGGGGCAGCGATATGCTGAATTGACTGAACGCAGTCGCAATGCTGAATCCCAGCCGCCGGTGAGTGATGATTTGGTGGAGGAACGCAAAAGAAAGGATGATGTCCGGCGTCCAGGCTTAGCAAGGATCATAACAAGAGCAGTATTGTGATCCCGCCGTTGTGGACCGAGGTTCAATGACCGTAGATGCCAAAGAACTGTTCGACACCCAGAGGGCCAGGAGCCTTGTAGGTCGCATCGTACGCCTGGAACAAGAACAGACCGCCTGGGTTCGAGGAAAATGCAGATCTTAGGCCACCGACTGCGGTCTGTTGGTTGGCAGGTGAAGGAACGGCTAGGCCGTTGGTTTGTCCTTGCCATGGCCATCCGGACTCTGTGATGACAACAGACTTGCCATTGGCGACAGCTGCGAGTTGTTGGCTAATTTTGTAGACATATGTGCCAGCTTCGTCTGCACTGGTGTTGACATCAAAGTATGCGTGGGCGTTGGCTGCGCAGTAGTCGGAGTTCTGGCACAACTGCGGGTATCTCAGCAACTGACTCCAGACATCTACGGTGACGACGTTCTTGGTGTATCCAGCAGCGGAGAGAGCAGCTCGAGCAATACCCAGGGCTCCAACCACAGCATTTGGATCTCCGCCATTATTGACAACCTCATTACCGATGACAATAGTGTCGACCGAAGCCCAATTTCCAGTGAGGAAGCCAATCAGCTTTGCAATGTCTCCGGAAACGTTGGTGATGGTGTTAAGTCCAGCAATCAGTTGCATGTTGGCTGCAGAAGCAGCTCGGGCAACTGGGCCAAGGTCACAGCCAACGTCGTAGACGCGAACCTTGCTGAAGCCCTGGCTAGCCAAGAAGGTAAAGTCATTATTGAGCTGATCGTTGGTCTTGCAGCCAGTCTCTGTGATGAGTTCGTAGCAGATTCCGAAGCCACCACCTCCAGCTTGGTTGTCGTCACTCCCGGAGATACCGCTGCTGGTAGTAGAGCTGCTGGTGGCTGACACTTCAGAAGCAGTGGTAGGGGTAGGAGTGACAGTTGAAGATGGAGACGTTGTTTCGGCCGAGGTTGGTAGAGCTACAGAGCTTGAAACCGACGCAAGAGTTGTTGGCGGTGGTGCACCATCAGTGGGACCGACCGAAGACGAGACAGCAGTGCTAGTGCCAGCTGGAGTGGTGGTACTGAGAGTCTCAGTCGGCGGGGGTGAGTTGGCTTGACCACGATATTCGGTGGAGATGATGTTGTTGAACTGATCGACCCAGACGACAGCGTTAGGAGCTGTGACGGTCACGATATCAGTGATGGTTGAATAATAGGTCTCCAGGTGACGAGCTGCATGTCGATGTTTCTGATGGCCAGCTGCAGTTTCCCGTTAGTCTTTCTGTTCATTTGTTCTTCTTTTCTGGACTTACCATGCGGAACAGCCAGTCCAACCTGAGCACACAACACGGCGGCGCCGAGATGAATAGCCCTCATGGCTGAAACAATGAGGCGTGATGTGGCGGATCTGTGAAAGGAGTGTCTGAATCTATATGATAGAACAAAGAGTAAGCGATAGTACTACCGACCGGCGGTTTAATGGGGATGCGTGGTGTAGTGCACGTGGTCCAGGGCATTAGCCTGCAAGGTCGACGGGGAGATGGATAGTGTTGTCTAGAGCAGCAGTGTGGGTTTTGTATATGCAGGTGGTCGAGGGTTTATGGGAGATTGCTGGTGGTCCATGCGCTGTCATTTCTGGCTCAGATGCGATCGCGGTGTCTTTGTTCACCTGGACGACAGCGGATAAAGCACAGACAAAGGCGATGTGAGTCAGAACGTCATGTATCGCTGCTTCCGGTCCAAGAGGATTTGCACAGATGCGATTGTGTTGTGTTTTGTGTTGTGTTGTCGCGGTAGTGAGCGGAGTGATTGGCAAAGAACAGGTTGGGGAAGCTGCAAACGGGACACGTCCATTTTGTGGAAGTGTCGATGCAAACAAGAAACCAGACGCGAGAACTCACCGAAAAAGACTAAGGAGCGACGAGGAATTGCCGGTTGGTAGAGAGTGGCGGACAGGGAGGAATGGGAGGGAGGTGTTGTGGAAGCGACGCAAGGAATGTTGACAGGTATGTGGGTGGTGTCGGCGACAACTCACCACCCTCGCCTATATAGCAGTATGGTGAACATGGCTTCACTGTCCATTGGACCTTGGCGCAGATGCGTGCGTCATCAGAAGAGTGACACGGCGAAGGGGTTCCTGCGGATATACATGGGCACAGTGTGAGGTGAGGTTGATATTTGGTGAAGACCGTTGCGACCAGTCCGTGAGTGACAAGGCTGTAACGTGGCCCTGAATCGATCTGAACAAGGAGTCCACCCACAAGGTTCCAGACTTGTGGTATCGCGTCAGTGAGATAACACCGTGGACGACCTGTCACCAGCTGTCAACGCCAACTAGCGTGAAGAAACTGCCGTTGCTGGGGAGCGGTGCACAGATCCGAGTACTATAGTCAGTATACGTCCCCAAGACCTGGGCAGCGCGAAGACCAGTATTTTCACCAGCAACAGCATTCTTGTCAAAATCAAGCTGAAGTCAACTGCTGTGAGGCTCTGATGGTCGTTCGGAATCTGCATTTTCACTGATACTCACGGTGATGGTGAGGACGGTACCGTGCCAGGGGCGACGTAGCGTACCTTGTGGTTTTCGCCACCTTACCGTCACCTTACCTTGATTGAGCATGGATTTGAGTCGTGGCTGAATCATTCTTCACGCACTCTTTCGTGTCATGTCGAGTGACTTGGGATTCTTGTTTCTCTTGTCAGGGAGGAAGAAATTGCACGGGCAGAAAAGGGGTCAGAACAAACTTTTTCTCACTGTAGGCATATTACGTAGTACAGGGCAATACTGAACCAATACCAAGACTCGCCCAAGACTGACCAAGGCTGGCTACACATCTCACATACGTACAATCAATCTCGGCATCTCCTGAACAACAACAGCAACAACAACAACAACAACAACCTCCCTTGGCCAGGTACAAGTAGATCTGGACAATACAATGCAGTTGCTCGGGGATGAAAAATGACTTGGAGGAGCACCTAGCTAGTAGTCACTATTGGACTACCTCTTTCTCACCACCCCCCCCCCTCTTCCCTTCCTCCCTCTCAACATGGACCGACGACGACGAGCTCCTATTTCTCCCACTCCCTCTCGCTCTCATGGCTCAATCATGACCGTCTTTCCTATGCCAGTCCACTCCGCCGCCGCATCCAAGGCCTCCTTCCACTCCTCCATCTTGTACACTTTGGGAACCACAAGATCCTTTCCCCTGGGAAACAAGCCTCTCTCCATCATCTTGATAAACAACACAATGTCCTCCCTCTCGTACATCAGCTTTCCCTTGATGGTGATGTTGAGTGAAATGGTATTCCACACGATGACGTCCTCGATGAAGCCCATCATGCTACACCTCCCCTGACGCCGCAAAGATTGAATCGCGCTCTTCAAGTGTGTGGACTTGCTCGCCCATTGCGGGGTCAAGTCGACGACGGCGTCAATGGTTCCGAACGCCTGCAACGCAGCGACGTCGGTTTCGAAGACTCCGGAAATTTTGACCGTTTCGATTTCCGCGTTTGGATTTCCCTTCTTGACGTGTTCTTTTAGCCTTGCCAGTTCCTTCTCGTTCCTGCCCATTGCAATCACCCTCGCGCCCATCGAAACAGCTACCTGGACGCCTGCGCCTCCAAAGCCGCCCGTGGCAGGAGACACGACGACCGTCTCGCCGGGCTCGACGCGGATGTCTCGGAGCCCGCCGAACGGAACGAGCAGGTACATCATGTACATGAGCTCGCGGGTCGTGTAGCCCAGTCCGCCGGGCCCGCCGCCGCACAGCCGGTCCTCGTCCAGCCGGAAACAGTTCTCCAGCGGCGCCTTCATGTACTCTGCGAACGCGCCGTCGCGCCACACCTCGCTGCTCAGCTTGCGGCTCGCGGCGTCGACGCCGTCGTGGATGGCCGTGAGGAACAGCGAGTCCGGGTTGTCGCGCGCGTGGATCACGCAGTCCACGTAGACGAGCTGCCCCGGCGCCAGCACCACGGCGTCCTCTCCCACGGCCACAATGCGCCCAATCGCGCTCAGCCCGCCCACGATCGGCTTGGGGAAGTCGTAGTGTCGTGCTCCGTTGTAGATGTCGCGATGGTACGAGATCACTCCTGCTTCGATGATGCGGACCACCACGCTACCAGGACCTGGTTGAGGTGTCGGGACCGTCTTGACAGAGAACCCTCGTTCGAGTGTTTCGAGAACAAGAGCTCTGTGGTGCCTGGGTAGGGTCGACGATGAAGCCGCAGTCGCTGCCATGGTTGCACAAAGCCAAGTATACTGGAGAATGGCGTTGGTCAAAAAAAAAAGTCAGTTATAAGTTTGATCAGGTAGTTGGCGGCGACAACAGAGGAGATACTTACTACAAGAGCCTATCGACGATCTTCGAATGAATGGAGCGTTGTCGGATTTGGACCTATATTCATGTTAATGAAATCTCTCTCAGAGGAGCTGGGGAAGAATTAATTACCTTGCGAAATATCTTTTCGAACGGTCGGGGATTCGAACCCGCGGCCCTTTGTCTTCCTTACTCGCCCGCGGCCCTCGGTGTTCCTTGCTCGCCTCAGTGAATGGACGTCCGCCACATAGCCATGTGGTTTTAACCTGAGCCACCACTGAGGGGTCTTGGTGATTTGGAGAAGAAAATTCACGGGTTCAATTGATGACCTTTGAATATTCGGTGGTGAGTGAATGAGGTTCTTGGGTGGGTCCCGAGGTGTCGAAGAGCAAAGGCTGGTATACATTCACACTGGCACACCACGGTATCACATTGCATATATATAGATATTTTAGCTACGGAGTGTGTATCCCCAACGCCCGCAGCGTGATGGAGATAAGTTTGGCCCTTCCCTGACTTGACCAGCGTCCTTCATTCGGAGTATGGGCACTCAGGAGGTAGGTAGGTATTTACCGCTTATACCTAGGTATGGTAGCGTATCCGCGACGTGACGGAGATAATGTAAAAGATCCACAACGGCCTTTTCCCCAAATCCCGCCCCGCTCGCCGGCCCCCAAGGACGGACTTCGAATTGCAATGAGCCACTCACTGGCACTGGGCGTTCTGAACCCTGCAACGGCAACGGAGACAAGACGTGCAGCGGAGGCAGGACTACCTGCACAAAGCAAAGTATCTGTGGGATAACAACTAACTCGGGAAGCGGACGGTGCAACTCCATTATACCAGAGTCGGCGCCGCCGTGCCGTCGATTGTCATATCCAAATCTGCCGGAATTAAAAACAAATCATCCAAATTGAACCCAGATCCAATGGAGAAGACCTCTGGATCAAACCCATCCGGTTCAAAATCCTCCAATGACCCCCCACCATTGCCTCTATCTTCGACATCGACGTCGCCTTCGTCAGCGGCCCGTCGCACGATAGTAGCGTACGAACTCTCTAAGCTCTCCTTTGCGCTTTGAGCCAACTGTGTTGTGGAGGACGACGAATTCTCACCGCCCGTCACCTCTACCTGGCGCATGGCCATAGCCAATTTCATATGCAGCTTGACGTTGGTTTCTCCCAGACGGATCCGTTCCGCAGACTGTCGAAGCCCCTCTCTCAGCGCCTCCATCAGCATCTTTCGATAGCCCGAAGGTTCCTGTGAAGACACCACGAGAACTTGCTCTTGGACGTCCAAGAGCAATTCCAAAGCCACAGCAAGGGAGGCATGGATCATACGGTTTTTGAACATCCCGGATCCAAGGAGCACGAGATGCATGAATTCGGCGTTCTTTGGTAGCGGGTCGAGTATGGCCAGGGCCGCGTCGAGGCTCATCTTTCGGGAGAAATAATACAATGCGTCGCTTCGAGCTCGGCCTGCAAGAGGACGATGGAGATGAAGTATAAACCGCCGTAGAAGGAGGTCTGCAAAGTTGCTGTGGAAAGCAGCGATGTCGGGGCTGATGGTTCTGAGGATATGAGTGCTACAGTTCCGGCAGGCGTTGGTGATTGAGGTGGTCAAAGTAACAAGTTCGTCGTACGACATTTCTGGCATGGCGGATGTTATATCATTCATGCGACGGGCAACTTCCAGCCGGGCACCGAGCGATTGGAGCAGAAAACGCTGGAGGGATGAGTCAGTCGGGGCTGTGGCGGCATGCTCTTGGAGTGCGAGCGTCTCCTCGTCAATATCCTTGTCATTGATATCGGAAGGAGCCTCGGTGTCAAAATCATTCGAAGAAATGGTTGGTGGCACTCCGGCGTCTAGGGCAGCTTGGATGTTCAGTTCCAAGATGGTGGCCCAGAGTCTTCGGCGGATCTCGCCCTCACTAGTTCAGAGATGTCGCATTCAGTCAAGGCGGCCTTATGAAGTTGATCTTCGTTGAGAACTTACAGGATCCCCATCTTCTTGAAATGCTTAGGATCTCTGTGTAGACCCATTTGCATGGCCGTCCGCACGACTGTCCCCATCGATATCCAAACGATATCCCCTCCGATGGCGAGAGCCTGCCGAGCTAGTATCAGCAGGCACTGCAGCTGTAGACTCTCGATGCTGATCCTGTTCTTTTTCATAGGTCCAGATAACCATTCCTGCGCGGCGTATAACCATTGACGAGCCATTGTGTAGACGTCTGGTACGTCAATTGGAGCTTGACGAATCGCAATTCCAATGGCGGTAACAAGCTGGATCTTGAGCTTGAGTACAGTCCGTGCCACCAGAGGCTCACTCCAATACAGTTCATATTCATTCCAGAATGAGGGGACATGCAGTATGCGAAACACCGACTCAAAACGTGTGGTGTACAAGTGTACCATTTCATCCGCGATATCTTTGGCGACTGATAGGTTTGCTTGTGCATAGAAACGACACCTACTCAGCTGACAAGACTTGATTTTGTTAGAACGGAGTTTGCACTTTTGAAGAAGAGAGCCAATCTCCCACTTTAGTCGGGCAAGAGACTCATTCTCTGGAGCGTTTCCGGACTCGGTATCGAGGACTGCTGCTGTCCTTTGGAACTGTGGAATGTGAGCAATGATCGATGAGGTATATAGCTTGCGCACACAACGTACGTCAAGAGTAGAGTTTGTCCAGTGACTCTTGCCAAATAGTCTGGATTTGTTTAGTGACATCCTCGCGCCCGGTGGAACGTTTGTGACATTGTCAGGCGTGACATTGGTGGTCTCTCCGGAGTAGGCACATCTTGCAATACCGCAAGAGTGTTCCACAGGGGGTTGTGCCGCGAGAACATGTCCGCTAAGACGAGTTGCATCCGACGCGGGACTTGGTCCTATGGCAGAAGCAGTCGCCTGAGTCGGCGTAGCGTAAGGTACAAAAGTGCGGTCATTAACAATTCGGCCGGAGGGAGCACGATCGTGGACGATTCGTCTGTCTTGAGCAGATCCAAGGCCGTAATGGCATTGTTTCTTGGACAGCACACAGTGGCCGCACGGTTCCGCTCGATTGCACTTCACTTTTCTTCTTCTGCATTCCTGGCAAGATATTGGAGGTCGACGCCGTTTGCGCGGGTTTGGCTGAACATCGTCACCACCATTCACCGACGAAGAAACCATGAGATCGGAAAAACAGGCAGATTGCCCATGTGTCGAGGGCGCATAATTGTCTCTCCAATAGATGCAGTAAATTGAGAAGTGTCGCAGAGAAGTCTGAGACCGACTCCGTGGAGGTAAGAATGTCACGGAACATAGAAGTTTTATCTCCGCCGTGTCTAATAGCGCACAATATTATCATCTGTGCTCTACATACAAACACACCATCACCTTGCCACATGTACAGGTGTTGTAGGAGTCTGCATATCTTTCACCGTATCCTACATGGAACAATGTGCTTCGTCAAATCTATACGACGTTATCGTCACTCATGACCCTGGTCTCAAAGTCTGCCTCGATCCGAGAGCATAACGGCCGAATTCGTGTTATTCCAACTTCGCCATAAAACGCCCCGAAATGCCCTTGCCCCTCTTCGTCCGATGTGTCTTTGAATGCATATATTGACGTCCACATAACTGATGCGCCTTCGCGTCGTGAACGCATGAACCACGATCGCTCGAATTGCACCTAGCCACCCCGTTCACCAAAATCCCTAGCCCACTGTTCAAACTCCTCTAATCCTTTCTTGCTAACGCTTGGTCTGATGCTGGCTAGGCTGGCTTCAAAATCTTGCATATTAATCGGTCGTATCTGCTCCTTAGGCGTATACAGTAGCGCCTCTCCGAGGTTTCGCAGGGGGCCCATGGCCGCATCTTTCGCGAGAGCTGTAATATCCGACCCCGAGTATCCTATGCAACTGGTCAGTCCAATTTGGCCGTCAAAACGGGATGCCTTTTCTGTGCTTACCCTCGGTCAAGCGGACCAAGTCAGTGATGTTCTCCACGCTCAAGTCGTGCTTTTGATGGCCTAGCAACGTGCGAATCTGTGTCTCTCTTGTCTCCGCTTCCGGTAATGGAATATACTGCCGTCGGACGAACCTTCGTCGGGCTGCCTCATCGATATCCCACGGGCAGTTAGTCGCAGCAAGCACCAGCACGCGACTAGGATCACCGAGTGTCGTGTCTCTCCCCGCTGCTGCTCGCTGGAGGTCAGACCATTGTATCAAGAATTCCGTTTTGCTGCGCCTGGATGCTTCATGCTCGCTCGAGCCACTCCTGGTGCTGAGCAAAGAATCAATCTCGTCTACGAAAATGATGCTTGGAGCAAGGGCCTTCGCCAAAGCGAACAAAGCCCGTACCAGCTTTTCAGACTCACCGTGCCATTTGCTGGTGAGGCTGCTGGCACTGATGGCAAAGAAGGTGCTCTTGCTTTCGGTTGCCACTGCTCTTGCCAACATAGTCTTGCCAGTTCCCGGTGGTCCGAATAGCAGCATTCCGCGAGCAGGTTCTCGCAAGCCCATAAAAAGGTCGGGTCGCAGGAATGGGTACACTACTGCCTCCTTCAGAGCCTTCTTAGCGGCACCAAGACCGGCCACATCTTCCCAGTGAACCTCATCGCCCTTGACCACGATCTCGTTAAGGATCTGTTTTGCCGCAGCTTCGTCAACTCCTTTAGGCAGGTTCTTCAGTAACTTTGCTCGACGTTTCTCCTGGTCCGAACCAGCAGCATCATCATCTAGTGATTCGCCGTCTGTTGAGGGCGGAGTGATGGTTTTAGCACTCTGAGTACGGGATGCCTTTGGCCGGACTGGCAGGGCTAGACTGGGTTTTGAACCGTCATCGTCGCTGTCAGATTGCTCTTCTCGCCTCTTTGGGGATCGGCCCCTTACCTCAAGCGAACTGCTCGAGGTAGGCACAGGCTTTCGGTATATACCCGAAGAGCTCGTTTCTGTGCTTGGCCGCCGGTAGGCCTTTTCGAGTAGATTGTTCGCAAGCGGCTGTGGAAGCTTTTGTGGCCGTAGAGGATATTCTTTCCGATATGCAATATCTGGTGGTCTTACTGGAGCAATAGGCGACGCTGTCCTGGCCTTGGAAATCGACGGCCCTGCCGCCGATCCATGTAGTGGCGGCTGAGGTGGCTTCTCGGGCTCGATATCTAGATCTATCAAGTCGGGCACCGAGTTTGATGTTAGTTTTAAGCTCTCCATCGACTTTTGCATCGTGGAGCTGGGATAGCTTGAGTTTGTAAGTTCCCGCCATGTTTGGGGGGAAATCATATCAGCAGGGTTAGGATTGGATCTGCGATGCTCTTCTGACCTTGCCGCTGCTTCTTGATCAATGCTCCGGCGAGCAGCAGTGGCGCTCAGTCTCGCCTCGATCGTCGGATCTGACTCCGGCCGCGGGCTCTGTTGCGAAGTCCTGCGCGGCTGCGACTCCCATGCTAGACCAGCCGCTCGCATTGTATCGCCCTGTCTGTCCCGATTCGGTGCTGATCGATATTTTCTAAACCCTTTTCTTTCGGGTCGCAGAGTTGTTCTCATGGTCTTCCTCGCATGATCGGGACTAGGGCTTCTCGACACTTTCGTCGTCGGCACGGGTAAGGTAGGGGGAAACCCTATGGGCGAGGCGCGTGGGTATTGTGCTGGTGAGTTGCTCGCCGTGGTTTCGCTACTTCGCGCAGGCTTGAGTGGCGGTCTGGAGGGTAGCGCAGGCGTAGCTGTTGGGAGTTCTGACATCTGCATTGGCGGTACAGTCTCATCGCCCAGCCACTGCGGTGGTCCTGGTCGATCCTGAGGCGTCTCTACGTCGCCTCTGTTCTTCTCGAGACGTCTTCGGCTGCTACGTTCTGATTTGTCGCCCTTGATGGTAGTCCTGTTCACCTCTTGCCGGCTCCTCTTTAGTGCTTCGAGAAGATCGACCCGTTCTTTACATTGTATCTCAAGTTCTTTAAGTGAATCAAACAATGCTCGCTCGGTCTCGGACTTGGGTGCATAGTTGAGTGGCAATTTGTAGGCTTTGTAGTAAGTGATTTGATCTAGCGCAGACTTCCAAGATCGGAGCGCCTCTGCTTCATTGCCCTGTCAAGTCCCATCAGTATGCTGCCCAGGATTGTGCATTGACACGCAAAGACTTCATACCTGGCCCTCGAAGAACACGGCGGTCGAGCATTGCAAATAGCATTCGTCGTAGGTCTTCTGCATGGACGAGGCTGGCTTGCTCCGCATCATCGTTGCTTGTTGAGATGCAGAGGAACATGCTTCACGACAGCATCAACAGGATCAAGCGGTAGGAAGCGACGGTCGTCGCCTGGGTCTGAGCCTCAAAGATGGGTGGAATCGCCTGGAGTTTAGTTATTGTCCAAGGCGAATGAGGCACACTGCACCAACACTGCGCCCAGTACATTTGTGGTTCCACTACGTCACCCCCAAAACCCATCACACGAGCGTCCATCACATCGACTGATTGCGCCTCACCAGTTGCCAAACCACGGATACGCACACACTCGCAGAGTCACAGGATCCGACGAGACAAGAAGATACAGGGGATTAACTGAGGACTGAAGAAACATTTTGCAACAAAAGGTGGCCCATGTGATGTGTTGCAATGATATCTTTGTCATTGCTATTCAGCTCGTCTACATAGTGAACAAAGCTGAAGACGTTGCCGACCGTCTCTTTTGGATCCTCGATAAATATACAGTAATTATCCAAGCCCATACGATGAACTGTCTGACACAATTGTATCAGATCTGCGACTTCCCCGTCGGTCATAACGCCGCTCGCATGCAAATGGCCTCCCGAGACATTTTAGCCCGTCATGTTCCGCCAGAAGAAAAGCATCAGTCAGGCCGTGCTCGAAAACAGAATCAGTGCTCTGAGCCATCCCCATTGCACTTAGTCGGGTATCTTCATAGGGGTGATGTAGAGCGCTCCGAAACCGGAGATTTCACGATTTTAGGGCCACCAAGAGTTTGCCTCTTGGGGCGAAGCGTCGAGGAGTGGTTCACAAGTTGCTGATATGTGCCTCATGTTCCTCTCGAAGTGTTCTTCTGAAATATGCCTTTGCCATCTCGTAGGATGACCTGTCGACTGTCAGTATACTTGAGGAACGTATCCAAGTAGCGAGCTATACTTACCAACATATTGCGGTGCTTGGCATTGTGGAAATAATGCGCGGCCGCCAGCCCCTCATGAAACCGCTCCAGCCATACTCCTTTTTGATGATAGACGCAGCATTCCAAATACCGCGTACATTTCGGATTTCGTCTTGTTGGCTGAGCCCTCGTGTCTGTAGTAGTGTCTTGATTACATCGAGTGGTGTGGTGATACCAGCCGCAAAGGCACCTGCCAACCCGCCAGCTACGCAGTGGGTGATAGGGTCGTATTCTTTTCTCGGGTTCATTATTTTCGACAGTGACTCGTATGCCATGAATTGCGTCGCGGTGAATGGGACTGTCATACATAATGTCGTAG
This sequence comes from Exophiala spinifera, assembly GCF_000836115.1. Classification (NCBI taxonomy): domain Eukaryota; kingdom Fungi; phylum Ascomycota; class Eurotiomycetes; order Chaetothyriales; family Herpotrichiellaceae; genus Exophiala; species Exophiala spinifera. The sequence continues at coordinate 932,436 of NW_015622520.1, read as the reverse complement.
GGTACGATATGTAAAACGCCGAAAGGCCTTCGGCGCGAAAGACTGAGCGGGCGCAGTGCGTTATGGATCGATACGATGACCCGTGCACCTGCATGCGCTGTTTGATCACTGTCGAACGGTTAGCTTTCCGCAGAAGGGAGCAACACGTTGATCGCACCATCAAAAGGGTTCATCAGAGCATCACTTGCGATCGTAGCACAAGCTCCGCTCAAAGCTATCAACCCGTTAGCAATCAACAATCTTTTCCAAGAACGTTGCGGCGTAGTTCGGCCACGAGTTACATACCTGCTGCAGCAGGATGATGCTTGCCGTCCGCTCGGTTTCCTCCAGCCATTTCCTTGATTACTTCGTAGGTACCGAAATAGACTGCGTGAGCAGGACCTGTAAAGCCAGTCAGGATTTTTTTCCCACCTCTTGAAACGTTGTGACACTGTACACACCTGCTCCAACAATGACGCTCGTTACGCCTCTCCATAGAGTCCGCAAGCCTTCGAGCCGGTATATCGTAGAGACGGCATGAGAGAGTCCTGTATAGAGGCCACCAGCCGAAGGGTTTACGACCTGCATCCGTGTCTATCATGGAAAGTTAGTGGGTGGCTGTAATGCGAAGTTCAAAAATTTGTAGCTGCCGTACCTTCATCAAATCAACCGGATACATCACCGTGTGCTCCTAGAATGTCCCATCAGTTCGTGCTCCGTGTCCTGATTCTTGAGTTTTCCTTACCGCAATTCCAGCGAAGGCACCGGCCAGCATGTTATGGCTGAGGCCATAGTTGGGTGGTAGAGCTTCGTAGCTGCAGCCAGGTCAACATCCTCCGCTAGCACTCCGGTCACAACGACATACTCAAATTCCTCACCAGGCACGGCGTCCGGACTGCTCGACGCAGTCATATTCTCCGCGGTCAGAACCGCCGGGAATTTGGCTGACGTCGCCACGATTGCAGATATTCTTTCGCTGGTTTGATGAGTCCCTCAGCGAGCGGGTGGAACGATCGTCCAGGAGGGGATGTGAAGGATATAGTGTCCGCCAGAGGTAATCCGGGCACAGAGAACACCTCGGTGCAGTCGGAGATGGTGCAAGCAATGGCAAAAAAAAAAGTGAACTGAGCAAATATCAGAGCGAGCCACGGCGAGACCTTTGCGCAGACAGCAGAGCGCACCCCGAGAAAATGTTAGACGACTGGGTCGTTAGCCAAAGGGACGGGCTGGTCAATGAAGCCTAGTGGCCGCGGATCTTCCAAGCACCCACGGTTAGGCTAGGTACCTACGGATGGCCAGGTAGGGGTCCCTAATTCGCTGGCCTCCGCAGTTCCGGGCTCAACCAGGCAGAGAATCAACGGCCTCTACAATCTTTACATTTTTTAGGTACTTTTTAGCCTCCCCAGCTCGCTCGCTTGCACTTGTTTAGGCTTAGAGGCTCGCTCATAGCTGACACCTCGGGCGGCTTTCGCTTTTTCGCGTTCGGTGTATCTCTGACATACGGTACACACCTACGGAGTACAGGTACATGGTTGCCCAACTACAGGAGATTCCAGTGACTGATAAGGAAATGAAACGGACAATGTCAATTCTCTCAATTCGGTCCATTCCTTCGATCTGTCTATGACAACGGAAATCCTGTATGACTAACCTCCACGGATAAGCAGCTGGATGAGCCATCCGAGTCTGTCAACAGATGTTAGATCTTTGAGACCCACTAGGTGATCTGGCGAGGGATGGCGATCATCTGGGAGAAAACTTTGCCATTTCTTTCTGAGACATCCCTTCGACAATGATGTGGGCATATAAAATGTTCGGCCTTCAGTCTTCATGTGTTCATCAAGCTGGTCTCCCCAGCAAGCCACAGGCCCTCGTATTGTCGCCAATCGAAGCGCCACCCCTCTCCGCGGAGATGCATTCAACTTGCTCATGTACAAACGCCTCGCTTTCTGCAATTGGAATGCGAAATGAAGAATATCTTCACCGTCGGATTCACGCTCCTATCCTTCCATCATAAAGTCACATTGAAACTCCACTCCCCTATTGTCACGTCAGTATTAGAAGCGTCAGGGGGGATGAAAGCCCTTACCCTTCTGGAGGTTGTTAGCAGTGTCGGTCAAGAGAATCTCTCGTCGTCTATTGCAGTACGTGGTTTTGTCCAAGATCTCGACCTTGAGAGAGGCCAGTTCGTTGACAGGTTTCTCAAACATCTGACTAAGGTTCTCGACCGCCATTTCCAAGTCCTTCTGATTGTCCTCGAATATCACGGTCATGTTGTTCCGCTCTAGGTAGTATGCGAAGGCATAAGTCCACTTGAGTGTTTGGCGGCATGCTTGCAGCGCCTTAGCGGCAGTGTCAAGAAACTGTACCTCGATCCAGGACATGTTGGATTGAGACTGCAGACTTGTCATCTTCTTTTCGGTTTTGAGCCAGAGATCCTTGTCCAATTTGGCACTCTGCTCGTGATTGGCATACCGGTTGTAGTAGTGCAAGTATCGTTCCAGGGAGTGACGGGAGCGAGCTTGAGCATCACGTGCATCGGCACCCGATTGCTCTTCGTATCGGTTGCAGTTGTACCAGCTTGTGCCGTGCTCACTCCAAGGGCCCATGCACATCCAGCAGAATTCATGTTTGCACTTGCGACAAGTCATGTGATTGCAGCCACCGTTCTTTTCAATGGTAGATTGGCATTTGGGGCATTCCTTTGTATTGGCTGAGATCCAGTTCGACGTTTCGGAGTCATCCTCACACTTCTTCAGCCATCTCTTGACCAGAGAGCAGGGAGCAGGTCGGTGATCGGCCAGAGTGCAGCCAAAACAAAAGCTATGATCGTGTGAGCAACGCACGGTAGGAACGATTCTGGTGAGGTCCCGTTTCTTGACTGGACAATCAATGGCATATTCACACTCTGGGGCCGGGCACCATTTCAGGTTTGCCTTGTCGTCCACATATGTCCGCGTGAGAAGTACCTGGTAACGTTCCCAAACGGTCTGGTCCACCAGTAGTCTAAGCGATTTCGAGTCCACGATCCGGTGGCAGCCATCAAAGGGGCACTGAATCCTCGCAGCCTCTCCTTCTTCCTTGACCTTCTGACCTAGGTAATGGGAGTAGCAGTCAACACAGTATCGGTGACCACATCTCATGGCATATGTCTGCAAGTCAGGATCGTCCTCATAGCAAATCTCGCATGTAAAACCTGGGACTGTCGTGGTCTTTGGCGATTCCGAGAAACTCGACCCTAAGCCTGCCTCTTCAAGGACCTTTTCCGGGAAATCCATATATGACTCGATCAGTTTCTCCTTGTTCCATCTCATGTACCGAAGTAGGATGGCTGTCTGTTCGGGAGGCAGTTCAATGATTGATGAAACTTCCTGGAATTGCCGCTCCTGCAGCGATTGTATGTCCTTGGGACTCAAGACCTTGAATTCCACTTCGTAGGGTTTCTGGGGATTTGTGAAGATGTCTTTGTCGTACGCAAAGCCGCCGTCGTGATCCTGATCGAAATCTATACAATTTGTCAGCGAACAACCCCTCACAACTCACGACAGCCGCCACATACCGCCTTCTATGCTGCCAACGTCACTATCCTGCGTTCCTTCGTCGAAATCGATCTCATCACCACTGAGGGAATCGGACATGAAGTCATCTTCTGAATCCATATCTGGTAGAGAGGGAGAGCCGTGCTCTGTCATGGGCGTCGTGGGACCTTGCGCAGGGACGGCGGATGCCTTTCGTGACTTGACAGATACGTGATTCAAGGCGTCTGAGACACCGTCCTCGGCCTTTCTCTTTTTCGAGGAGGGTGTCGTGGTGACTTTATGGGAGCAGCTGTGTCTCAAACTGAGACAACAGACTGCTTTACGATAGGTGACGACGGGGGAGGAAGTCTAGTACTCGTAGAGGGAATTGGTCAACGGACAGTACTGAATGAATGACTGCACATGGAAAAAGTAATGGCGACGGGAATATGATCAAGATAATACATCCAGTTACAAAACGATAAGGATCCCTCTAATGACAAGAAGTTGAAAGTCGCGAGTCGGGCGTGCAGTGACGGTGCATAAGGCAGACGATGTCGGGCGGGAATGGAAGCGCAGGGAGCAGCCACATGATGATGGAGTATTGAAGTGGCGTCCAGCTGGCCGACCGCCGCTGCCGCTAACTGGATTTGACCAGAGCGGCGGGGCTTAACATCACCGCTACGGTGCAGGCCAGCCTTAGAAGTTAGGTGAGCAGACACAGTCACGTGCGTAGAAAAGTAGTCGCCACAGCCTTGCCACCGCCTAGCCGCATGCTCGGGGAGGTAACGGAGAAGTATCGGGACATTCTGAGGAGGCTTGTCTAAGGTAGTACGTCCTTGACAGCATCACATCAACTTGGTGTTTCCATGCAGTGACTGTGCTGAGCCCATGTGCACAATCAGTCATCTTCATCCTCTTCATCGTCGCTCTCACTTTCACTCTCTGCATTCTCCAGCCAGTCAATAAACTGCGAGCTCTGCTCCCTCACGGCAGCTAAGCCGGGCTCACTACTCGACCTCTCATCCTCCCACCATTCAGTGAAAGCTTCCTCGCCAAAAACCTCCAGATCGTACAAGTCCTTTATGACAAACAACAGAATCTTCCCTCCATCCTGTCTGCGAGTCAAGTCTGTCTGTGCGTCTAACAAGAACGAGACTTGCTCTTCCGTGGCTTGGGACGCCCCCTTGCGGCGGATAAGAGTGTGATATGCGCTCAGAACTCGCCTGCTGGCATCCGCTGCGGACAGGCCGGCCTCGATCTCGCTGTGGATGTGCTTCATCAGAGCAATGGCGACAGCTTTGCGGACCTGAACTTCATCGGCACCACCGCTAAATCGAAGGCCCATCAATTCACTCAGCATGTCGTCTGCCTGCTTTCCTTCCTGCATGCGCTGAACTAAGATTGCAACTGTGTCATGCTGGAAGCGGTCTGTGATGTCTTCGTCTGAGATAGAAGTAGCGAAGCTCTGCCGCCGAGAGTCACTTCTCGAAGAAAGCTCGTCTTGCGAGATGTCGGAGGCTAGCGTGGATAACGAATCTGCGAACTCTGCTTTCCCATACACCAGTCTGGATATTCTTGAACCATCCAGATCGTCCTCATCTTCGACGTATGCATGGCCTTCTCCCCCTTCGCTGCCCACTAACGCCTGGTCGTTTACTGCAGCTGAACCTTGCTGGGTTGTGCAGATTCTTGCGCCTGGCATGACCGTCGTTCCCGGGGCGATCTTGACGCCAAATGAGATAAGTGCACCTTCTCCGATAGTACTGTTGTCGCCAATGAAAGCTTCATGACCGATAATTGCTCTTGAGATTTTGACGTTTTTGCCAACAGTAACATCATCCCAGATATAGCCACCATCAATTTGTGTGTTTTTTCCAATGTGGCACCGCTGGCCTATGATACTGTTGACTATGTTGCACCCGGTCCCAATACTGGATTCTGGGCCAACAATGGCACCGGCGGCAATCCTCGTGGGGCGGGCCCTGATGACTTTACGGTCGAGGATGTCACCGGATGGCGAGCGCTCATAATGGGTGTCTGCGAAGACATTATTTTCAATTGCCAACGACGTGACCAGACCTTGCTTCAGGTCCTGCGAGATAGCATCGTACGACCAAAAATCCGCAGCCCGTGAGGAGTAATAGTCTGTCACGATATAAGTGTGGATTGTTTTGCCGTTCAATTCGTAGTCTTTCAAGACTCCGTACAAAAAGTCTTTCCGTGGTGCCTGGTTGTCGAAATTGTCGGACCAGAGACTGAGAACGTCTGGGGTGCAGATGTCGATTCTGCAATCGATGAGATCCTGTCTGACGTCTATTTCGGGGGACTTTAGAATTTCTGGGTCAACATGGCCGGTGAATTGGGTACCAGCGACCGCCTCTTCGTAATGAAGGCAGCGGTCTTTGGTCGGATCTAGGATGAACGTTGGCACGATTCCTCCGGCATGGTCATGAGTGCCGGGTTGGGTTTCGCGGAGAACCATGGTCATAATAGCATTCTTGTCCTTTTCTCTACGATTTCGGTGCTGCTTCAGAGCCTTCTCGATGGGAAAGTTAGAGACAACATCACCACTCATGCAGATAAAATCGCCTGCCATCAAATGCTTTTGATCCAGATCCCGCATGACGTCGCCGACCGAGCTGGCCACACACCTGAGGAATGTGATGTTGTCAAATGGTGACTTAGGTGACTTCCACCGGGATGCCTCGATGTATGTTTCGACTTGGTCGACATGAGCTCCAGCATAGATATATACCACCTGAACTCCCGCACTTGCAAGGTACTCTAGGCTATACTCGATGAGCGGAGTGTTGGCCAAGGTCAGCAAACATCGCGGTCGTTCAAGCGTAAATGGTGCAAATCTGGTTTCGAAAGTGTCCGTAATGAGCACTGCTTGCAATGGGTCTTCCTTGCTGTCGTCCCCTGATCTCCCCTTTCCACCCACGGATTTCTGTGACTTGGGTGGCATGTTGAAAGCGAAATATCTGGATGTCTGATTTGTTATCGAAGAGACTGAACTGCGAGTCTGTCTTTCACATGCATGGCGCAACGGGTGAGTAGCTTGTGATGTGATCCTTTTGATGCCTGTCGTTGTGCGAGCCTCGTCGAAGTGGGAAAGGATTGTTTGATTCAAGAATATTTTTATGAACGCAGTGACTCACTTCTGAATGGCCGGATGAGAAAGGCTAATGCTAGAGCAAATGATGGTGTTGGGGTCAGATTTGTGGTCGGGAATCTTGCCAAGCCTGGGTAGCCACCAGTGACTTTGACCTGTTGAGGGGGAGACTATGGCACACTAACTGAGGCGACTAACTCTATGTACCTGCCCACCTGCGATTAAGGTACCTTAGGTTTGTCCGGCAGCCTGTATGTATCCAGCGTGGGAGGTTTATGGGTGCTCCGGGTAGTCCTCTCGCGCGGGACACCGTGCGATTAGGCATATCCAACCCCCCTAACCGTCTAGGTAACCCCTGCAACCCTGCCCACAAGTCAAGATATAGGGGCAAGGCTCTCCAGGCTACTGCTGTAGGCCCGAATGTACAATACCGTTCTGGTAGCGAATACGAGAGCACGCAGTCGTTAGGTACGAGGCCTTATTGGTGTACGCTCCGTAGGTTGGTATCTGACACGCTGTGTCTCTGCGTCATAGCTGGTAACGAGCGAGGGGGCCCATTTAATCGCCTGTCAACTTGTTCTCGCCCAAATTACGAAGCTCGTGTCTGTGATTCTCGGGATTCAATCGTCAGTGACTATTCTTGTTATTGTTGTTGGTCCGAAAGGACTGTTGATTCTTACAACCACCATCACTCCCTTTCTCGACTATCGACTTAATTGGTGTTCCGCCCACTCCTGCCCTCCCGCGTCTTCTCACCCAAACCGGACCTGAGAATTTCTGCCAATAATCCACAGTTCCTCAGCCCAATCTTCTAGACCCTTACGCAGCTCAGTATGTCGAAAACGTCAAAGGAAGGCCCAAATGCCAATCCGCAGATGGAGCTGGATCCGAAGTACGACGACTATGACTTTCCCACGACTGCTCCCGAGTCGCAGTCTGGCCACCCTGGCCATACCACCAAAGAACAAGATGCCCAGGTACACCAGCTGCGGGCGATACTTGAACAAGAAGGATACACTGAACGTTTGGACACCTTGACCCTGTTGCGGTTCTTGAGAGCTCGGAAATTCGATGTCGAGCTTTCCAAACAAATGTGCGATCACACGCGGAGGGGTTCAATGGAGAGGTGCTAACCAGGGGTCTAGGTTCATCAAGAACGAGCAATGGCGCAACGAGTTCGGTGTGGATGATCTGGTTCGCAATTTTGACTACAAGGAGAAACCCGAAGTTTTCAAGTACTATCCTCAGTATTACCACAAAACAGACAAGGTACTTGCGAACGTGTCAGAAATCCACGTCTCTGGCTTACCAAAATTTACAGGACGGCCGACCTGTTTACATCGAGCAATACGGGAAAATCGACCTCAATGCCATGTACAAGATCACCACTGCTGAACGAATGGTCCAGAACCTTGTCGTTGAGTACGAGAAAGTCGCCGACCCTCGACTGCCAGCTTGCTCGCGGAAGTCGGGCAAATTGCTCGAGACTTGCTGCACGATCATGGATATGAAGGGGGTAGGCGTAACAAAGATTCCTTCAGTGTACGGCTATCTCCAATCAGTCAGTTCCATCTCTCAAGATCACTACCCTGAACGCCTGGGTAAGTTATACATCATCAATGCGCCCTGGGGATTCAGCACCGTGTTCGGCATCATCAAGGGATTCCTAGATCCTGTCACGGTTGCAAAGATCCACGTCCTAGGTTCGGGTTACCAGAGTGAGCTCTTGAAACAAGTTCCTGCTGAGAATCTCCCAACGCAATTTGGCGGGACCTGCCAGTGCGAGGGCGGGTGTGAATACAGCGACGAGGGTCCTTGGCAAGATCCCCAGTGGGTGAGGACACCAAAATGGGCAAAGAAGGACCCAGTCACCGGAAAGGATGCTGCAAACATTGTACAGCCTGCCCCTACTGCGGGAGCGAAAGATCCGCTTGAAGGCGGCGCGCCAGCTCCTGCCACGGCCCCTGCCGAAGCAGAGAACCTCCCCTCTGAAGGACCAAAGATGCCATTGGAAGCACCACAACCATAGTCTGGGGAAAGGCGACGAAGGTGCGGTGCCAGCTTACGAAGAGAAGGACGTCGAAGAAGACTTGATTTTTGGAACTAGATAAAGGTATGCTTCGGGTTTCTTAGGCCAGCAAAGGTCTAAGTACTGGACTCTCATGAGGTCAAAGAGTCGAACCAGTTTACGCTGTTGTTACAGATCCCTCTGCTTCCTCCTGGAACATATCAGTTAGTCTGTTTTTTCCTCCTTGATTACACAGAGTTCGTCTGTATATGTAGAGCTCGCAGATAAGCTCCATAGCAGTGTATTTATTGTTTGGAAGATTATGTGTTCCTCTGCCTTGCTTCCTACGCGATGAACTCGCTTCTGTCTCGACCAAAAACGCGCCTCGACTACAAGTGAGAGCCGCGAAACATCGGCAGTGCGCTGTAACCATGGTTCACCGTGTGATGTCTCGTCATTGCGTCAGGTTTGTCTATCGTGCCCTCAAATCGCCCTGGTGGGCGTCGTGTTTTCTGGGAGATCTTGCTCAGAACCGCTCCATCGTCCCGCGTCATGACGTGTCGGCGTAGGGATTTCTTTCCAGCCTTGATGATTGCCAGGTAAAGCGCAACTGCTTCCGGGAGATTTCTCCACGTCGAGTATTTGTGATAGTACCCATAATCCTGGCGTGATGTGGCTGCGGCTAGGTGACGCCCACACCGTGAGCTATGATCGTACTCGAGAAGGTATATCATATTCCGGACTCCACTACCGGGTCTGTGCTCTGGCGGCGGCTCGGGGTGGTGGTGGTCGTAGAGAAGTGCTGCATGTAAGGCAAGCAGCCCTGAGACGGTTGATGCAATCCAGTGACAATTGTTCCGCACGGGTGTCAAATCCATCTGCAGAACTACTCTACCTTGCCTATTCGAATTCCATAGCAACGGTCCTTGCGCGCTGGACCTTGCCAACCGTCTCTGTCAGACTGGCGCCCCCCTGGCCGTTTCCGGCGGCCGCTGTCGCTAGTCCAGAGAGCACAGCCAATTCGCCTATCCCCCTCTCATACATGGCCTGTACATCGTCGTGCCATCCGTCACGCAGGGGCTTGAGCTTCAGCGGTCCATCCTTCTCGCTGACCGCGTTCTCTTGTATCTTGGTCATGTCCCGATTATATCGCTCGTCATCGTGCGCCAACTCTGCAACCAGAGCATTCCTAAAGTCGCTCGACGCCTGCAGTGGTGCCGTTCGTCGAAGTTTGCTCACCTGCGCGGTAAGTGCTTCAAGTTCGCCGTACAAGCCCGCAACTCGCGATTGCAGTCTGCTGTCATAATTCTCGTATACAAAGTCCACGCCCTCTCTTTCCTCGTGAGGCTCGTCGGATGAGGTAGTAGTCTGGGAGGCTTCGTTGGCCAGAATGGAGAACTGAGAAGCGTTCATCCCATTGACTGTGATGTTCTGGCTGGCACCCTCCCATGTCCGCCGCATGAACGCGTCGACGAGTTGGCGGACTCTCGCTCGCAGTGGATCTTCTTGTTGTTCGGGCTTTTGGTGCGCGATGTCCCCAGTAGCCACGGTGGCGTCAGCAGGCTTCACGCCATCGAGTGAGATTATCGTAGCGGGTTGAGCACTGTCAACGCCGTCTGTCTGCAAGGCGGAAAGAGGGAAGTGAAGATCGAGTTTCTGCTGCGCCGACGCGATCAGATTACGCTGCAGGTATGTAAAGTCTTCGGGGGACTGGAGTTCAATCTTGCGATGGTGATCATTCGGCTGCGGCTGCGGATGAACAGCGCCATCTGCAGCCATTATTATGAGGTCTTAAATTTCAGCAGTAAAAAGCCTTGCGTGGACGAAGCCGTCTCCGTCTTCTGTCGGTGCTGGAAGTAAACAACTCGTACAGTATTGCGGAGAAGTGGCGCACTCCAATTGGTCAGCGGCGCACAAGGCTGTCAAGCAGGGCTTGCACAAGGCTGGCGGGGCTGGTGCGTACAATTAAACCATGGGACTGCTACGGAGTACAATATAGCAAAACTGACTAGCGCAGTGCAGTGATCATTAGGGGCCAGGTTGAAATAGCGCAAATGGATGATAGAGAAGCGATAATATAAGAAAGCAACAAAAGACAAGAGAAGTTATTTAGCAAGATGCGTGATGTGAAGAATGTATTTCAGATTCGGATTGTTGCCAAGCTAACTCGCTCTTGTATCTGATTCTGTGTCGATTTGTCTGCTAAGAAAATCCGGCGTATTCTTCACCTTGGATTTGTCAAGCCCTATCGCAGCTTACTTGGTCTCGTCGAAGACATAGGTCAAGTGGCAACGACCGCAGTATTGTCTGTTGTGCATGGCAGCCATGAAGACACCAGCACCGCATTCCTTTTGCGGGCACTCTCGTCGGAGGCGCTCGATCTTGCCATCGCCATCGACCTTGTAGTACTTGAGAACAGCCAACTTGGTCTTCTTGCGCTTGTGCTTGATCTTCTTGGGGGTGGTGTAAACCTTCTTCTTGCGCTTCTTGGCACCACCACGCAGACGGAGGACGAGGTGAAGGGTCGACTCCTTCTGGATGTTGTAGTCGGAGAGAGTGCGGCCGTCCTCGAGTTGCTTTCCGGCGAAGATCAGACGTTGCTGGTCGGGGGGAATTCCTTCCTTGTCTGTGGTACTTCAGGTCAGCCTCTTCGTCAGTTGAGATCACACAGGACCAGACGCACCTTGAATCTTGGACTTGACATTGTCGATGGTATCAGAAGACTCCACCTCGAGGGTGATAGTCTTACCCGTGAGGGTCTTGACGAAGATCTGCATGTTGAAGATCTAAAGACGTGGTCAGCTCGTAGTCGACCAAAGGATGGAGGGAAGATGGTCGCTCGTAATGTGCCGAGGGTATAGAGAGGCGATAGGACTTATAATGCGAGAGGGCAGATAGACTTACCTCGACAATGACTGTCTTCCTCAATCTACAGAATGCAGGAGGTCTTGACAGAAACGAAAGGGAAGTGGTGGCAGGCGGCTGAAATGATTTTGGGCGTTCGTGGGTTTGCCAAGCCCAAATTTTGCCATCTTATCTAATCTTAGTCACATGACTCCATCGAAATGCACTCAGTGGCGAGGCTGGAGATGGAACCTTCTGCGACCTCGCAACCAAGACCATTGCGAATGCCTTAACTTGTCAAATACTCATTCATCCAATGCCATTATGGCGACACGCCTTTAGAGAAGGTTGGCTACCAGTCAGACGTCCTAGTCACGCCACTGGTGCTCTCCTGGAACGGTAAGTGGTGACACGAGCGCTTATGTCGTCTGGGTTGCTGCGACAACCAAAAATCATGGTGCTGTAAACACTCCAGGCCCTGATGGTCGTCATCAGCTCCATCGACATGACAACCAGGGAAAGTCACTAGTAGGCTTTGCTCGGCTGTCAACACCTCTGGACTCTTCTCCCTCCCCATACAATCTTGACCCTCCCATACCACACCACTTGCTGCATCGTTCAAGGACTTAAGAACAAGACAAAGACAAGCGAAGAAGCCTCTCAGGGCCAGTTTTGAACCAAACAGTCATACTGCCCGAGAGGGCCCCTTCTGAGATCTGATCAGAGTCGCAAGCAGTTGCCTGCGACTGGTGGAGATATAAGAAAGAAAGACCGCTGCCCGGTCCGCAGCCCTCGCACTGCGTGAGGTGAGGAAGAGAGAGAAACCTACAAGGAGAGGAGAGGAAGCTGATGGACGCAGTCTCGAACCATAAGAAGGATCCATTTTCCGGAAAGACAACGACAACAACCTTCGACAAGACACCATTTCGAACTCATCTCGCCTAAGATGATGTCCAATCCACCTTCATCTCTTCATCACGGACAGGCAATGCACCGGAGACAACATTCGACACCGGTTGCAGCCTCTGAAGCCATGAAGGTCAACACCAGTATGCCACCACAACGACAAACACTTCACAAAAGAGGACAATCGTTTGACCAGCAACGAAGTCCTATCCGAAGACAACAACACCACGGCAATACGGTAAGTATGACTAACCTCAGACAATACCATGGACAACAAATTTTGCGAGAAACGCAGCGGCAGAAAATAGCAAGACCGGGCCAGCACTTGCAACTAAATCTTGATATACCAATCTCTCCAGATTGTGGTATCTACTCTGGGGTCTCTGGATCAATGCCCGAGACTTTGGAAAATATGCCAATGAATGCTTTTGTGCACCAGAATCCCCAGTGCATGGAATTCCCTCATTCACAACAGTTCTTCTCCGACATGAACATGTCGATGCGCAGTGGAATGCCGAGCATGTCCGTCATGGACGAGAACAGTCCTCAATATCTCTTTGACGCGCAGGCTCACAACCTTCATTCTCAGCGTACCCGCAACCTCTCATTCGACGCGCGCAGACAGTCTCAACCAGAGCTGCGTGTGCAGACCCAGTTGCGCCCTCATACTCCTTCACATCAAATCCAGACTGGTAAGTGCCTTCTCGGCGCCCACGTTTCACTGTTTTTGGCCGCTGACCAGAAATTGAAGCACAATTTCCTCTCACGCCTCCCTTCAGTCAGCACACCTCGGGTGCTCAATATTCTCGCTCGCTCCAAGCATCACCGTCTCTGCAATCGCCATATCCTCTTCCAATGACTAGAGACCGGTCGTTGCAAGGCATCATCGAACACGAAGAGTTCAAGGCCGATTTCATGAATACCCCAACAGCTGCCAATTTCGAGATCGCCGAGTTGCCAACTCCAGCGGCTCGAAGACAACTCGCGAGTCCTCAAATGCTTCCTCAGGGTGAGCCTCGTAAGGCGGTTGGCTCATCGCCACCTGCGATGCCATCTGACGACAACATGCCAAAGCTTGGTGAACGACCCACGCCGGTTCTGACCACAGGTGCAGTCCCAGCTGGTAGTGCATCACCAGGACGTCCGGCTCTGTCACCTCGCCGAATGTCCATCTCGGATTTGAATCTAGAGCCTGGAATCTCGGCATCTATTGAAGAGACAAACATCACGCTCGACGACATCGCACAGTTCATTGAAGGACCTGACCCCGCAGACAACAAATGGGTTTGCACGTACCCTCAGTGTGACAAACGCTTTGGTCGTAAAGAGAACATCAAGTCACACGTCCAGACCCATCTCGGCGACCGTCAGTTCCGCTGCGACCATTGCGGCAAATGCTTCGTGCGAGGCCATGATTTGAAGCGCCACGCCAAGATCCACACTGGCAACAAGCCTTACCCGTGTGCCTGCGGCAACTCGTTTGCCCGTCACGACGCTCTGACCCGTCATCGTCAGCGAGGCATGTGTATTGGCGCGTTCGAAGGGACCGTCAAGAAGATCGTCAAACGCGGCCGCCCACGCAAGCACCGCCCAGAAATGGACGAGCGTGTCGACAAGGCCCAGCGCACCCGCACAAAGAATGCTGCCGTTCATGGAAGCGAGTTTTCCAACGACCCGTACCCGTCGTCCTCGTCTAGCTACTCGGCATCAAGCTACGGTTCACCCCCGACTGAGGACATGGACAATCTCAGCATCCGAGCCACACCGCCCTTTGACAACGGCATGCAAATGTTCGGCAGCATCTCCTCCAACAACAACAACCGCCATGTCGTCGGAATCGAGCCAATGCTCACTTTCCCACCCGACTCATTCTCCTTCACCCCACCCGCGAGCCCAGGCTACTCGACTGGCAACAAGCCGAGCCCAACGTATCGCGAACTCAGCCCGGCCGACTTCATTGAGCACGCCGCTGAGGCTTCGCAGATGCTTCCGGACTTGCCGAGCATGGATCCCAGCTTGTCCGTCATGAACGGTGTCAACAACAACCACGGGTACTCTGCTCAGAGCCTGCCCAGCTTGTCGCATTCCAGCTCCTCGCCCGCTGCCGACGTGGTTGCGTTCGACTTCTCCGACCACCTCCCACCCGACAGCTCGTCGGCCATGGTGATGAGCTCGTCGCAGATGCCCATGAAGCTCGACAACGACCGTAACGACTTCGACGCTTTTCTCGACTACGGCGGCATGGAAATGAACATGGACCCTGGCGTGCAAGACTTCTTCTCCATCTAGGTGATGGATAGGGCGCACCATATGTTCAATTACATGACGTTCTAAAAAGGTGCCCTTCTTCTTCGAGAGTTGTTGTCATCAGTACGAAGCATGAATTGATCAACTATGTGGGTCATAGTCATGATTCAAGGTTACGGTTCATGGGCTCTATTGGGGCATGTCAATACGGGTGGATTTTGGGGGGGGGATGTTTTCTTCTTTCGTTTTGCATGCGGCACCATTGCCAACCGACAAGCAAACAGACAAGACGGGTGTTAATAGGCGTTTCGGGCGTGTCACTTTGGCCAGAATTGCTCTCTGAACGCAAGCAACGCAACAATCCTGTACAATAGCCATGGATGACACGAACGAATTCTAATGACGGGGGGCGAAGACAAATGGAGTTTCTTTGTTTCTATTTCCGTCGGGAATTTTTGAGCGTATGGATTCAGGGAAAGGAAGACGACCGTCAGGGCGAATTGGGAAAGGAATGATTGATTGAATGATGGATGACGGATGGACTAGCTTGGACCCGGACAGAATACGGTATCAATCCCGCCAGCTTTAGATTGGGTTGATCAAGACCAAACCTTTGGAATGGAGGCAGGTTCGTCATGCCTCCTAGGAGGTTCAAGGAATGGGACAGCGTGTGTATCGTGTCAAAGTGTTTTTTTGCGTGTTTTTTCTTGTGTGTCGTTCGTCTTGACTTTATTTTCCCATTCCCTCTCTCTTCTTTCAAGCAGGCAGCATATGGCTGAGGACTGTACATTCACTCTTTATTTTGCTCACTTCGGCAGCTTCACTCATTTTTGCCCCTGTCGATTCATCATGTCATGTCTGCCGGAGCAGAAGGAGCCTCAGCGTCAAAGGGGGCCGGGTGGAACGGGGTTGTTGGGTCCGTCCTCCTTGCGCAGGCACCCTTGCTGCCGAACGGGGGGCGGGACCGGAGAGCAAGGACCACTGGTACCTACCTAGGCGTGGAAGGCCTTTTCAAGCATTGTTGTTGACAACCATCAGGAGATACGGGAGAAAGGGGTTTCCCGAAGGAACAGCCTTTGCTTTGCTGGATTTGGGGGGTTTTGCGGCTTGTTACTAGACGCAAGGCGCGTTGTCGTTGCCGGCCTTGTGTCGAGGTGCCTTGTCTGGTCATGCCGATTCTGTGTTTTTGTGGTCACCAGAAATGAACGCACCACAGGCTACAGCGAAGTGGATAGACGGGACAGGAAACCCTGCCTCGACTTTGTTAACAAGTTCATCAATAGTCACTGTCCTAACCAATACCATTCATTGTACGTACTTCTCCCGTTTCGCACTAATTACCATTTTCCAATTTCCAGACTTCTCTCGCTTCACTCTCGGATATCAATGGTCGCCGCTGGAGTCTAAGGACTGTTCAGTGTTCTGTCTGTTACCGATTTCACATGTACACACACACACACACACACACACACACACACACACATACACACACACACACAACAGTCGCTCGAGCATCGGGTGCCGTACGTACAGACCGTGAGACAAGATCGACCTTGAAGTCGATCCTCCTTGTAGTCTCGTCGAGAGCAAGAAAGAACGAGTGCCTACGTACGTACGTAGTGCATGGATTTTCGTTACCATGGCGTGCGAGAATGACCGCCATCCATGGGGTGGAAAGATGTCGTCCTGCCCACCCAAGCACATGACATTAGCCCGTCATCAGGAAGAGAAAGTGCTAGCATGCAATCTCTGTTGAAGAAATGGCCAATATTGCGCTTGAAGGGAGTCTAACGCCTAGACATTACCTGGGTAGAAGTGAGGCTGCCTCTGCCAGTGCAAGTTCCGCTAGCGTCTTAGATTGTGACTTCTGCTTGAGCTTCTTCATTATGTCTCTTCCGGAAGCTGGCTTATCAATCGTCCCACCTTCTCGCGAAAGTATATTTCCAGAGGAGGGTGGAGTTATGAAGGTCACCCAACTGCCACTTGCTGGACTGGGGCGATGACTTAGGCTGATGGACTCAGCATCGGCTCTTTTGGTGTTTTGAGCACTAGGACACTCCATAACCGTGGCAAGCTGCCCGCGCACCGAGAGTAGGACGGCACCACGACGTCCTAGGTGCATTCGTCTCGATGGACACCACGACCTAGACGACCAAGCCGCGCTTCGGTATCGTGTGTCATGGCCATGTCGTCCTCATCCTCAGTGTGAAGAAATTAATTTGGCTCAGCCGGAGAAAGAGCGCTGATCATGGTGAGCGCTGATCGTTCGATAGTGAGGCGAGAAGACGAGGGGCTCCTTTTAAGCCGCTCCTTCTGACATCTTCCCGTGTGTAGCCATGCCTTTGTTGCTGCCCGGCTACGCAGTTGCAGAAGCGGCACTGTTGAGAAGAAGGCGCCCTTCGCGTGGTGCAGCCCATACGGAGTACAGCTTACGAGGACGAATAGCTGGGAAAGCCAAAACTGCGTTACAAGGGTCGGGTAGGTACGGCTACTCTCGCGACGCCGATCAGTGTTCGTCGTTCTGAACCGGTTGGAGGTCGAATGATGTCAAAGTCAGCTGTCGATTTGAAACTGGGTCGTTCCCAGTGCACTGGTGCCGTGGATGAGAATACGGCACCAGGACGTTTAGGGTTTGATCCTAGATGCGTACTGGATTCGGAACTCCATTTTTCCAACTCGGTAGTGGCGAAAATTCACGTTTTGACGATCATGTCTCGAGTCGAGAATTGAGTGCAGGTGGTGTCTTCGTAGCATCCGCGGCGATTCGTGGCAGCTGACCGATGTGAAGTAGATAGGGGCGAGAAGATCGTCCGGGAGCCTTGTACATCTTGATTGGTGCGCAGATCAATCCAACAGGGCTGGCCTAACGTTTTGAGCAACGGTAGATATTCAAAGCCGGCAATTTTGGGCCATAGCAGGTTCGGATTGGAAACTACCAAGTCACGGATCCTTCGACCTCCGTGTACTGCATAGAGTTTCTCTACCAGCCTCACGAGTATCGAGTAAAATTCCCATCGTAGACAACATGAGGAGCGGGCGTTGTGGATGCGAGTCGTTTATACCAGCCGACCGTGGACGTCCAGGTTACCATTGAGGAGCTATAACCTAATGTTCGGACCGACAAACAAGAGTTCGGAAGAACAGGACGAAAGAATAGAACGGGCCCGATGGTGTGAATTCGAAGGTCATTGTAAAACAGGTGGACGACGTATCATGGAATTGAATACTCGGCGAAGGTTAGATGGCATGGCGTAATAGGCCGATTGACTGTGTATCGACCTCCTGGAGGCCAAGGTTCAGCTGGTGTTGAATGTCACGGAACAGAGCACTACGACATTGGACTGGTTTCCTGATGTTGGATCCACCGCAGCCTCTCGTCTGATTCGGATACAAGGGATTATTCAGAAATCCCACCACATGAGTGGTCATTCAAGAGGCGGGAGGAGAGCCATGAAGAGTGGTGATTTTGTTATTGCAGGAGGAATATATTTGCGACGCGCTTTGCCTCATATTCCACGTGTGCGAATCAGAGACGATAGGTTATTCCCGGGACAGAGGTGAACAGCTGACAAGGCGACTAAATCTGCTTCTCGCTCAAGCGGTGTGAGAGTATGAGGTGCGTCGCAGGATTGCATGTCAGAAGCTGCATAGGATTTGTGAAAGCCTCAGCTGCTTGGCCCGCAATGCAGCAGCCGGCTGTTCGAGCAATGGTACGCCTGTCGGTGGCCCAGCGCCCCTCTCTCGTTAGAAGACATCTCTCGCAGCGAAGAGATCGACTGAAGGTTTCGGTGGCGACAATATCATGGGCCGTGGTCCTGAGGATCTGGCTTGAAGCACTCCACACAAAGACGATCCTAACCTGAGGCTGATGGTTGGATGAAATCGCCACCGAGCGTGGCACCATTTGGGCTTGGAGAGGGACAGCGTTGGGCGGCCCACGTGTGCAGCAGGAAAACCATCGTAGCTTTCTGCGTCCTGAAGCGTAGCGAGCGCGGCGGCACCAAAGTGGACTAGGAGTAAGGAGACGGACACCAAAGCGACAAGTGGATGTCGGCGTGAGAGATGAAGCTGGGATCTCAAAGTGAGGCGGATGGGCGAAATCGCCCTGATATCAGCCGGCTTGTGATTGGCTCGTTCCCAGCCACATCCCTGGCCTTGCGATGCCCCCTTCACCTGTACCTGTCGAAGCAAGGCAATCATTGGATATGCGAGGTACGTGTGTCTTTGATGCACCGGACCGGAGCCTCGTACAGTCAGGAAATCCATGCCGGGGCTCGGGCAACACCATGTCATTTGGCGTCCGCGCACCAGCCGCCGACGACTCCTCTCCTGAAAGCCTTATATGACCCCTTCAGCTCCCTCTCGAGGACGACAAGCCTTCTACCAGGATAAGGGTGAAAGGACAACTGAATCTCCAACGCAGCAACAGCAGAAGCAGCTTGAACGTCGACACCGGCTCGCTTTCAACCTCCTTGATCCAATACGTTAAGACCTTACCATCCAATATGCCTCAATCCAACACCGCCGCTCATGATTACTGGTTACCTGGATATGGACTCTCTCGACATATCGTTCTTCGACAAATGCATTATTATCTTGGCCCTACTGCCACAGTACGGCCATACTCCTACCAGGTACGGAGGGAACGTCTTGTCCTTCATGTGAAAACGCTCATCAATTCCAGGGCCGCGAAGGGTACCTCATCAACGGACGCGAATTGACAAAAGTGAGCACCTATGCCTATTCCAATCGTGCGGACAAGAGACTGACCCCCTCTAGGAACAAATTGACGACCTCAAACGCCAGTCCAGAGAGTACGAGAGGCAGCAGACCATTCGAATGTCCGGAAGGCCTGCCACAATCACGGAGACACCTGAGCGTGATATCAACGAACCCATTGTGGTGAATGTCGGAAGTCGACGAAACAATTCGTCCTATTTGTCGGAGCCAGCCGCCTATCACAGATACCGATGACACTATGGGGTGCTTCAGGACGAGTTTGTCGTTTATCTCTGCGCCGTTTTCTATGCAAAGGGTACGAAGTTGTTCCAATTCCATACCGGCGTTACCAAGGAACTGTACACAGAAGAGAGCATGGCAAATGAAACGCACAATCTTCGTGTCGGAGCTCGATGTATCTTGATGTATTTCCAATGGAGCACCATGTCTAGATACGGTACCACCTCTCCGGGTCAATGCCCTCGATGGTGGCGATGGTTTGAGGAAAAGCCTTGGAGGAGATGTCGTCGTCTTCTAACTGGTGAGAATACTTGTATCAATACCCTGACATTGACACCATCGGAAGATTTCAAGTTCGCTCGAGAGCGATATGTGACATGAACTGATTTGCCTGGTTGATATTGTCCAGGTGGAGCTGTTTGCAGAAGTCGCATTCGTTTGTGTTCAGTCCCAGGATGTGTCTGGACGCCGAGAGATCTGCTTCGCGAAGACGTGGGATGGACTGGGTGGTCGACTACAAGATGTCAACATCCAGCAAAGCTTTGCTTGATGACAAGAAGTGCAATCGACAGACGCATATCTTCTCCCCTAATCGGATGATTGTGTCGCCAAATTATGACCCTCGATAGGTTGTGTAAGTCCACGGTCCGACCAGAACTGGGACATGATAGTGTCTCTCTCCTTTCTTGACGTAGAATTTGACCTCGACCTCGGGCCAGAAGGATTCCACCCCCTGACTCTCATACCATGGGCCAACTTCAAACTTGATACTCCAGGGTATTCGTTCACCTGGACCGAACCAGTCCATAACCTCCATCAAAGTTCGGCCTGTGGACGATGAAGCTTCCCACTCTTTCACGCGTCCATCATCATTGGTGACGGCGCTGAACGTCTCCGCCGATGCATACAACGAGTTCTTCTGTAGCAGTGTCAACGTGGCCTTGAGACCGGCCGCAGGAGTGCCGGAGAGGGTGTTGAGAACATGGCATGTGATGGGAGACGACATGATTGCGAGCGCTGAGACGAGGAGATACGTGCTACTCTGTGCGTGTGCCTAAGCAAGTGCAGTGTCGCAAGAAACATGGCAGGGAACAGAAGATAAATACCTGAGTTTTAGCAGGTGGTGAGAGGCACGAAGCACGTCGGAGGAGGCCGATGACGGTACGTCATTTTCTCGTATCGGCGCCGTAACGATAAAGATTACTGTGACGGCGAGTTCGTCTGACAAAATTATCACACGATGTTTCGCCAGGGGAATCTTGTCAGACAACGGATTTCGAGCGCAGTACAACATCTGCTTCGTATGCTGAAAGATTGGTTGCTTCTACCGAGTCGTTCGTACAACGCGTCTCAAAAGATCTTTTCTCGCGCAACCCCCGGTGCAACAGCCACTCGACATCTTCATGCCCCTGCCTAAGCATCAACTCCATCACTATCACCTTGATCAAGAGGCAAATATTCTTCCCCGTGGGCGAGTGGTCTCAACTCTACTCCCTTCCGTCTGAG
Source organism: Exophiala spinifera (assembly GCF_000836115.1). Lineage (NCBI taxonomy): Eukaryota > Fungi > Ascomycota > Eurotiomycetes > Chaetothyriales > Herpotrichiellaceae > Exophiala > Exophiala spinifera. The sequence continues at coordinate 911,351 of NW_015622520.1, read as the reverse complement.
AATATAGTGCATAAAGAACCAAGGTAAGTATTCAGTCGTTTGGTATCTGATGAATGTGCGGGTGGGGACTGAGAAAACATGGTCCAAGTCTTCGAGCGTCATCATCCGTGTTTCTGGGAGTAGGAGGAATACTAGAGTCAGGGCAACAACGTTCAGGAAGGCATACAAGGTGAAGGCGCCTTGCGATCCGAGTCCTGCCAGGATCCGGGGAAACGTGAGGGAGAGGACAGCAGCCCAGAAGTTAGCAGTAGCAACTGCGAAACCCATGCCGAGTTCGCGGTGAGAAAGGGGAAAGACCTCGGCCGAGTAAGCATTTGGAACAGGCCTGCCCCTGATTAACAGAATAACAGAATGGAGTGACGGTCGCTTACCCCATGCCTGGCGAGTACAACGCGCAGAAGAGATAGATGAGCGTCGCAAGCAATGCGAAATGTGCCGGATTCTCGGCTGGTATCTCGAAGCTTAGCCCTGCCGCAAGCATTGTCGCACCCATAAGTGGCAACGTCAATAGCAATAGTGATCTACGGCCGACACTATCCATCGTCCAGATGGCAGGGAATGCTCCTACAAAATTCACAAACCCAAAGACACAAGATGCTAGCAGAGCACCAAGGGGTGAAAATCCAGCTTGAGAGAAAATCTGGGCACCGTCGAAGTCAGCAGGACGTCCTTGGAGACCTTTTTCGTACGATGGACCGGGAGCTTACCGTGGATGAGTAGAAAGCGATTATGTTTACTGGAAAATGCTATCAGTGGTGTTTTGAATAGGAATCTCGTCAACTCACTGCCGCAAAGTTGCTGTGACAGCATAGCCACATAGGAACCTGTTGTAGCACGGCGTATTCGTGGAACTGTGAACAGTTCAAGTATTTTCGCAAAGAAAGATACCATCTCGACATCGCCTACTTTGACTTGTTCGCGGTGCTGAAGGTACATCGAATAGATTTCCTTCGCGGCCTGGAGTTCACTATTGCGAAGTTTGCAGAGGGTTTTAAACGCCCGGTCGTATCGTTGCCCATGCTTGATACACCATGCAGGAGACTCCGGGCACATGTACAACATGATGAGCAATGGAAGTGTCGGTAGGAAGGGCGCAGCCAGTTGCAGCCGCCAGGCGTCCGCGCCATACTGTCCAGAAATTGGGTCAGCTAGGCACAGACTATCCTCGCTCCAGTACTCACGTTATACACTGCCGCGTTTGCGACGAACCCTAGGAAGATGCCAAAGGCAGTCCACATCTGCCAGCTTACGGCCAATCCTCCACGGATCGCTGCCGGGGCACATTCTGCGGCATAAACCGAGACTGTGCTTGCGTTGATGCCTAGACCGATGCCGAGGAGAAGTCTGAAGACGAGAAGCTGGTGCCAGGATCTGCTGATCGAAGACGACAGATTGGATATCAGACAAATGATGGTGCCTGTAAAAACCGCACCTCGTCGACCGAGCCGGCTGTTGACAGGATCAGACAGCCATGCGCCCCTTCTCCGGTCAGCTCCGGGGTTACATATCGAGGTCCTGGTAGGACGACTTACAATGCCCCTGTGCTCAGATATATACCGCTGTTGATGAGTCCAACAATGAAGTTATCGTGCTTGCTGTTCGACCCGATGCCCAATGCCTTGGGGAAGTACAGGTTGGCTCCATTCATCCCCGTCTGAGCCCATCCCTGCTCGACCGCACCGATTGAGCAAACGAGTATGGTAAAGTAGAGCATCTTTGGTTGGTGCCATTTCCGATCGGTCTCCCATTGCAATGCGAGCTTCTCGGCTGCAGAGAGTCCGGTGACACTCCTCAGTGGACAGTCGCCTGTCGCAATATTCGCTGCCTTCTGAAACGTGTTGAGGTAGCCCGTCAGGCTGTACTGTTCCGTAAACTGCAAGATCTCGCTTGCAACTGGCAGCTCCTCATTGGTGGCCTCCTCAGACGCGCGTGGAGGCACAAGCGAAGATGTACCTGGCTCTACGACGCTGGACGTCTCCTGGTGTTGAGATAAGCCGGTAGCTTTGGACATTACCAAGTATCTCCGTCATCGATTTCAAAAAAGACTGTTTCTGAGGTGTTCTGCTCCCTTACACCAGGTCAACGTTTGGGTAATTGGGCGAGTTACTTAACACATCTTGGACGTATATTTTAGTGGCATCTCACAAGGAAGGTCGTGCGAGGCAATCAAGGTTTTAGTGTTGCTAGCCTTGTCTTAGGACCCATAACGGAAGATACATAGGTACCGACCTATCCAGGTTCATGTACCATATTATAGGCGAATAGTTTACTAAAGGGTTAACTGACCCCAGATTAGATAGCCATAATTGAAAGGGAGACCTCAAGTTACACCAGATGGTTTAGTGTACCTTGTAGATTAATGCGACTTCGAAATTGAACTTTGCTGGCCACAAACGCGTACATGATTGGAATATGTAATGAAAGGGTCAGGACTAGATGAGACACTATTTCGTGTGATCCGCCATTTAGCCATGCCCATGCAGCTTATGCTCACTTCTTGACTTTCTCGAAGCCAACGAAATCAGGAAGCGTGGCTCGGATCTCTGCGTGATATGCAGGGATGCCGCCGGCCCAATTGGTCTGTTCGAAAGCTTTGTCCGGCTTACTCCCACCCATGTAGGTCGACTTGGTGGTTGGGAACAGGCTGATATCGGACAATGCGTTGATCTTCTTCTTGTACTCGGCCTGCGCTTCAGCTTTGGGATTGATGTACTTGAGACCCTGGCGTTCAACTTGCTTGATCGCATCTACGATCCAGCGACCTTGGACCTCGACAGTGGTCGGACCGTTGCTCAAGAGAGTCGGCCCTCTGAACTTCATCAGCAAATGTTCGGCTGGATCAATCCAGTTCACCACTTTGAGTATCGCAAGCCTTCTGGGGACACTTACTGAGGACCGTAGAGATGGAACATGTTAGGATAGCCGCTGATGGTCGTACCCAGATAAGTGTAAGCAGCTTTCTTCCACTCGTCCTGCAACAGGTTGCCATTGATGTTGCGGAGACCCATGGCGGTCATTCCACCTAGAAAATGCAGTCAGCCAAAATTGCATACTCGTTGCGGCCGTGTGCTTTACCAGTCACGATATCAAATCCGGTAGCGATGCAGATAACATCAAACTCATGCTCAGTTCCATCCTTGAGTCTGATACCCTTCTCGGTGAATTGAGAGATTGGGTTATTCTTAATGTCCACTAGTTCAACATTCTCACGGTTGAATTGCTCATAATAGTTCAGCTCAAGGCAAGGACGCTTGACGCCAAAGGGGTGGGGTGGGTCCAGCGGTGCGACGAGGTCTCGGGTTCTAGGATCGCCGACTCGGTAGCGTACATTCTTGGCCCAGAAGTTGTATGCCTCACGATTGGCCTTGGGGTCAAAAAGGTAGTCTTTGTAATTACCGAGCCAGAATCTGAAGCCGCCATCGGTCCAGAGCTTGCGATAGAATGCTTCTCTCTCGGCTGGCGTGTCTTCGAAAGTGCCTTTCTCGGAGAAAGTATACAAGAATCCGCCGAAGCATTTCTCACGGAGACTGAAAAGCTCCGGATACATGGACTTCTGGTCGTTTTGTTCCTGTGCTGTAAGAGCCCTCTTCCTCATCGGCACAGCTAGGTTAGGTGTTCTTTGAAAAACTTTCAAATGTCCGGCGATAGGGCCCCATTTCTGGGTGATCTGGACTCCGGAAGCTCCAGTTCCAATGACACAACATTTTTTGTTGGAAACATCAATGTTGAGGTCAGGCCAGAACGAGGAATGATGGCAGATGCCTTGGAATTTGTCAATTCCAATGAACTCATCAGGGATGTAGCGTTTTGCCGCGAAGCCAGCAGCAACGACAAGGTATTTTGCCTTGGCGGTGCGTCCGTCAGCAGTTTTGACATGCCAGCGACCTTCGCCGGTCTGGAATTGAGCATCGACGACAACACTATCGAAGGCGGTATGGCTTTTGATGTCCAGGACCTTGTCACAGTGGTCAAAATATGCTCTGAGATCCTCATAAGTTGGGTAGTTGGAAGGCCAGGTCCAATCTTTATATGTCTCTGGAATAGACAATTGATATTCCGGAATCTTGCATGGAAACATTAGACGCCAGTAAATGAGTATGCATCACGGCGGGACAAACCTCGGAATCCACCATCGCCCCCGGCTGCATTGATGTCAGTCTTGATCGATTCTGATTTAATGAGGGCGGCTCATACGTAGCAATTCCAACGCCACGTTCCCCCTAGGTCGTTGCCGGCTTCATAGATGACGGTGTTGAAGCCAGCCTTCCTCAATTCGTAGAAGCAGAACACTCCACCAAAGCCACCACCGACAACAAGTGCATCGACCTCCAAGTTATCGGCATATGGGCCCGTCTGAGCTCTTCTGCGTCCATACTCTCGCAATTCCGTCTTGATTTGAGGCATATTGAAGACCAATCTTGCGGTTCAAAGGTAGGTGTTAGGTTCTGCAGAATCAGTTCTTGTGACGTCGCAGAAACTCAGGCCATTTTGTATCTTTTCAGTCCTCACATAAACCTCTAGGTACCGAGTAGTTCACCCCAAACTTGGTCCTCGAGATGCGGAACAGACCAGTTCTAGAACACGGATCCGACTGTCGCTGGGGTTTGCCATGAAGCGTATTCCGCCACGGGGAAGGCTATCGACACAATCCCGGCACCAGCCGTACACGCGGAAGCATAGCTCACCTCTTAAAGCCGCAGCTGAATTGTGGTGCAAGAAACCAAATTGTCGTCTTCCCCCTCTCTCTTCTCATTTCTCCGCTTCAGTTGCGGAACCGCCAGATCTTCAGCGCGACGATATCGACACTGCCCGCAGCATACGAAGCAGAAATTGGAGACAGCGTTTCTTTACCTCTTGTTTGCACTGGTAGATCCGCTCGTACACATACAGGTGTGTTTCATGAACATAGAGCCCGCTACTATGCAATCGAGATAATACATATGATCGGAGTAGTGGGTGTAGGCCGTTCATCCCTGCTCGGACATATCTACCTGGCTTACTCCCACTTCTAAAAACATTCGGGTCAAATGTAGATGATGCCGGCCCATCGTCTTCATATGTCGGTGGCTACAGAACGTTGATCTTATTGATAACCTGAAGGACTACGGGTAACGGTCAAAGAGATGCCAAGTTTGCTTCTGTGAGCCATATGCGCCACCGTACATATTACTGCGGATCTCCACTTCACGAGGCGTACCGAATGACCTACAGCATGCATGATGTATGAAGTGTGAGTGATTACTTAGGTGTTGTCAACATGATTCTTTTACTCTTTGCACTCGACGCTGCTTCAATTTCTGGTCTGTATCGAATCTATACGCTGTGATTACTATACTCGCTCCTGGCCGCAAATCTGTTTGTAAGACATAGGGCGCAGGGATATTGTCGATGTTCGGTTCTCATGCATTTCGCAGACAGTCTTGGAGAAATTTTGCCGCCAGGAATGCCATGTCCGATTTGTTTGCCAGGTTGAGCAGTCCCTCGATGCAGTAGCTGCATCTTTTCCTAAGCTGGTATCGTTCATCATCTTCATTGGACCAAAGCTTATCTGTCCACTGGTCCCAAGACATCAAGTAACGGATGAAGATGTAGCCTGCTCTACTGAAGGATTGAATAAGTACCACCGTCCAAGGTTCCGACAGTAATGCGACCTGATTGACAGGATACGAAAATTCTCGTGCCTTTGGAAATGACAGCGAAGGCCCGTGGAGGGAGCATCGACCTAATTCGGAAACAGTGATTGCATTACTCCTCCTCAGGCTGTTCGAAAAGTCCGATGTCCTTCTCATATTCCGCTGAAACATATGACTCAGGCCTGCCTGATCCATTTCTTCCACGGCATCGGCAAGCAACATTGCCCCCAAGTGCCAATGCCCTGCGAGAACAATATACCAGGATTGAATCCGGGGCGGAAGATCGTGATGGTTGGCGATGCAATAAGAGATAAATTTGCCGTAAGTGTCGTTCCAGAAAGCATACACGCCCAGTGCTTCATCGACTGCAAGTTCTAAATCTTCACCAGACGCTCGTCTAGACATTAACTTTTGGATACGACCGACTTTTCGAAACAGTAGAACCTTGACTGGTGCTGCATCACACAAAATGGTTGATGCTTCTCCAAGGCTGAAATGCAATTGGTCTTGATCAAAGCATGAAAATGTCCGAGATTTCGACTTTTCAAGAAATAATGTGCCCCACAGATCGCTCGATATACCATCGCGCCGTGCATCTGGGAGTGAATCTGGGGCCCAGCCGTCCAGATCAAAGATATTTACTGAGTTCTGTCCTGCACCATCCGATTTCTGTGTGTCTCCAGAATGGTCGGAGCGCCAGGGGTCAGAGGTTTCGATTTTACAGTCTTCATCAGAGACCACGACAGGACGTTGCAACATCGCAGCTGAAATAGTGTCGAACATGATTGCGAGCCAAGACAAGAGCTTGAAGGTTTCACGATGTTCTTCGGTCGGAACAGGAATCGGGTCGGTGGTCTGTGCAAGGTTGAAGGGCCTCGAGTTCGGCAAACTTTTGAATTGCAATGGCGGTCGCCGCTGGCGCTTTTCCCATGTCCAGCGGGAAGATACCAGTTGCCTCAGGGCAGCCTCAAGATATACAGGGGGACCGTCGGCATTTATAATATCTTGGAGTATTTGCCATCTGGATTCGATGTCTGCTTTGCTCGGAAGTGGCCTGTGGTCGCTCAAAAGTTCCCCATTGAGCCCAAATTCGGCGTCATTCACGCGAGACTTCCAATTCCAATTTTGTACCCAGTCCTCCAGCTTGAGTGGCTTTTGGGTGAGGGAGAAAATGATATTGGCAAAAGCAACCCGGTACGACTCGATGCCCGCTGCATTCTGCAGTGCTTGACGAGCTTGGTACCACAAGGTTTCCTGAACGGACCTCCCAAATTCGTCAGCAGCTGGTAAGTTCATGTCCTCGTGTACATTTGAAGTTGAGCCTGCTGATGAACTATATGTTCTCATGTCCCCCCTCGGCCCTGCTTGGGCCCACTGTACTCCGAAAGCCATGACGGCGGCATGCAATGCCTTGCCTGCCAATGAGTTGTCCGTCTTATTTAATCCTTTCCGCGGCATATTGTTCAGAAAGCGATCCAGGCTACAGACTCGAGCATATATCCTGTTCGACCACTGTGGGCCCCATATGGAGAAATAATTGTTCCCTGGGTGAAGTTGGCTGTCAGGTTTCTGTGAAAGGGTATAAGGACAGTTTCTCTCCGTTAGCCAGCAAGACAAAGCGTTTTCGAAACTGTCATGGTATACATGCAACCAGTTCTGCGCGAGCAACCATCGATTTGTGCCAGAAATCAAGGTATCTTCGGATAGGATGGAAGGTGAAACATGTGTACCAAAAGCACTACTGGCTGGCGCTGCACATGGCTCCGTCAAAGGAAAGAGTGGCCCGTCGCTCTGCGGGATAGCAAAGCTGGTATCTCCAAAGCTCGACGTATCTTGTGTCCAACCGAGAGTGGAAAACTCTAGGCCGTCATCTGGAGAGGGACCTCCGCTTGCATGTTCGATGCTTATATCGTCGATGCGCCATTCAGGTGCTGGCTTACAAGAACCCAACTCTTGGAAACCCGTGCTGGACTCTTCCTGTCCTATGCAAACTCGCTCTTGGGGGGCATCTCCTAAGGCCTCGAGCCAGCAGTGGTCTACGGCCTCATTCGCGATGGGACTGAAGTCCCACGCCTGTATGTGTTGATCTAACTTCGACCTGGCTGGACTCCTTCGGGTATCTGAAGTGTTCGCTAAGTGAGGTGTATTGGTCTGGAACATGACTTGTTCTCTCGGCACATGCGCGGTGGGCCGATGCTGGTGCTTTTTCTTGCCTCCATCAGTCGCTTTTGGTGGTAGGATGTCTTGAAGCCATGAAAATGTGCAGTCCCGACCACTTTTCCGGCAATTGCTGCACTTGGCGGTTGGAACTTGAAGCCTCTCTTCGCTGGTGGCGGATTTCGCGTACGGAGATTGCTGCTTCCGACCGTCCACGGGGACTGTTCCTACGGTTTGCGACGCATCGCAAGCTCGCTTTGCCTTCCGACACTGATCGCAACTGCTGTGCTGCTTACGACGGACTCTTCTGATAACGACACTTCGCTGTTCCATGCTGGGCCTCAGGAGACTAGTTTGGAGGTCAGTCCGCACAATCGGCTCTGGAAATGAACTCGTCAGAACGAAATTCAACTCGCACCCGCAGAGTTACAAGCCAACATCGGTGCTCATCCATCCGCTCCTCGTAAGCGGATCGCGACCTGCTCCGCCCGCAACCGACCCCGCAACATGAGAAAGTCAAAACGCGGGGGAAAGGAAAGGGGTGTAGGATCCTTTACACGTCGGAGCTTACCTGGCGAGTCATTCTCCTACAATCATCGACGATCGTTGCGTGAATTGTGTCGATGTACTCCGCAACTGCGTACTCTCTGTCGGGGCCGGTACTACTACGCCTGGAGGATTCGTGTCTTGCCCCCAAACTACACTTGAAGCATTCTAGTGTGGCCAGCCCGGAATGGTCACTTCATTCGACTCGAGCTTGATCGACATTTCTCAACAGACGCTGTCGAACAAGTCGCGAGATCAAGACTTTGTCACGTATTTTGATGAGATAAGAGCGTACTTCTTTCTGCCGGGCACAACGAATAGTGACCTCGCTCCATTAAGGGCTCCCCTGGTGTCTGACGATACCTTGGAAATAGTTGGCTTCTTTTTTGGCGCTTGTGGCTTCATCGCCTCCCTCACCCTCGTACACCGCATATGAGTCAGTCAGCCTGTCGGTCATCACCTTTGATGGTTGGTTGATGGTGGGTGCCATACGGGACGGATGGTCCCTGACACAAAAATCCGGCAGCTTCAGAAGAAAAGAATCGTGCTTGACTTCTTTGGACTAACACAGCACAGTCAAGCACCAGATGGCTGCTCTTGCTATCATAACTGCCCTCACATGGGCTTTGTTCGCTCGAGTTCGCTCGCGCATACCTCGAAGTATTCACTGTATTTCACGCTGTATGCTCCACTGTCGCTTTCATGTACCGAGAGCTATTGTACAGCAATGGGAGATCCCACCACAAACGGATTGAATTGTGTGTTTCTTGAGCTTGTCCGATACGCTTGAGCCACCGCGTTGACCACTGGTCGTCTGTTGAACTATCTCAATGCAGGGACTCATGGTCAAACTTCCAAGGTTTCTGAGTTATCATGCAGTAGGCATTTGGACAGACCTACGGTCTACGCTTCAGGCTTTCCCTAGATCACCGCTGATATTTTTGTTCTATTAGACAACCACCCCCTTCGCAGAGGTCAAAAGATTCTAGGTCCGGAAGTTCTTTAGCACGCTGGCCATCCGGGATGGAAATCGTCATCGTGGCTTTGAACAGTAAGTTGAAGTTCGGAGAGGAAAGGGCGGTGAGGAAGCATCAACCCTTTGCAAGGCTGAAAATCAGGCGAACTACCTTGGGCAATCCTTGTCTGAATAGTGGCTTTCATCTCAGATTGGCAGCAGTTGAGTTGCTGGACACCCTCCTTACTGAGTACCTTTTTCTGTCTCTCATTCGTTGAATGAGAGATATGACTAGCGCCACAAACCCCAGGGATCACACTATTTCAGAGCCCACGGTCTTTAGTCGGCATGAACGAGTTGAATGGTGCCTCACAAATTCATGATCCCGGTCGGACACCCTTATGTGTGGAGTGAAGCAATTACCGGTGTACCGTGCTACAACGTGGGCGTTCCCGGAGCGACATTGACTTCACAATATCCGCCAAAAAGGCTACAATGTAATAATGCACTCGGCTCCTTCGGGCAGCAGAAGCATACAGTTCCGCTGGAGGTGGATCAGGACGGTGCGTCAGTACTTCCGGACTCTGTACGTACACAGACCCACTTTGTCTTTTCGTTCCAGCACTTGGAAGCTGGAACTACCACAGAACCCCCTCAACATCGGTCGCCGGAGCATTCCCTTGGGCTTTGAGTATAGCAGGTTGCAAGAGCAAGCGCCTCGCTGCACGCGGGCAACTCCTTGCGTGTTTTGGCGCTGGTCGTGTTTGACCCACCAGCATGTTCAACGCTGATTTGTCGTTCGACGCGGGCAATATGCGGCCACTGGCATGTACTTTCAGCCTAATGAGTTGCTCCTAACCTCTTGGTGCCATGTGTCTCTATACTGATCCGTTGCAGGTCGAAGGGGACACTATTGATGCTTATTCAGTCCTGAGTCCTGACTCACCCACGGCACCGAGCCTGCAACACAACGCCCGGGAACTTCAAACCCATGTCTTCTGGGCTTACTTGCACTTTATGGTCTTCCATGGCCAGTACTCAGTACTCCGTGGGAGCTTACAGAGTTTGTTTTCTTTTCTTTTCCCCGCGGTCATGATCGGGAAGCCGTGATCGAAGACATCTTGAAGAGGAACCGTATCGGCAGATATCCTCAGAAACCCGTTCTCGACTTCACCAGCGTCAGAAAGTCCGAGCTGGGGACCATTTGGCGTCGATCTTGAATGAGAGCATCATTCGTCACCTACACCTCTCAACTTCTCTCTGCCCATCTCTCATGCGCACACATATGGTACAGACCGCCAGCGCGAAGACCTTTGCCCCTGACCATCTCGCAGCAGGCGTTGGCGACCTGAACCTGACCCACATCACCACCGTAGACGGTAGTCGCACGGATGGTTTAGACCTTTTTTCTATTCCCCTGTCCCTGTCGTACGAGTTGCTCTATGCAATGCACGAGGTGTGAATTGGTGGTTTCCTTATTTTTGGTTTCACACCGGTTCCGTAGCCCTGTCACCCACTGTCTGAATTCTCCTTCTCCCGTAAGGTGTTCGCCTCCACTCCGCTGTACGGTACTAAAGGTACCTACCTACCTACCTATCTGCCTGCCTGCCTGCCTGCCTGCCTGTCTGCCTGACCCTGCCGTGGCCCAAACATGAACCCGATAACCGCGAGACCCGAGAACCGCGTGTTGATCCACGGGCATCACCGACCCACGTTGTGAATACTCGCGGGGCGCTTACCAGAAGCGCGAAAATGAGTGGCCGTCTGTTGAACACGGAACCCGAAACTCTTCACCGCTCTCGTTCATTTCACACTTTTGTAACCTGCAGGCCTCGCCAGAAAAAAAAAGAGAACAAAGAAAAGAAAAGAAAAGTTCCCCCAAAAAACAAAAACGCCAATAGCAGCTGCAATTGGACCGGCGGATTCAAATCTACTGGACGTGCATGGATCAAGGCAGGGCGGCCAAAAGAAAAATCGCCGTATCATTTTGAAACCCGTTCCGTGAACGCTTCGCACTTTTGCCGTTCCAGACAGGAGAAAGAAAATGGACATGTACGAGCCAGGTGAGAGTAGAGCAGTAAGGCTTGAAGCAAGCAAGCAATATTTCGGCGAGAGATAGAATCACACTTCTCCCTCACCTACGGATACAAAACCCCGGTTGTACGCTTTTATTACGCTTACACCAGCCACGGCTTGCGAGGACGGGCTGAATCATCGCAGTCCTCGGACCTTCCACCCGACTACTGTACAGAGAGACCAGTGGGGCCCCTACTAAGTATACAATCGCCACTGTCGATTAAGAAGATGATGCGGCGGCACCTTGACCCACGACTCCATGAGCCCAACCCAGGCGGTAGTCAAGCTGAGGGCGCCGCCGTCATCTCCTCACTGAATCTCCCGCCAAAATCCTTTCGGCTTAGACCTACCAAGAGCATTGTGCTGCTCCATTCGCACTCTCACACCATCACGACTCTTACTCAGTACCATGTGCGCCTTGGATAACAACTCATCGGATTGGTTTGCTTTGGATGTGGCAGCAAAGGTGCCGACACCTGCTCAGCTCAAGATTCCTCGGCAGGCAATTGATAGATATCGCGCTGCTGCCCAATACGACCCCAACACGAGCGAGGATGGAGCAATTCCCACATCGAGTCCTATTTGCTTCACCATGCCTGATGATCCATTTTTGGTCCCAGCCCTTCCCAATAGATCCATTCTGAATATCACTACTTTTTGGGTGCACCAAGGAAACAAAACCCAGTAGATTTGATCCTCCCATCCGCGGTTTTGATGAGGTCAACATCCAGGTCATTTCCTCAAGTACAGGTGAGAGTCTGCCGTTAAACGCCGTCGTAAAAGAATTTGTCCAGCGCATGCAGCAGGTGTGTCCATGTGTGGCTCTGGTCAAGAACCTTTTCACATCATTTGATCTTGTGTCATTCCTCCAGTGGCTTCTTGCCCTTCCATTTCGTTGCCATTTGCATTGGTGTACTTGACAAAGGTCAAGCCAAGGGGACGTCCGCCGTACATATAACCAGAGAATTTTGCTGAGTCAAGAGTTAGTGGGGTTCATCAATGAGAGTCAGTGATGTACTTACAGATGGCAGTCTCGGCATTTTCTGCGCTGTCGAACTGAACCACACCAGTGCCTTTCGAGCGTCCATTCGGTTCGTACTGGATCTCGGCGCGCTCGACTTTGCCGATAGTCGTGAAGAGTTCGACCAAGTCGTCGTTGCTGGTAGACCACGGAAGCTGTAAAGAGTAGTCAGTACAGAATGAACGCATGAAGTGAAGTCAACCAGGGCACTCACGTTTCGGACAAAGATGATTTCACTCCTCTCCCCTCCATAGGTGGCATAGTCGGTGAAAGGATTGGGAGCGACGGGCTCCTGAGGAGCACCAGCTGTTCCGCCGCCACCATATCCACCACCGCCGCCGCCATAACCACCAGCACCACCTCCTCCATAGCCTCCTCGCCCGTAGCCGCCACCTCCGTACCCTCCACGGCTTCCAAACCCGCCTCGGCCGCCGCCATAACTGCCTCGCATGCCGTAGCCACCACCGAAGCCACCGCGGCTACCAAAGCCCATACCTGGTCCACTGCTTGCGTAGCGGTCCTCACGGACTTCGAGGGCGCGGCCGTGCCAGTCGTAGCCATTGAACTGATTGATAGCATTGCGAGCGTCGTTAGCAAACTCAAATGCAACAATGCCAGTACCTTTTGGTCGTCCAGTGGCGTCCATGTGGACGTCGGCTCGCATGACACCACCTTCCTGAGCTATACATCGTGAGAAAGGTCGTCAGCATGTCAGTAGAGACGGGGCTTACCAGCGCCACGGAACAAGTCTTTCAAGTCCTGCCAGCCGACATTGAAGGGGAGCTAAATAGCGACGTCAACGATGACCTCACACAGGAAAGATGTATAGGCTGAGAAACAAACATTGGAAACGTAGAGTTGACGGCCACCGCCGCCACCACCACCTGGTCCGCCGCCGTAGCCGTCACCTCCGTATCCCCCACCACCGAAACCGCCTCGTGGTGGTCCGCCCATGCCACCGCCGCCACGGCCTCCTGGTGGACCGATGAAGCGTGGTTCAGTCTCGCGGTCCTGGTTAAGAAAGTCGCAGTTAGCAACGAACAAGTGTCATGAGGAATGGGGTTTTCATACTTCACGGACATAGACGAGACGGCCCATCAGATTCTGATTGCTAAGTGTTTGAATAGCTTGTTGGGCTTGATCCCTAGTTGCGTATTCCACAATCCTGCGAAAGTCAATACGCGTAACGACGCCGGTTGGAGAGAATGAACATACCCGCATCCCTACAAAAACCCGTGGACCAGGTCCAACCCGTCAATCCAGCGTCCCACAAGATAAAAACCAAGAAAAAATGACCAGCAGAACCAGCCGCATCACACAATGGCGCCCACCTTCGACATTCCATTTGGAAGTAGTAAGACATCGGCAAAGAGAACTTCTCCAGCTAATTTTGTATTCAGCAACGATCCGGAAGCACCGAGTTTGGTGATAAACTAACCTTGTCTCATGAAATCTTTAAGGTGATGCCATTTGACGTCGTAAGCCAAATTGCCAACATAGACCCGGCGGTCTTGCTGAGATGATTCGCGCACCGATTGCATCATTTGTTCTTTTGCAGCGGCGCGGTCTTCGCTTGATCGATATGAACCTCCGCCTCTGCCGCCGTAGCCAGACCCTGCGTATCCTCCGGATGGATTAGGTGCTCCGCTCATGGGACTTCGAGATCGGCGTTCACTGCGGCGGTATTCGTCGCCTCGACTGCGGGAGCGGCTACGAGGAGAGTAAGAACGTCGGCTGCGTCGAGGGCTGCGCGATCGGCGACGGGGTGATCGAGATCGGTCTCTCTGTGTGTAATGGTCAGAAAATTGTCGACTCAAGGTAATCATCATGCGCGAGGAGTGAGGTTGAATTTAAGGGACGCGCGAGTGAATCCGAGACACCGTTGCACGTGGGAATGAGGGTTCGTGTGATTGTTAGGCAGGTGAGGGAGAAGGTGAATTTCGCCTGTCTGGTTGCAGTATTGCTGGTGAAGGACTCAAGGCAGAAGTGGAGTCTCCAGGCCAAATGACAATGGGTGCAAGGTGAATTTGGACATCACCTCAATCCCGATTCGACTCATTGGCGTTTTCGATCTGTGTTCGAAACGAGAAATTGTGTCACTTACTGTACGTCCGAAAGGTCAGCCAAATCAATCTCAACCAGAAAAAAATGATCAAACGAAATGAAACGATGGATGAAGGGTGAGGTGGACAAGGACAATTGTCATGCAGTGGAAGTGAGCAGAGCAGAATTTAGGGCAAGACAGGGTGATGAAGACAGGCCAATACGGAAACGGAGAAGCGAGACTGGGGCAGAATTGACTGATGAATAGAGACGCACCCATGATGAAAGACTGCCGAGAAGTTGCGTTGCGGCCGGTTTCAACTGTTGAGCTCTACGAGATCAGGATCGCATGCACGAGAATGCAGGAGGGGAGGGGGGTTAGAGGCCAGCTAACAAGGTTTCCCGAGTTGTACAAGGGCTGTCAGGACAGTTCTTTGAACGCGAGCAGCTCGATTTGTCTCGGTGGCGGTGGAGCGAGGTGTAAGGCCACAAAAAGGACAAAGTGCCAGGGTTTCTTCGGAACTTGACAGAGCCTCAACTACGCGTCCACAGGTCAAAGAGTCGCTGGACGCACGTCTTTCCAACGCCGGCTGGACAGTACAGTAAGGCCGGGTGGAAATTTTCGACGGCCGCGCGAGCACAGCAGTGCAAAGGCGGGGCGGGTGTGAGAACAAGCTAGAGCGTGAAGCCCGGTGGAGAAGCCGCTTCGCAGGCTTGAAACTCGTTGCTATGCACAGGCGCAGCTATTGGCTGCCGGCGTGTTGATATGGTGTGAGGAGGAGTGGCCTTCTCCTGCAGTATGATGGTGGAATGGAAACCCTGTATGCCCACAGTTCAGTCAGCCCTTTCAGCGTCTTTTATCATCCTTTCAACACCGAGTCCAGCGGGTTGCCTGCTCGCCAAACTCTGGACAAGGCCAGCGCCTGGTTGGCTCGTCCCATGCGTAGCAGGCTCCGCGCAGGCTCTATGACTGTATCTTCTCTTGTGTTGGACCGGGGGATGTCTGACCAACCAGTGATAGTGACCGAACAAGACTAGGGGTCTTGCGTCAGGACAAGTGCGAACAGGGGAGAGCTTGTTCGAGATTAGGAAGGTCCTGGAATGGCGTTGGAAGCTTCCTGTTCGCGATGGAGTCAGCAACAAGGACTCGAGCCTGTCAGGGCGTGAACGGCACGCATTGGGCGTTTCGCTCAACTTGGAAAAGGGCAAGCAATCGGGCGAAGATACCGTAGGCGGCGAGGGTGTTAAAGGCCTGCAGCTATTTGCGGACACGGCGCGCGCAGCTGAGGGATTGAGCGAGGAGGTGCAGGAACAGTGTGACGGCGCGGTTGGGAAGTGGAAGAGACGTTTACGATCTGTGAGTGGGTGGAGGCCTTGGCGCTAGCGACGGTGCCAGAAGCATCAATGGGAGCATGAGAGACTCCCACTCCGCCTGCGTTTCCCAAGGCCTCGCACAGGTAGTGATGCAACTCTCCCCTCCCTTGTCAACCAAGACGCCCTCGACTCACACCTTATTTTGCCGCCCGCATTCTCTCGCCGTGCCACTCGTGCTCCGTACCGTCATCCGAGCTGACCGGGCCCTCCGTCGTGCCTCTTTCCTGTGCGTCGCCGTGCTCAAGCTTGACTCCTCGACCAGGGCCACGGCCCTGTTGATACCTACAGCCTACCGAGGGCTATTGTACAGATCACTTAGCGAAAGCTCGAGGCGCTCTAGATTGTATTCTTCAAGCACGGCTTCGAGTCGGCAAACAGCCTCGTACATGTGCTTCAAGACATCGAAGCTTACTCAAGGTCCTCAATCGATGAACTTAGTTGTGCATGGCCCGCACTAGCGCAAGCTGCCAGTCAAGCTCAAAGTCCATTTTTTCAGGCCTCTGCTCCGGGCATCTAAATCGAGAATATGGCCTCTTTCAATCGAAGACCCAGGCATCCTCGGTCCCAAGACTTGTACAAATCATGATGCTACCTTCACGAAGGCTTGCAGCAGCGTTGATTGGGCCCTTGGCTCGGATGCCGAACACGGTACTCTGTTATTTCCTCTATCACGCGAGGATATCCCCAAGCCGGTCCTCCTCCGATGCAAGAGAAAGGTGTGCGTTGCAAGACCGTGCTCGAGAGGAGAATTGACGTCCAACGACCAGGGGTCAGCACGTAGGCTAGTAGGCTAAAAACACGGCCTGCGTTGGTGCCCTTCCCCCCCGAGGCACCATCTGCAGTGATCGGCGTCCCCGGCCATCACAAGTGGTGCCTTTATGAAACTAGCAACAGGTGGGTGACTCTGCCACGCACCCGCACCCACAGAAGCACGAGAGTTACGATCTGAAGCTACACAAAATCGTGCACAAGGACGAAGCCAGTGTGTGGTAGCTTCAGTGACGGGCTAGCACATGTCTCACTGCGCCTCGCAGAAGTAAACAGTATCTAGACATACAGTACCTGATTGACCTCGGGTTTTTCTATTCTATTTTCGAAGCCAAGTGAAAGCATGCCACAATGCTGTTGGTAGACGAGCAAGGGCAGGGAACAAAACCCTATCAAAGCAACAGCCCCTTGAAATAACCTCCACTTGAATCGATATCACATCCGCCACGGAATGTGTGATTGATTATGGAGTTTGGTTTCAGCGCATACCGAGGACGAGCACCAGCTATTGTGGGAACAAAACTCGTCAAGCTCGACGCGCAAAATAGCCTAGAAAAACACCTTGGATGCAGCTATTCTGGCAGAGCACAAAGCTTATCCGGCGCAGTTCACGTACTGGAGCTTCCCTTCGGCACTTTGGCTGCCGACTTGCTGCAAAGATATGGAGCATTTGGAACAGTCAACTGCTGCGGAGAGACTTAGGCATGCGAAGTAGTTAAGCCGTGATGCTGCGCATGTAATATGTCCCTGGCCGTACGGGAAGTTCGGCAACTCTTAAAGCACGACTGAAGCCCAAAAGGCATACACATGTGAGCCATGATTCCGTGAATAGACGCGTCCTTGTCTCGGGCTGTGGGCGGAATTCCGAAGCTGGTAAGGCTGAGACTGGAAGTGGGAACAAACCGCTTCTCTCTGCTCGTCGTCCACAATCTACAGACGCCGCAAGCAAGCCACATGCTGTTTTAGTCTGGGCCGACGGAGAGCTAGACGTCGAATGCGAGAACGGAGCCGCGGACCGTTCGTAGATCGCCTAGCCGGTCCATTAATGCACATCATTTTCGTCGCTTAACCACTTCGGCAAGCTTCTGAACTTCACCTACACCATATCAGCGTCGACGCGAGCCCAGCCATGTCAAGACCTCGGCTGGCCACCGCAACTGTGGCATTGAAGTCATGCAGGCCTCGGTGGTCACCTTCACAGCTGCGGCGATCCTACTTCTCCATACACCATCCTGATCCTCCTCCCTTCCACGATACGCAGGATAAAATTCTCGCCGCAGCCATTGCAAGAGTTCCCAAGTCCGGTTTCACGGAAGATGCCCTGGTATTGGGAGCCAGAGATGCTGGCTATCTCGACGTGACCGTTCAATTATTTCCCCGGGGTGTTTTTGACTTGATCAATTACCATCTGGTTACACAAAGACTGGCATTGAAGAACAATGTACAGTTCCCAGAAGGGACGCACTTGGGCCTCGGGGCCAAGGTGAGGGCATTAGTCATGGCACGATTAAGAGCAAATGAGAACATAATACATCAATGGCAAGGAGTAAGCAAGAAAAGCGTATACCTGTCTGCTAAAAGGAAAAGGCACTGATATACCCTTGTTCGCAGGCCTTGGGACACATGTCTCTCCTAGGAAACATCCCCGCCTCCCTTCAAGAACTTACGGCACTCTCAGACGAAATATGGTACCTCGCCGGTGATACGGCTGTCGACTTCTCCTGGTATACAAAGCGAGCCACCTTGGCCGCAGTCTACGCCAGCTCGGAGGTCTTCATGACCACTGACACGTCAAAGAATTTTACCGCAACCGAAGAATTCCTGGCGCGCAGGCTAGAAGATACACAATACATTGGGAGCACTGCAAGAGGCTTTACACAATACGTCGGCTTTTGGGCTGGCAATAGTGTCAATCTCGCTCGAGCTTGGGGGTTGAAGGTATAGAAGGTCAATCGATCTAACCTCTGGTGTATCTGGTCGGCGAAACAGCAGGAGTTGTCCGAGGCCGCAAATCTTTGTATTCGAGCTACCATGCTCGAATCGAGAATCCTCTACAACTTCATTCTTTATGTGCTTGTGGGACGAGTGCGGCGCGTCAGACAAATCTGGTGACTCATTCAATTCGGGATAGTCAAACAGACTGCAGCGCATCTTTCGCCTGATACGAATCGAAGCTGTTCTCGGGAGGCGAGTTCACAGCCTCGCAGGAGACGCCTCGTAGCAGTAACACCCCTACGATCTGCTCAAGGCATGGCCCTTTGCTGTGGTCGGCTCCTCTCTAAGGGATGCCCCTTTACCCACAGAGTCAGCCCCAACGCTCGATACTGATCATGCTGAGCATCTACATTTGGCGACCATCGGCTTGGGTCTTATACGAAATCTTCAATGTGTTCCTTTCGACTCAAAATGGCCGTGGATCATGGATTTGGGGAGTTGACTGTTGGGTGACGGCGACAGATTCAGTCGTGTTTGTTAGGCTTCCCAAGTTGTCCTGTGCGATTGTTCATAATTCGTCCATTACCTCTTACCACTGTATAATAATCTATTCAAATGTATATCGTCAAGAGAATAATGAGAAGAGTATAACAACTAAGCTTGGCTACAGATTTCAGCCGCTATATACATGCTGGTGTGAAGTTGGCTACTCCGTGGGGATAGCTTGCGATTTAACTGTTGTAAATATTCGATTGCTCCACGGACATGCGTTTATCTTATGCCTCTTCAAGGCCGCACCACCATCAATACAAGAACCACAGTCGAGAAGACCAATCGGTCAGTGGATCGGCGCCCAAGAAAATCTATTTCTTTCAGGCCGCATCGTTTCCAGAGTTGGTGGCTGACATCCACGTTTCGAGGGGCATTCGTCGTCCTCGTCCTCGTCGACTTCGGCTGTTTTTGTGAGGGATATTTACTATAAGTGGTCGACCCGACATGATAAACCGCAACGTAATCCGACATGCGTTCCAATCTGGCAGAGGACTCTTTCGCAATGCAGGCGTCGCCATCCAAGGCCCGGGCAGTCGCCCTGGAGTCACACTCGTGGTCTCTCGTTCTCGACTGGCTCTCGACGTTGTACCAGCCTTCACCCATCCCGGCGTTTGAGCGCAATGCGTTTACCCTCCAAGCTCTGCAAAGCCTCATGGGCGAAAACATCGCAGCGGAGCGACTGAGGAGCCTAGTACACGAAGCCCAGCTCGAGGAGCTCACGACGAACTCGGGAAATCAAGACACCACGTCCGCGCAGAACAACAACACCGACCACCATGACAACCTCCGAAGAATCAGCGCAACAACAGACGACTCTTGGACCACGCTCCTGTACGAGGTCCAGTCGTGTCTTCCACCACCATCACGCGCCGCACTAGACAGTATATCTGACGCTGCCGTTCTCGCCGGCTGTTGTTCCTCCTCATCCTCCTCCCTGTGCCCATCAGCAGCACCATCTCAGAATACAGTCCTACAGGGTCTACAATCTCACATAACCAATCTTCCAGTTCAAACCTTCAGACTCGAGACGCAACTCGCGTCCATCGATGGCCTTATATCGACTCTCCAAGGAGAAATCAAACGGATCCAATCGACAAGGTCACACAAGAGATCCCAATCCCAATCTCGACCCCAGCGACGGAACGAATCGGCCCAATCCCGCAGTGGTGGCGGTGGCGGTTCGCTCTCGTCCTCGTCACCACCCCGTACTCCAACCACAGTCTCGAAGATGATATTTCCAAACGATGATGCTGATGATGACGACGACGAGGACGACGACGGCCAAGACAACGACGGATACCACGCCGCTCTACACGCCGAGACTGTCCAGCACCAACGTGAAACGAAACAACTCGCACTCAAATGTGCAGAGTACACGGACCGCATCGCCACGCTTGAACGACACGCTTCACCTTCGTCGTCGTCGTCCACTACCCCTACCACGGCCACGGCCAACGTCAACGCCGACCAACCCACACTCTCTGACGTCGCGGAGAAACAAGTCCTCGTCGCCCAGAAACGCAAACAGCTCGATCATCTAAAACGAAGAATCCTGGCGTTTCACAACCTCCCGCCTGACCTCGACGCGAGTCGAGCCGAAGTCCAACGCGCACAGGCGGACCTGGAAAGGCTGAAGAATAAAAGAGACGACTTGTTCGCGCAGTTGGCTTCGTAGTGGGAAAAAAAATTCTCATACGAGGTCGTAATGGGAGAGGGGCTTCTTGTTCGGACCATGAAATAATGGCTTTGTTGTTGTCGTTATGATTACAGGGGTTTTTTACTAACTTTTCCACGACTATAGATGGATAGATACGATGCCCTGCGGATGCCCTGCGGAACAGAGTACGTCTACGTACGTACCACTTACACTCTCACGACCCGTATCCACGATTGAGCCCCAAAGCAGCTAAACCCACATTCCTACCAGGTAATAATGAATGCTCATGCCATGGAGCCTTATTCAAAGCTATCTGAATTTTACCAAGGGTACGGGAGGTAAGGGGCTTGAAAAGTCCCGGAGGTGACACGAGATACCAGGATCTACCTGCCTATCTACCTAGCTCCGCAGCAATATATCAAGCATTGCAACAGGAGTAACAAGTCCATCCCGTAGAGGATTCTTATTTGGGTACTTGCGGCTACTTCGAGCCCAAAGAAAGGCTAGCACAGAACTTGACGCCAGAAGCTAAATTTATCATCAATGCACTCATACACAACATCCCAGACTTCAACCATTTTTCGAACCGTAGCTCAAATGTCTCGGATAGGCAGAAAAAAAAAGCCTCAGACAACAGGTTCTATCCGCCGTCTCTTGGCTGATCCTAGCATTTCCTCTCTCTCACGCCTCCTGGCAGCAATCAACTTATCTCTCTCGGCCTTGGCGGCAAGATACTTTTCTGTATGGGCGAGAGGCTGGCCATCTCGTCCACGCACCACAGGGTCAGGCAGAGTTGGAGGTTTGGTGAAAAACAAAACTCGGCCTTCGTCGTCCTGCGGGAAATTGTCACGTATGTGTTTAGGAATGGACTCGTTCGCAATGTTGGAGAGAACATAGACCTCAGAGCCACGCGGTTCTGACACCTGAGGCGCGTACTGATTGTACGCAGGTGTTGATTGTGTCGGTGGCCGTTGATAGGACTGTGGCGCAGCAGGAACACTGTAGTTGGTAGGGTGTGATGCCGTCAAATGAGGCTGAGGATGCAATTGCTGGCGCGCTGCGTAAGGGGTTGGTTGCTGGGTGGCTGGTGTCTTTGGTGTCGGAGCGGCTTGGATGGGAGTCTGAGATTGTGGGTAAGAAGGCTGGCGTGAATAAGCCGATGGTGCGGGAGATATAGATTGTGGCTGGTATGGAGTCATCTGAGGAGGTAGCGACGGTCGGGATACTGGAGGCTGGATGGTTGTTGAGCTTCCGCTGACGCTGGGAGTCCGATCCATGCTTGGGCGAGGGATTGGTTGCGCCGCCATGCTGGTCAGAGAAGGCTGCCGTACGGGTTGTGGAGGAGTCGGTGGTGGGGGAGGTGTAGGTTCTGGTGGTGGCGATTGCTGTGATAAAGAGAAGAGTTAGTGGTTGCAGGGAAAGACCGATCCGAGTATCAATGGTTAAAAGTAAAACTAGAAGTGAAAGGAATGTGAAAGCAAATATGCTGGAGGCTTACATTTTCCTCACGAGGATGTTTGTGGATGGCGCCCAAAATCGGTGGTGCATTGGGATGGCCCCATTGTGGTGAAGGAATCTCATCCGTCTCCTTCATGTCGTCCTTCAACAGATGCTTCAGGGGACTCGGCACTTTTTTGATTCTCCGGGGCTGGTCAAATAGGTCCATCTCATAGTCCTTGTCCCTCACTTCATCGGGTAGGCAACTGGCCCATGTTTTGATCTTGTTGAAGCGATGTTTCTCTTCATTGTATCGCGCCTCACAGACGTAAACCTCCTTGCTTGGATCGACTCCTCGAGGTCGACCACGGCTGTACCGTGTCACAAACATGACAAAGCACCGATCGACGACTTCTTCGATCTTATGATCTCGATACTGACCAGTCTTGACCACTTCGTTAGGAAAGAAGTGTTTTTCGTGCTGATGGATTGTTTGCTCTGGTCGATAATACCAGCAAGCATTTATCCACTTTTGCCCGTCGGAATCTTCCCATGTTCGATAGATTTGTGCAATGATGGGTTTGGTGATATCGTTGGGATTTGCAATATGTATCCAATCTCCGACTTTCCAGAGTTCGTTCTTGTATAATATTCCAGAGGGCAACGGCCGCCTCCCATCCTCCAGGAGATAGACGTCGTCTGGCTTGGCCTTCTCAATGTCCAGAAGTTTGTGCGCCTCGGCCTGTAACTCCACTGCATCATTATAGATCTCACTTCCTTCTTCATTGAAGTGTTTCGCGTTGTTGAATAGCAGGTCAATGTCCTTCATGAATTGTTCCAGTGACTGATACTTCTTGCGCTTCGACTTTTTCTTAATCGAGTCCAGGGCGATGGGATCCGTTATGGCCACAAAATAAGCGGGGTACTCTGCTTTGTCGGGCAGTCGTTCGAAATTTCGGACCTTGGGATTTCCAGCCGTGTCTTTCTGCTTGCGAAGACCTTTCAATACAGCCTTGATTCTAGCTTCCATCGGAGTGTCGACTCTCGGCGGTCGCCCTCTTCGCTTGCGAACGTCACCATCGTCCAGTTTGTCGTCATCTTCTCCACGACTCTTTCGACCAGATATACTGGGCCTCGCGCCTCGCCGACCTCGTCTTCTTCGCCGGTCATCGTCCGAATCATCTGCGTCGTCGTCATCGTCATCGTCCTCACCGTCATCATCGTTGTCTTCGTCATCATCTGAGACAGGATCTGGCTCCGGCGTCGCATAAGGAATCTCTCCCAGGTCTGGGAATTCCGTCTCTTCCTCCTTAGCTAATCCTTCACTAACCAGCTTATTCAACTCTTCTTTGAAGACGTCTTGTAGTACAAGCACGTCACGCACAGGGGCAGAGTTTGGAAGATTGTAGACTTGTGCATTGTGCACTATCAAAGCAAAATCTCGAACGAATTCTGGGATCCCTGTGTACTGTTTCCTCTGTATTTTGCCCTTAAGTGTACTGAGAGCAACAGGCTCCTTGATGATCTCGTGGTAGTCTGGCAGATTGCGTCGGTTGGGAATCCGTCGAAATAGGAGTGATGGGTAATGCTCACTGCACACATGTCAACCGGACCGTCACGTATAGGTATAGCAGACCTACTCGTCGCCCTTAACCTTGACACTGTAGTTCGTCAAAATTTCAGCAATGTTTTTGAGGGCTTTGTACTGTTCGCTCGAGACACCCTGGTGGGCTTCCCCTCCCTCGCCTTCTTCCGCTTCAGCATCTTCATCGGACTTGTCATCAGCGACATCTTCTTGCTTCAAGTCAGTCTCGATAGACTGAACGGGTTCCGCATTCGCAGACTCTGCGACGGGGGTCTCTGCCATCTTAGCAACCACAAAATTCAATCGTGCCAATAAGATGATGTCAATAGTTAAGGCATGCCATGTGTGCGCACCTTATGATTGCTGCTTCACAGGCGTTGCAGGCTCGAATACGGTTTGCGACGAGTCTGGTCTTCACCAACAAACATGCGCGCGTGGAAAGATGCGCGAGAATGACTCAAGAATTGTCCCTACTGGCGGGGACTTGGCACTTACGCATGACTCGCGCATTGAATCCACACTTTGGCGGCCAGCGATACGAGTAGGCCCATCGGTAGATGACTAAAAGCTCGACCAGCTAAGGATCATTCGACATCGACAGGCCCTTTCTTTGTTCGTGTGATGGTTAGGGACTGGTTGGAGGAGGACGACTTCCACCTGGAGAAAGAACGAACTACAATTCTCTGGTATCTTCTCCTCGACCGGGGGTAGGACAGAGCACCGACCCAGGCCTCGAACTGTTATTACCAACGGTCTCCGTTCGCCTTCCCTGTGGCAAATAGCTGCTGACAATCCGTCCGCTTGTGGTACTTGTGTCTTCATATTTGATTGCCAGCTGGCCTCACTTTTCCCTCATACATATCTGATCTTCACCAAGATGCGAGTTCGTCTGAGGGGTCCCTCGGGCAAATCGACTACAGTTACGCTAGACGATACTGCAACAGTGGAATCTCTGAGGAATACTGTTACTGCAGAGACCTCTCTATCTTCTTTCGAAATCAAATATGGGTATCCGCCGAAGACTTTGATGTTAGATCAGTACCCTCCGAACAAGCTCCTATCGGAACTGGATGTCAAGCTCAGCGGAGAACAACTCATTATTAACAGCACTGAGGCGGCCTCCCGGAAGACCACCACCGAGCCGTCACAGACATTTCAGCATTCGGAAAAAGATAACCATTCATCAGGAAGAGTCGCCGAACTACCCACAAGTCACACCGGCTCGTCACATTCATCCTCGACAAAAGAGCAGAATAGGGAGGTGAAGAAAGCCTCTTCTGCACCCCTGTCTCTGACTCGGAAAGAAAACAAAGCTATGTCAGATCCCCCCGAGATCTTTCTGCCGGACCTTGGTGGCAGCCTTGTTCTACGCATTATGCCGGACGATAATTCTTGTCTTTTCCGAGCAGTCGCCAGCGCTATCATGTCGAATCTTGACACAATGACCGAGTTGCGATCGGTGGTGGCGCAAACCATTCAGGCAAACCCCGATAAATACACCAAGGCAATATTGGACAACAAAGACCCCGATGCATACTGTCGATGGATTCAAACCGAGAATGCCTGGGGTGGCCAGATTGAACTCGACATCCTCAGTCAGCAATTTGATGTCGAAATCTGTAGCATTGATGTTCAAACCTTGAGAGTGGATAGGTACAACGAAGGTGCACCACGAAGATGCTTTCTCGTCTATTCAGGTATCCACTATGACATTATTGCCCTCAGCCTATTTGGGATGCCACCCGAAGACGATGTCAAGCAGTTTGAACAACCATTATCCGACGAAGTGTTGCCCCAAGCTGTTGCCCTATGCCAAAAGCTGCAGGAGAAACATTACTTCACGGATACTGCGGGTTTTAGACTCAGGTGTGGCGACTGTGGTGCCACTTGCATTGGGGAAGCTGGCGCTACAGAACACGCGCAAGCGACGGGACATTACAACTTTGGCGAAGCCTCCTAGCTTCGTTGAAATCCTTACCTGACCAGGCGCACTTGTTTGGTATATCCCACAACGCTTATTCTGGAATGGATCCTTTGTCTATCCGAAATGGACGTTTATGAGCACGAGGCAGTCTTCGAATGGTCATCTTGAGCTGGCCTGCGAGTTATGACCCTTCATGCAAGTCGCAACATAGATTGGCCAAGAGAATGTATCATATATTGAGCTTCGTCTGAGATACCCCTGCCTATCTATGTCCATGATGCCTTCCAAAGGACTTCTCCCTGATATTACATCAAATCGATTTGACCCTCGAGTTTTCAAAATACTTCAGACAACGTTCCGGCGAGCAAATCCCAGATTCAGTGTCCTGTCTCGGAAATCGCCAAATGACCGAGAGGTGTATCGTTACTTTAAACATCGGCGCATTCAGCATACCGCCTCTTCTTGCAACTCCAGATAGGCCTTGTTAAGGATGCCTTGCCTCAACGCTGCCTTTTGGTCACGGACATGCACACGAGGATGCCATACAGCTGGTCCTGGTGTGAGGAAATGATGTATCTGACCCGCACCAACGACTTTACGGGAACCAGACTTAATGGGGGTGATCTGTGCCCTTTAGTCGACCTTTGTGTCGCTGACTGTGATACAATTCTTCGCCAACAACTGCGCTCTGTTCCAGGTCAAAGTGCGGGCAGATTCTACGTATGCCTGCTGCAATTCTGATATGGGACTTCTCTATGCCACTGTGAGTAAGGCCTCCATACACAATTTTCCTATTACCACTCTTTTACTACACATCGACTGATCATAAACACCCAACATGACATATCTGCAGTCTATGCGTCGACGTAGGTTTTAACCGCTAGGAGTGTTCCTTGCGACTTGCTCTACATATCGGTGGACAGAGAGCTGGGTAGGCGACCACTATGGCATGGCCTTGGAGAAGAAATGAGAGCTTAAGTTGCCCAGCTAGATCAGAAACTTACTCCACACGCCTCGACTCCATGAGACGCTGTTGATGGCTGAGACGGGTACGTCGACAGCGTTTGATATTGTGTCTGTACCTGGAGGTCAACAGCTTGGTTTGAACTTGATTGGTGGTAT
This sequence comes from Exophiala spinifera, assembly GCF_000836115.1. Lineage (NCBI taxonomy): Eukaryota > Fungi > Ascomycota > Eurotiomycetes > Chaetothyriales > Herpotrichiellaceae > Exophiala > Exophiala spinifera. The sequence goes on along the minus strand of NW_015622520.1, from coordinate 884,566 downwards.
ACAGTGGCTGATTTCCTCGGATGGAGACCATGTGCATATTCATCTTTGACAGAGTAGACAGCAACAGCATTCACGAAATAAGCTAATCAAGTCGCATCGAAGATACTTTGATGTGCGCACGAAGGTAACGCCTATCAAGAGGTGCCCTCCCTTCAAGCACAGTCAAGGCGGGTCCACGTTGTTCCAGTGCCGAACTTCTACTCCACAGCCTCGTGCCTCATGCAGCAGTAGATGCCACACTATCTCTATTGTTGCTGTCCCCTCTACAAATGACCACACCGTACCTCAGTGGCCTCGATGGCTTCGCTTCTAGCAACCTCGAGAGTCCAATTGACTCCCATGGCGAAACCGTCTCCTCTCGACGCAACAACGCCTTGAGCACGAAGCTCACCAGTGTCCTGTCTACGTCGTACGTAGACCACGAAATCCGCGATGCTCTCCGCCTTCTCGACGTGCGCGGTGTTCACAACGATGAGGAAACGAGGCGCAATCTCAAGCTTAACGCACAGAGAGAGGTCATAGACTGCAATGCTAAGATTGTGGACGACTTCGGCCAGATCGCGGAGCAACTCCGCCGCGTGGGCTCGCTGCTTTCCACGCTGGACGCAACATGTTCCTCGATGCGTCAACACATTATCGCTGCGAAACAAGAATCGGCGCCGGTCCTCGAGGAAGCACGCACGCTCATCTCCCGTAAACAGGAGACGGAGACGAGACAGGTGCTTCTCGACGCCTTCAACGCGCACTTCCTCCTCTCCCCCGCCGATGCCAAAATTCTCACGAGTTCCGCCGAACCACTCGACGATCGCTTCTTCACCGCCCTCACGCGCGCAAAGACAATTTACCGAGACTGCGAAGTACTGCTGGGGTACGATGGGGAAAATCAACGCCTTGGGCTCGAGCTGATGGAGCAGACAACGCGCACTCTCGACGCGGGGTTCAAGAAACTATACAACTGGATCCAACTCGAGTTCAAGACGCTCGACTTGGAGGATCCGCACATCAGCACGGCCATCCGGCGTGCGTTGACGGTGCTCAGCGAGCGTCCAACGCTATTTCACAACTGCCTCGATTTCTTCGCCGAGGCAAGACAAAGTACACTGGCCGAGGCGTTCCAAGCGGCGCTCACGGGGACTGGGCCGGCGGCGCACAGAAAAGCAATCGAGTTCTTGACGCACGAGCCGCTACGATATGTGGGAGACATGCTTGCCTGGGTTCACTCCGCGGCCGTGTCGGAGAATGAAGCACTAGAAGGCCTCTTTATTGCGGATGCAGATGAAATATCGAGAGGTCTGGCATCGAAAGCTGGCAGCGAGCCTTGGGCGCGAATTGATAGGGGCGCGAGAAACACGTCTAATGATGATGACGATGACGACGACGACGATGACGAGCAATTGGAGTCTGTCTTTGATCCCCGTAAAGCGCTGGCTGACCTGGTTTCGAGGAACCTCGCCGTTGTGTGCGAGACGTTGCAGTCGAGGATCGACCTGTCTGTCAGCAGCACAGGAGATCCCGTGTTGACGTACAAGACGTTCAACCTCCTGGACTTTTACCGTGGGATTTTTGATAAACTGCTCGGTTCTGAGTCGGCGCTTTGCAAAGCCATCCGCAACCTGCAGTCGTCGGCGCTGTCACAGTTCGAGGCGATCATGGCGGAAGAAACTGCCGCGGCGATCGCCACCGAGATCGAGCCGTCCAGCGACCTCAGTCCGCCTGCTTACCTGGCCACGGTGTTGAGGCAGTTCTCAGAGGTCGCGCGTGCGCGAGGACCGCAGCTGACCGAGTCGGAGCTGGAGAGGCTTTTCAACTGCATGCTCATGGGCATCTTGACCGCCTGTGCGGACTCGGCCGCTCAGATGCCCGATGCCAGGGAGAGCAACATCTATAGAATCAACTACGTGACGGCCCTCAAGGCGACCATGGCGACCGTGTCGGCTCAAGCACCCGTGGCCCAGGCTCCGCTGGAGAGAGCAGGCCTGGAGATACGGTCTCTTCGTGACGAGCTGGTCAAAGCTCTGACTACGCTGCTCCTGGACGACTCTGGCGTGAGGGACCTGTTGCAGGAACTCGACACGCGCCGAAGCCAGGATGCGCGGACGCGACGGGCCTGGCTTGTCACGAACCTCGACGGAGCTGCGCAGCGTCTAGACGACTTCTTGTCGTCGGCGCTCATGGATGCGCAGGATGGTATGAAGAACTTGCTTGACCGCACCCTGGCCAAGGATGTAGTGTCGGAAGCCGTTGAGAAATTCTGCGCAGAGTTCGACGAGCTCGAGGGCATATTGGACATGGTTGATGTCGAGACTGGTGGCGCGGACGGAGAAGGGTCAGCCGGGCATGCTTCCGACCAGGTCGCTTCGTTGAGGCAGTTGTATCCCAGGACGGGAGCTGAAGTACGGGCGCTTCTAAGCTGATGTAGTTGTCCAGCATACCAAGTACCGTATAATGTCAACAGTCCTAATTGTCACGACAAAGTAATTTTATAGACCAGTGGTTAATGAAGAGTATTGCAGCAACTTTGGGAACTTTTGGATTGTTCGATATCTAATCATCATGCCCATGTCTTGTTTCATGGATCTGAAAAAGAGCTCGTTGGAGGATCCCTTGGGATCTGGATCATGTCACAGCCACTCTCAATAGTGGTGCGACAGAAGAAGGGTATCTACAAGATGCTCTCGGCGCTAGACACTGTTTTCCTGTTAGATTCCACTTAGATGTTTGAATAGTCAGTCAGGACTCACCAGTGACCTTGGTTGGATCCTCCTCGAGGCCGACCTTGGTGACCTTGCCGTCCTCAGTGACAACAGCATAGCGCTTGCTTCTCTTGTTTCCTAGGAGCGGCGTTGCGTCAAACTCGACATCCCAAGCCTTGGTGAACTCGCCAGCCGGGTCAGCAAGGAAGCGGATGCCGCTGGCCTTGGACGAGTCGAGATCCTTGGACCAGGCTTTCATGCTATCGCGAAAGTCAGCATGTTGTTTTGTATTCAAGGTGTGATCAGCTTGTTGGCGGCTTACACAAACGCATCGTTGACCGAGATGACAAACACCTTTCCAGCACTCTTGAGCTTGTCACTTGCAATGTAGCCAGGAATGTGCTGCTCGGAGCATGAGGGAGAGAAGGCCGCAGGGACACCAATGATGACGCCTTTGCCGGAGGCCAGCTCTTGAGACAAGTTGACCTTGTTGCCAGGAGAGTCCTCGAAGAGGTCAACGTTAGGGATGGAGTCGCCTTCCTTGACCTGCAGTGAGACTCGGGTGAGCAGGAGGAGCGAGATCGAGGGACATGCAATAGATCATCCATACCATGATTGCGGGAGTTGACGAGAATGTTCTGCGCGTTGCGAGGGGAGTGATTCGTGCTTGACGGAATGAAGAGGTGGCACAACGATTGAGAGATCGAGAGAACATGGTGAGAGGAAAGGAAAGAAAGAGTTTTGACTTTAAGTACCTCAAGGTATGTGTACCTACTTGACCTGGATTCCACTTCAAAAACAGTATTTGAAATAATGATGCCAGGTCCCTCCTGCCTCGCAACGAGCCTGGTGGTTGCGACTTACGCATCTGGGAAGCTTGTGGTGCCAAATCACATCATAGTGCGGGGTGGGGGAGAGCTTGGTGAGCTCTAGTTAGCTCAGGTAGCTTCACGGAACTTGGAAGGCTCCTGAAGGATCGAGGTACCTGGCCACGGGCTGCCAGACCGCCTGGGGCGCCTACAGCACAAGTGTATGGATCGCTTGATTCGGGGCGCCCTGCACGCTACGAGTACCGAATACGAGGCTTCTCCAGCACGGCCCGCCTGGTCCGTCTCGGGCCCAACAGCAGGTCCCGGCAATGGCCCCCAATAGCCCCAACAGGCCCCTAAAGGCTGTCCCTAACTTACCTGAGTTACTGCACTGTCCCGCCTGCCCGAGCATGTGGAAGGTCCAACAAGGCTTCTGCGATGTTTTGAGCTCACAGACTGTAAACCAAGGGCCATTATCTGTCATGCGAGATATTTGAGTTGAAGAAGACCGGCAGTGGAATACAGTACCTGCAATCTGTGAATGGCAATCTCTCAGCTCGTCCCTTGGTCCGCGGCCGGACGCTTTTACTTGCCTCGATCTGTCAACATTGGACTGTACAACGATATGTATCCCGGCGCAAATGCGAGAGTTGAGGCAGGGATTCGCTTCTGTCGTCAGGAACAAACACTCAGATATGCAAGCCCGAATAGGTGATTGATACGAGTGCTGTGCTAAATTTTCACAGTGTCAACTACTACCTCGTTATCGGCATCTTTTATCTACACAGCCGACTCCATAGTCGCTTGGGACAGAATTTGGAATCAACAAGGCACTATCACCAACTCATCCAGCATGTAGACGAGAAATTAGTCCGCAGCGGCTAGAGAACAACACCAGAGAACAACAACCCTGCCTGTACAGTGCAAACCAATCCCACCAAACAATGACACTTCATGTCTTGGGCTGAAACAATCGAGAAGGAAGCACAGTTCCGCGCACTCTTCAGCAAATGTAAAGGGCTGGTGGCCCAGGGTAACAAAGACAATTGTAGTCTATCGCTTTGAATGGACCTAGGGCTACCGTAGCTGCTGCCGACCGCACACAGCTTGAAACTGGCCGATACATGATACGAGGATCAGTGAACCCCTGCATTGTTTGTAGTCAGCCACCTTCTGTCGTCCCAGAAGTTCGGATAAGCTGGTAGCATTCGGTTTTGTACTCGGTACAATATCTCTCCTTTGGACTTCCCCTGGGCGAGAGGTCTCGGCTCCAGAAGATCCAGTCTTCTGTCGTACTGTTCGAGGTCTAGAACATCTGCATTGGCCACGCTTTTGGCAGCTCATGTCCAACATGAACAGTACGACCATCCGCCTCCACATACAGCAGATAGTGTTGTCGGGAACTGGCAGAATCCGTGTCATCTGTCCGGAGCACAGAGTTTTAGGGCTGTCGAGCGCTGACGCCAAAGTCTTCACGTCTCGAGAGGGCGTTCAAGGGACGTCCCGTCTTGGTAAATGTTGAAACCGACGTCTCCTGGAAGAAACAACTTGTCGCTCAGGCACTGTTATATTCCAGATATTGGCATCAAAGCATTGGAACCGCAGACAGTTATCTGATTTGAGGCCACGCCTAGCCAACGCTTTCGTGTTGCGCGAGCCGAAAGACGAAGATCACGAATCCGACGGCTACTTGATGCCTGGAAAGCAGCCTACCTCATCCAGAGCCTGAATACTTTTCGAGTTACTCCGCGGCCATTCTTCTGGTCCCCTGCAGCTTAGCATACATGGTCGCTTGTCACGGCCGATTCCGTGCCTGCAATAAGAAATCTTCTCAAACACATCAGACTACTACACGTGGATAGCTCTCTTGCAGACACAACCTGACGCGATAACCCATTATTTGTTCTACTTATGTGGAGCGGCAAGTGTGCGGGCGGCTGTCACTGCCTGGACTATCCGTATCGTCAGGTGGCATGGAGATGAGGGCGTTGTCTTTATGGGGACCGTAATCTGGCTGCTGGCCGGCAGTGGCAGCAGGCTCCCAGGACAAGGCTGTCCTCGCATCATGTCGATCTGATGATTTTGCCATGAGGTTCCTCCGTTGTACCTGTGAGCCGAAGTTCCGACTTATTACTGTAGAACACAGTACAGGACCAGAACGACTCACAAAGACCCACCCAAGACTGTGGAGGCGCGACTATCTGAATACGGACACCATCAGCTGTCACGGCTCTTCGCAGAGGCTTGCAGAAGCGGCGAATCATAGCCTAATTTGAGGTGATGACTTGCTCAATGGTCACAAGCCTCGTTATTAGTCCGCAAGCGTGGATAGCAGCTATGACCGCTCCAACCTTGGACGCTTGCTGCTGTTGTCGTTCATTTCCTATTTGGCATCCCAGATCAGCACCTGCCGTCCGCTGGCAGCTCTTGGCCCAATGCGATTCGCAACACCTACGAGCCATTTCCGAGCACGATAGACGGCGGCGTCGTGTCTCCTGTCCACATGAAGAGGGGTTCTACGATGGTCGCAGTCGGAGGGACTCTCCAAAGTGGGATGTCCCTCCAGCTCAGATCGCTACCCAGCGGCTTGATTGGGACTAGAAAAAAGGCAAAACGAGAGATCTCAGGCCAAATCGGTGGGAAGATTCGGTGCCGCTCTCGTCATCCTCGCTGTCCCTGCGAGCTCTGTGTTTCCCAAGGAGCCCTTAAGCGAATCCCGGACGGCACTGTAGCGAACAAGTACCCTTTTACGGGCAAGGCATTGGCACCCCTGGGGAAGCATCTCGCGAACGTAGTGCAACTCAGAAGCGATCACAGCCACAAGTGCAGCAAAGAATAGACGATCTGATCAAAGAGCGGCCTATCAAGACAGCCACTTGGGCCACTAGTAGCGCCGCCTATGTAGCTTGATCGATGGGCTGCTCGAACGGGCCCTCTAGTAGCCGTACCGTGTACGAGTTATGCTCCCTGGACCCTGTATCACGGGCGCCCTCGAGACGCCACGAATGCCTAATGGTACTCGCTGGCCACTCCCCGGCGCTGATAGTGCATTCGGCCAACACCCATGCTCGGATGAAACTGGGAAGGGAACTCGAGGCTTCCTGGATGTGGGTGTTTCTGGTGCAATTGTCGTCAGGGAAGGGATCCGACCTTTGGACTTTTGCCTGTGTTTGGAATTGCGAATCTACAGTACCTCTGCCGTACGGTAGGGCTCCCTATATTCGCTCAAAACCTCTTCCATCCCCTCCGAATCCACCTGCCATCCCAGGCTTCGGCGAGTGACCCTCCACTCCAGGCGAAAAATCAACGACCGTGCACCTACCTGTCTTGCCCTTGTTATCCGCATACCTCTCTCAATCCAAGCGTCCTCTTTCCTCCCCATCCTTCGTCCTAAAAGTAGCTCATCCGCACGCCGCGCAATATCCTCGACCGGCGCTGCCTCCCGGGAAGGACTTCCAACTATCTCAGATTCGTACTGCACCCAAAATTCCCACCTACCGACCACCCACTCTGGAGTGCGACTTGGACATCATTCATTTTGCTTACATTCTGTCGCTACTATCCCATCTTTGCGCATTGGCGACAATGTTGTGCTGAGGAGGGTGCATGCAAGTCATTGCATCACCAGTCGCAAATCGCGGTTCGTCCTCCTAACCAACTCCCTCGGCCTTTCCTGTCACTCAACCTTCTCTCTCTCGGTCCAACAATTAGACGAAAAGGTGCGACATTACATGAGAAAATGGATAGTCAAGGGGGCGCAGGGGGAAACAACAATTCCAGCGACTTCGTGCGCAAATTGTACAAGTACGTTGTGAATCGGGCGCCGTCACTACCGCTGTTGCTAACATCTCTTGCGCAGAATGCTTGAAGACCCCTCGTACTCCTCAGTAGTGCGATGGGGCGACGATGGCGACAGTTTCGTCGTACTAGAGAACGAAAAGTTCACCAAATCCATCCTGCCGAAACACTTCAAACATTCCAACTTTGCCAGTTTTGTCCGGCAGTTAAACAAGTACGACTTTCACAAGGTGCGGCAGAACAACGAGGACGGCGGAATGTCGACCTACGGGGCCAATGCGTGGGAATTCCGGCATCCAGAGTTCAAGGCAAACAGCAAAGATACGCTCGACAATATCCGGCGGAAAGCCCCGGCTCCTCGGAAGCCGTCAGGCCTGAACGATGAGCAAATACCCATACAACAGATTGATTTGATGAACCAGCAAATAGTAGCACAAGCACAACAGATTGAGTCGCTAGTTCAGGCAAACAATCAACTTCAAATCAACCACCAGATGGTGGTCCAAGAGCTTCTACGAATACAAAAGACGGTCCTCAATCACGATCGCGTCATGCAGGATGTCATGACGTTCTTGCATTCGGTAGATGCGAAGCAGCGGAGGGACAGCAAAGCACTTTTCGCGCCGCAAGCAGATCCCACGCAGACGAGCACCACCTTGACCCCAACAAGCCAGAACATGCCTCAACCAGAGGACGACGCGCCTGCTTCCCCTCTCCAGCATGCGTCAAAACTGTTGAATGATCTAAATGCAGACATCCAATTCAACATCTCTGGCTTGGAACAGATGCACACCAATATCGCAACTCCACCTATCAACTCAGATCCCCGGAACCTACAGTATAGGGGACAGAGCTCTTCCAACTCGAGCGCCAGCATGGCCTTCGCCAAGATGGACCCGTCGCAACTGGAAACCGTCGTGTATCCGATGGGCACGAACAACGGTATTGACCCGATGTCCAGCGAATACATCCACAACATTCCCTACCCCATGCCTTCAAAAGACAGCCCTCATGACCCTCGAGCACAATTTGCCGATTCTCGCAAGAAGAGTGCATCAGCGGATCCTGGCTGGAGCCGGTCACCGAGGATATTGTTGGTTGAAGACGACCCCACGTGTCGACAAATTGGCGGAAAGTTTTTGTATTCTTTCAACTGTGTGGTAGACAGTGCTTTTGATGGCCTCGAGGCTGTCGGTAAAATGCAAGACGGAAACAAGTATGACATGATATTGATGGATATTATCATGCCCAACCTCGATGGTGTATCTGCATGCCATATTATCCGGCAATTCGATCGGACACCCATAGTTGCGATGACGTCCAACATCAGATCCGACGACATCCAGATGTACTTCCATCATGGAATGGACGATGTGCTCCCGAAGCCGTTTACGCGAAAGTCGCTTCTCGACATGCTTGAAAAACACCTGATGCACCTGAAGAAGGTGCCTCAGATGGAGGGCCCGCCTATGCCGGCTATGGCTCCCGGTGGTCTTTCCTCTACCACGCACACTGTGCGCGATGACGGCTCGTCAGGCGCATCTCCTGCTGGATCAAGCGGGACTTGGAATTCTCCTAGTCAGTACTCTGGAGCATCCCCAGTCAACCCGAATCTGCACTTGGGCGCGCTCCCCCAACAGCAGCCACAGCAACAGCAACATTTTATCGATGCGAATGGTAACATCGCGTCCTTTCAAAGCGCCCCACAGACCCCAATGGGCATGAGGCAAAGTGCAATGCAGAATCATGCGCACAGAAGAGGGCCGTCTGACATGTCGGGCGGAATGGACGTGGCCAACGCGAATAAACGGCAGCGTATTTATGGTTCACAACAAACAGTGGCACCTCCATTGCGGCAATAATAATGGCGGCCAGCTTTTTCATTCAGGAATGGGAGAACGGAGAACCTGAAGAGTTGTATTTCATGATCGCTTGTCTACGGACTTTGGAAAAAGGACCCGAGGCAGAGAATTTGGACGCTCATACACGTTCCAAAGTCTGCTATATCAGGAATTGAGGAAAGCCCCGTTCGAGCGATGAATATATACATATGTGTGGCAAGGTCTCCAGCCCCTTTTGCAACTCGGTTCGGATCGTGGACGTATCGCAACAGCAACCACAAGAATACCAGGTTTGACAACAGGGATACACGGCGACCTTTCGGAGTGTTTACGACGTTCATGAAAAAGTGCATTGGGAGGAAGTGGGAGTGTCTGGGAGAGACGGGGGTCTGGAAAACCGACTAAAGGTCATCACCGACACTTTTGGCATTGTGCCGTGAGGCCTGATTAATGTGACATCTTTGACTCTTTGATTCCCGCGTTTGATGTGACTTTTTCAAGAGAGAGGGAGAGGAGATAAATCGATTTCAGAAAATCTGACGAGTGTTCATCGGCCGCTTTGGATACCTCTCTATCTCTATTTGTACAGATGATGCTTTGGGTACAGATACCCCAGACAGCTATCTAGGTATCTAATTAGGTAACTTTGGTCTACTATGACCAAAATGACAAAATGGCGATAGTATGGCAAATACTTGGAATGTACACAGTACCTATGTATACATATACACCCAGGTAGATAGTGATTCGTATGCGTTTTGAGTTCTAGGTACCTGAGATACCTGTATCAGAGAGCTACCTTGGGTCAGCACCCAAAATACTATAGGTGAGATGTAGTTGATAATGCTCATGAAGATGAAGATAAAGCACCCATGCATGTCAACGTACTGCTGTACAGTTGAACTCAAGAGAGGTCGTGACATTGGGCTTTTTCGGTCTTTTTTTTCCCCCCCTGGCTGTAAGGAATTTTGGATACGACAAAAACCAAAAAGAAAATGATTCCCCATCAACCCTGGATTATTCTGGCCGTCCCCATGTACATGTTCATTCACGTGTTACGTTGTGTGTTACATGGTTCGCTCTCATTGCGCCCCGATCTTCTCCTTCTCCTTCTCCCACTGTTCCGGCGTGAGACACTTGGGCGTCCAGGCGTGGATGGCGGCAATCTCGGCCTTGAGCGCGTTGTTCACCAGTCTGTGGCGCGCCAGGAGCGTCTTCTTCTCAAACTCGGGCGACACGACGATGGCGTTGAAGGCCTGCCCGCAGCCGCCGGACATGTCCTCGATCGACACGTACGTCGCGCCGATGCTCGACTTGAGCTTCTCGCTCAGCGACTCCGGTGTGACCCCGGAGGTCGCCGCCGTCTCGGCGGCAGCTGTGTCCGTTGGAGCGGCCATGGCGGAGGCGGAGGAAGGGGAGTAGGAAGATTGAGAGGAGGAGAAGTGCAAGTGTCGTTGTCGGTGTTGAACAGGAAGAAGAGGAGGAGGAGTGTAGCCCGGCGATCGCGCACTGGGAATACCACCGCGATGATGACGACGGAGAGACGGAGACAGTCGCGACGTCGATCTGGATTGTGAAAATGTCCAAGACGATCTCGTTAGTGCTCTGCGGGCGACGGGCAGGGCGACTACACGGACAGTCATGAACGGTGACTATCGGACGATGTGGAGATGGATGGTGGGATAGAGATGAGGTGAGGTGAGGTGAGGTGAGGTTGATTCGGAAGAAGGATGGGATTCTCTGGATAGGCGGTTCTCGTTGACCTCTTTTCGTCTCTTGAGTCTTGGTATTGCTGTCGCAGTCGCAGTAGGCAAGATGTAGCTAGGTGCTCCAGAGGGCGGATGGTTTGAAATCACAATTCCGACGACGACGATGGACCGGAGGAGGATTGATTACTTAGCAGAATTATTTACTCGACAGCTGCAGCTGGAAAAAAGTGCGTCATTGGAGACAGACACAAGTTTAACATCCCGTATTCACAGTTGCACGAGGTTTGACTGTTGATGCTCTCCAACATCAACACCAAACAGGTACTTGAGGACGCCCAACCACAACAACAAAAACATACACAGATGCACTTCATCCTCGACATCACTACTTCTTTGGTCGCACAAGTGTCGATACTTGACTGATGCTGCGCCCGTTATTGACTCGAGCTAGACCAAAATCTCACGTCTTCGTCAACAGTCGCAGCATGAATACTTCAACCTCATACAATGTCTCCCCATTCACCAGCGCAGTCGTCTCTTCCATGCGACGCCTCTACCCTGAATCCCTCGCCGACAAATCCTTTGACAACACTGGCTTCCTCGTCCAAGCTCCTTTCCTTCCCGCCCGTCCTCGCAATCGCAACTCGGTTCTGTTGACCGTCGACCTGACTCGCGCCGTTGCCGACGAGGCCATTGAGAATGGCGCCTCTGTTGTCGTCGCTTACCACCCCATCATCTTCCGCGGACTCAAATCCATCACCACAGACGACACCCAACAGCTGTCAATGACCCTGCTGCTCGCGCACGGCATCAGCGTCTACTGTCCCCACACCGCAGTCGACACGGTCCCCGACGGCATGGCAGACTGGCTATGCGACATTGTCACAGGCAAGACTGACGTTCCTGAAGACCACGCTTACACCGCCACGTATTCATCATCCGTACCGTCAGAAACAGAAGTCACCACCACCGATGAAGACGACGACGCTAACGAGGATTCGGATGCTGCGCAGTCCCACGCGTCGACGAAGCCTACGTCCCCTTCCGCCGCGGACCACGACGACCCATTCACATCCACAGATACACCCAAGCCAAACAAGAAGCTAAGACTGTTCAGGCCGCACTCTCACAGGACGTACTCGAAGCCCACGTATCCCCGGCCGACGGAGGATTTCCAGCCAGCGGTCTTGCCCCATTCAAGGAGCGTAATCACACCTTCGCCGCGGGGGGCATTGGATGAAGCGAATCGATTTGTGGCGTCTGACACGGACATCTATCACCCCAACAACACCGGCGCAGGGAGGTTGATTGAGTTCGCGGAGCCGCAGCCCTTGACCGTCCTCATCACGCGTATCGCGCACGCCATCGGATTACCCAAGGGGTTCGCCATAGCCGTACCGCAAGGTAAGACCTTGGAGGAGATTGCCATTGCGAGCGTGGCGACTTGTCCAGGCAGTGGAGGCAGCGTGGTGAGGGGTTGTCGTGCGGATCTCGTCTTCACGGGCGAATTGAGTCATCACGAGGCTCTGGCCGTGACGGAGAGGGGTGGATGTGTGATCAGCCTTTTCCACACGAATTCGGAACGGGGGTATTTGTGGACGGTCATGAGGGAGAAATTGGAAAACGAAGTCAGGGATGAGTGGGCGAGGGTGAGGAGCGAGGAGGGCGCAAAGATTGGGCTCGACGGCGAGATTAAAGAAATGTTACAAGATGAGAGTGTCGAGGTCGTGGTGAGTGAGCGCGATAGAGATCCCTATGGGATTGTCGTGCTGGAAGAGACGGCGGTGGAAGGGGTAAGGATCGGGTCTGGATCAAGTGGCTGAAAGAAGAAATTGGGTCTTTGGGGTCATAGAAGAAGCACATGTCTGTTGTGTGACTTGGTCTCCGGCAGCATGCACCACACTTGACCTGCTTCCGTGGTTTGAATTGGAAGCCAAACGGTCCAAATCGATCGATTGATCTAGTCCCAGACTGGATGACTGACTGAGTGGCTCATCGTGGTCGCTCTCGAAGTTTGCGTTTCTTTGTGACGACAACAAGCCTACAAGCCTATCTGCGACGAAGGTACAGCCTACATCAATCAACACCAACCTCCAGCTTGACATGTCATGAGATGGCCCAGTGCCATTGCATGAACGACATTACCATCTACGGTCCAGAAAGCAGTCGAGATCGACCTCAGAGTGCGCCTATCTTATCCCTGTGAGGAGAAGTCTCAACGAGGGTTCAGACATGCCACGATAGACACAGCTTCTGGATCCAGATCCAATGCATGGGTAGGTACAGGGAGGTACCTGGTCAAGCTGGGCGGAGCATCCAGCAGGGAAAAGATCCTGGGCCGGGCTGGTGGACACACCGTGGTTGAGTGAGAGCCACGTGTTGTGTTCCGATGAAGTCGAACTATACTTGGACTTTTAAAGCGCGGTTTGTCAGGGGACGTTTTCCCCATTTGTTGGATGGCAAGAAGCGAGGGCTCATTTCATTCTCGTAAGACCTCGATCAGGGAAGAAAGATACCTCGGTTACCCAGGTATCCATCGATCAATACACCCTTCAGCTCCTCTTCTCTCCTCCCTTTCCTCGTCGTCATCGTCACCGTCGGCAAAGCAAGTGCGTCAGGATTGACGATTTGACAGGCCATTTGCCCATCAACTGTGTCCCTACAATGTACATTGGTCCCAACACGCTCCGCTATGCAAGAAAGATCAAAAAATCAACATCACCGCCGATGACTGAGACGGTCACCGACGGCCCACAGAACTCTAGCTGGGCCGACGAGGGAAAACGAATTAAAAGATGCAAGCCGGGTTCATGCCTGTCAAGTGATAAAAAGGTGTTCAGCTAGACAATGACGCCTTCCCTCATCGTCTCGAGCGTCTTCTTCCCTATGCCGCGCAACCTCGTCAAATCGGTCCAAGAATGTAAAGTCGTCCCGGCCCCTTCTCTGCCGTCGTCATCGTTGCCATCGCCGTTGAGAAAGTCGACGATTCCCTCGGCCCTCTTTGCGCCCAGACCGCTCAGAGACTTGATCCTCGCCACATCCCGGCTGTTCAGCACGTCAATTAGATATCTCGTCCGAGGAGTCAAGATGGCAGTGCTCCCGTCCTGTTGAGCAAGTGGGTCTGGAGAAGAGATTCGTTTTCGCTTCGGTTTGGTGGGCTTCCTCCATCGGCCGGCGCGCCGAGATGTGCTGCCGTTGTCATCTGCGTCACTATCGTTGTACGCTGACTCGGCATCGCCGTCATCATGGTAGCTCTCGTCATCGTCATCGTCGTGGTGTTGACCGTTTCGATCTTCAGTACGTGCGTCCCTCGCTACAGACTCCTCGGGCTTATGTGGAGGCTCTTCAACCTCCTCTCTTTTCCGAGCCATCTTCTCTTTCAATCTCTCAATCTTGCTTTCCAGCTTTTGGTTGTCGGGGAAATAAGGTCGTGCCAACTCGTACATCTTCAACGCACTGCCATCCTCGCCACGAGCCTGATGTTGCTTCGCCATGAACAGGTAGCTCAAGCCTTCCGCACGCTCTCCCTCTTGTCCCTCGAGTCGCTTTTCGATACTGTCCAGACGGCGCTGCACTTCTTCGGATATCGTCTTGGTAGGAAGAGGATCAGGGGCATTGAGAGCGCGCGCAGCGAGAATCTCGGATACCTTTTGCTCTACCAGGCTCTCGATCGATGCTTTTGTCAAGTTGGCTGGCTCTGGTCCGCGGCGAATGAAGCTTGGTGTTGGCCGGGAGGCTTTGGCTGGTCGAGTGGACCCGGTGAAGGAGGTGTCTGCGGTGCGTTTAAGGGGTGGAGATTTCTGGGTCACCGGCTTGGGAATCGACGGCCTGTATCGATCAGAGTACACAGAGAAGGCTTTTGGAGGCTTCTCGTTCTTGCCCGCGGCATCCTTGGTGGCTATCAGATTCACATTGATGCTGTTTGTGAGTGGCCGAAGCGGTTGGCGTTGTATTGTCGGGCCGCCTAGAGATGCCCCAGAAACTTGCCGCGGGGGGCCTTTGAAGATGGGATCGTTTTCGACTTCGCGGACCTCGATTTTCTTGGTGCGATTGGCGAAATTCAACGAGCTTAATGTGTCGAGGTGGTATGCTTTGACTGGGGCAAGATTCAGGATCATGACGGTAAAGCCATTGTTTTGACCGAGTGACAGGATTCGTGTCATTTTGGACTCTCGGTATGGGATACGCGGTTGTTTCTTTGCAATAGCTTCCACGCACTGAGCGAGCACAAAGAGTGATTTGTTGATGCTTGCTGACTCGACCATCCTGTCCTTGCCATTTCCTGTCCGGCGGTTGTCCTCGGAGCCAGCCAGATCAATAGCAGACGCCACGCTGACTCTTGTCTCGGTTGGACTTGTGACGGTCAACTTGACGCAGAGAATGGCATGTGAGCGAGATGAATGGGCATTGAGCTTGGTTGCGCCAGTGCTTCGGTTAGCGTTGGCCTTGTCGTAGAGAACCTCAAAGTCTTTCAGCGAACCGCAGGGGACTTCTGTCAATCCTACCACGACGGTCTTGCCACCTTCCGCCTCTCTGATGGGCAGACCTGTTGGTGTTCGCTTGTCGGGTGGCTCAAATAGGTCATAGACTCGGTCGTTGTATATCTCGTAATAGCTCATGGAAACGGCTGCTTTTGTGTCGCCGTTGGTGCTTTTCTCGAGAGCTCTACTCTTTCTGTAAATGTTGCTAAGCATTCGTGGAATCATGCCCCGATCTCCCAGTGATTTTCCACCTCGCATTGTGTGTGTCTTTCCGGTCCCCGTCGACCCATATGCGAAGATTGTGACATCGTAACCAAGGAAGAGGTGTTTGATGGTGGGTGCGACTATCATACACGATCAGCTCTGGCTCGAGACGTGCGCGACAAATAGTACCTTCTGCTTCAAACAGTTCTTGCTGGGTGGATTCCTGTTCGTAGACACTGTTGAACTGAAAACTGAACTCCTCGGCGAAGTTCTTGGGGTTGGGTATTTTGACAATTGTCGGCCCGTCATCTGTCGCGGCGTGGCTCGTAACAATCTGATCTTTTTCGAGTTCTGACTTGAGGAGAGGCCGGATCCGGGCGACCACTCTGACGCTCATCTTGAAGCAATTGTGCAGTATTGATGAGGCTGTTGGCGCTGGCAATGTTTCGTGGTCAGTTTGTGGATGAGTGTCTGCACCTTCGGGATAGTGTTGTTGCCCAGCAACCAGAGTAGAACTGGGCGCATACACAGTACAGCTTACAGCCATTTTCTTCCTGGTCTTACCACCAGCGGCAACATCATAAGATATCAATCATTCTGTATTTCGAATAGAGTACAATCCCACAATTACTCCAGGCTATCTAGAAAACACCTGTTGGGAAACATGCACTTTAGGCAAGACTTAGCCTTTCGCATAACAGATGACCATAGCAAGGCTTCAGCGGTGACCGCAGCGCGTGCTTTGTTGGCTTGACATTTTACCCGATGGACCAGGAGTAGATATCTAGTACGAGGACATTGTAGGAACGATCAATGTGTCTGAGCCACGAAGCAGTGTTCTGTTGTATGTGTCTGTGGATGAGTTGTTGGCTTGTGACTGGTGAACTGTACGGTGTGACTTTGCTTTCAGTGCTTACAAGCTACAGTCCGGGCCCGGAACAAATGGATTTTCCAGGCTCCGGGCGCCACCTCAAGCCTAATAAGAGCAGATCTGGTGGCGGCCTCAGGCTCCGCAGGCGCTGGGAGTCTCTGCACAGTGAGGCATAAGTTGGTGCCTTAGGTACGTTCGGTAAGTATTATCACAACAGCCACCCAGAAGTACCTCAGGTGTCCGTACCTGATGAGGTATTATTATTGTCCGTCGTTGCCCAATCGACCCCCCACATACAGACTGCAAACACCCAAACAATCGACGCTGCGTGTTCGCCGACCATTTGAAGCACAAGCAACACCACACCACATCACACCGTTTCAGCCCGTCTTCCACGTCTCTCCTTCAGGTACCTGCGCTTCGGCTTGCAGCCTAATCCATGTCACTGTTCATATATAGCGTCTCTCTGCCGGGCATCATGCACTCAACCAAAACACTGTCCTAGACGTTCCTCCATACTCTTCCAAACCTTGTTCGAGTGCGAAACACAAAATCTCACGAACCCCCTCCGCCGAATATCATCTGGCAAACCAGCCCTGACCTACGACCGAATTCTCTGCGCAAGCCCGAATCCCTGCTGTGAAAAGAACATACCTCTCTACAACCCCAGATCATCATCACCACTTCAGAGCGACCAGAGCGACGAGCGCGCCTCTCTCACAGCCTCCGTAATGGCGGGTACAGAAATATACGTGCGCGAGACGCGACGACGGTACAGATGGCCCGAAGTCCAGCTCAACCTGTGGATCTTCATCGTCCTTGCTGGCGCAGCTACGGTGCTGGGAATAAATGCATGGTTTATAACAGTCCAGAATCAATTAAATATCGGAGTACCCTGGTAAGCACGCACTGTCCTGTTCCTGGTCCTTGCACATCCTACAACCCGCCGGATGATCATCCCGTTGTTGACATGTCCACCTCCAGGCTATTTACATTCGCTGTTATTACCGGCGGCCTTACGATCTTGTTCCTCATTATCATTTTGATCCTTGCCGGACGGCGCATGCTTATACCTGGCGGGATCTTACTCGGCTCGTTCATCCTGTTTGTGTTATGGGTGACGACGCTGATCGAGACAGCCATCCAACTCTACGGCAACGGCAACGTCAACAGCAACTGCAACAACTACGTCAACAACCAACAGTACCACGGCGTATCGATAGAAACCCTGGCTTGGCTGACACAGAACAATATATGTTCATGTTGGAAAGCTTCGTTTGCCTGGTCGATCATTCTGGCCGTGCTGTTTTTGTGGATGATGGTGCTGTCGTGGCAAGTGCAGAATTACGATGACTGAGAGGAGCAGTATACCCACCTAGGTATAGGCATTCACATGCCCCATCTGTCTTTTTTAGTTTTTCTGGTCTGTGAAGATGGTAATGAGTATTTCAGCATATACGGATGTGAATGTTTTGTGATGCGCGCATGGGCCAAGCTGGATTGCTTCTGTGGAGCGTCTTACGATGATTACGCATATTTGGCGAGGAGTTGTGTTTGACGTTGTGGCATACCTGAGTTGGTTTCTTTTCTTTTCTTTTTCTTCTTTTATCAGATGCCTTTATACGTAGGGCAGTGCAGTGCACTCATGATTGCACAAGGATATTCCTGTACATATAAAAATTAAACAGGACGAATGGGGAAAAGTGTTGCTAAGAGACAATGTTCGTCACGACATGGTAGAATGATTGCCTTTTTACTCATTCATTCCTTGATGAATGCCGATATCTTGCCATTCATAAACTCGACGTCTTTCGCATTCAACCCTCCGCCGGCAGTGTGTCCCCACGTGGATTCTATGACGGCCAGAGTTCCACGTTTGAGATATTTGACTTCAATCTCCGAGTCCTCGGGCGGGAAATACTGGTCCGTTCGACACGGCATGAGCAGGACCTTGGCCTTGATGCTCTCGAGGGCCTTGACGTACAAGTCATCGTCTGGCACTGCGCCACCGAGCTGGCTGAGTTTCGTCGTCGTCGTCGTCGTCGTCGAGTCTGAGTCTGACTCGGGCACGACCAACCCCACGTCACCCATCTGCCACATCCTCGCGAGGACAAGCAGGTCGTCGGCGTCCCACGACAACATCGACTCCTCCCTCTTGGCCAACCAGTCCTCGACCGAGTCCGCGGCGAAGACGCCCGCGTTTCTGAACTCGCGGTCGCGGAACCAGCGGGTGCTCGTCAGCCAGGCGGCGTAGGCCCTCGCGAAGGCGCGCAGGCCGTGTTTCGGCGTGAGCTCGCGCAGGTTGGCGCCGACGTCCTCGCCGTTGGCGAGCTTGGTCCTCATGGCCTTCCAGGCGACGTAGTCGATGGCGTTGGTCAGCGCGGCCACGGGCCCCTCGAGGAATGCGTAGTTGTGCAGGCTCGTCCGAGCCGACGAGCAGATGGGCACGACCCGCTTCACGAACCCCGGGTACATGACGGCCCAGTGGTACGCCTGCTGGCCGCCCATGCTGAACCCGACCACGGCCTCGAGCGACGTGACCTTCAGGTGCGCCGTCAGCAGCGCGTGCTGCGCCCGCACCACGTCCTGGTAGCGCAGTTCGCCCGGCAGCGGGAAAAACGGTTTCGTCGACGGCGACGAGCTCTCGCCGTTGCCGAGCATCGCCACCACGACCACGTGGTACGCCGCCAGCGCGTCGTGCGGCGCCGACGTGAAGGTGAGCGTCGTGTTGACGTGCCCGCCGTAGCACGTCGGGATCAACACCACCCCCGCCCGCGACGACGCGTTGAAGCTGCGATATGCCACCCGCACGTCGTGCAGTGTCGTCCCGTTGGAAAAGGAAAAGTCGGGAATGTCGTAGTATTCGACCCCTTCGCTACTGGGAGGGGCCATTTTGAGACCTCCCCTACCACCTTCTCGAGACCCCAACTTGGATTTCTGATTTGTAAATCAAACGGGCCGAGAATTGGGGTGATTGTTCCGAGGCAAGTTAGTTGTTGAAGAGAAACCAAATTACTTGTACTGGCTACGTCGTAGAACCCTTGATACTTGGCCGGCTATGTAGGTAGGTAGGTCTGTCTGTGGTGGTGAGTATCAAAGACCAAGGATGATGATGGGGATGTCGGGCTACGTCGTCGGCGACAACTCCGCACATGCTGCTGACTAAGGCAGACGACAACGCATATCTACCGCGTTATGACTTTCTACCTTGAACGATCAGAGCGAGTTCATCGCTTCACTCACAAATCCATTCGCCAAGGTTTTGTCCAACTGCTCGTCCTACTGTGGCTGCGATGGTGTGGACGCTGCCGGCTGCCATATTGATTGGGGTGGTGCAGTGCGGTCAACTAATAAACGCCACAGAGCAGTGTAGGTTTCTTGCACTACTCTAGTGCGGTAGACTATCACGTACACAGTCACATTTTACTCCTCTTCGTGGTCTGCAGGGCGCTTTCGATTGTCGCTTCCTCTTCTTATTCCGAGACTGGTTAGGTTTAGCAAAGGTTGTGATCACTCTCGACTATAAGTACCGGTAGCTTTGGACGGCGATGTGCTGAGGTTAGGAAACTACTGCCGAACTTCGTGGGACACCCTTTTTGCGAGCAATGCGAGAGACAGTACAGTACTGTACACGTTCTGAAGAGAGCGTCCCTTCCATTGTCTCTGCTGTGGGTTCTCTATGATTTGTGGCCCAAAATTTGCGAGTCGCCCGACCTCCTGATAAATACTGTCCCTTAAGACTGAACAAAACCCATCATTTACGTACAGTGTTGTATACGCGTTCGAGAATATCCACATCGGGGGCAGGATAAAAATAGGTAGACGATCAAGGTGTGCTTTTCCCGGGACGAGCAAGATAAATCTGGTCCCCTGCGGAGGTCGATCTGGACGCTTCCTCTACGCACTGACGCTGGGTATTACGAAGAGTCTTTTAAACGAGTCGTCTATTCCTTTTTGTTTTTGTGGTCCCCCCCCTTTTCCTCTTTTTTTCTTTTCCCATGAGTTACAAGTCTCTCCTGCTCATACTGTATCTGAAAGCACCTCAAACGAGCAATCGAGTAGCTACAAGTAAGTGTGGATCCTCCTAAGTTCACATGCGACTGCGAGCTTTCGGTACAACCTCTTGTTGAAAGATTGAACCGGTGAGTCACTATGCAGGCACAAAGAGTACCATACATGGAGACTTATCTTCTGTGAGTGCTCCCCGGTCTATCTCTCAAGCTGTTGGTACGCGCAGACTCCATGTACGCCGAGCTTCAGCTCTCAGGATGAGTGGAGGTGCCAGGACACATCATACCCAGGGTACGTCCGAATGGGTTCCAACCCGTGATGGACGTCGATTATACAGTATGGTACTGCTGCCGCAGCAGCCCAATTCTGCTCAGGATACGATAGCAGCGCCGGCGCCGCCGCCGACGACAGCAACGACAGTCATCTTCGAAGCAGGGGCCGGTGCATCTCGGTCCTCATGGGCAAAAGTCCAGAAGGAGGTTGCATGCTTCGCGCGCGCCATTGTCTATGACCGATCCGGTCTGGGTCGTTCTGAACCCGACCGCAACGGACGCACCCTTGACAAAATGGCGTGCGACCTCTGCGATCTGCTGGAGCATTTCGGCCCAGGGCCATTCGTCCTCGTCGGCCACAGCGCCGGTGGTCCTATTGTCCGTCTAGCTGCATCGCGCAAGCCTGACGTCGTCGCTGGCCTCGTCCTCGTCGACCCGGCCGACGAAGCGGCCGACGCCCTCTTCAGCAGGAAGTTCCGGTGCATGGAATGGCTTGTTATCCGCGTTGGATGGGTTTTGGCCAAGCTGGGACTTCTCCGGCACCTTCATGGATCATCAATAATTGACACTGCTCTAGCTGCTGATGTTCGCGATGATCTCCTTCGCGAGGGATTCACAACGAGGGTCATGGCCACAATGGCGCAACAAGCCCGGACTTTTCTTGTTGAACTCGAAACGTGGAAGACCAACCCTCCACAGACGGCCGATATCCCTACTACTGTCATCTCTGGTGGGCTGGCCAACAAGGCCGATGGTATGCCCGAACAGGTCCGCGCTCAAGCAATCGCTGCTCACGTACATCGTGCGGCGCAGTGTTGCCAGGGGAGACACGTTGTTGCCGATAGATCCGGACACTTGGTGCCTATGACCGAGCCGGAGCTTGTCGTCGCAGAAATCAGACGAATGGTGGTCAAAGGAAGCGACTGCAGTTAGGTGAAGGGATGGATACAGACCTTGCATGTGCAGGTGCTGATTTCCTGTACGTGACTGTTGCGAGCATCTTACACTCTATCCAAACAAATCTGGCTCTTTGGCGTCAGCCAAAACTGCCTGTGAATTGTCGCACCTTGGTTCGACTCGATGGTATGGTCTCTTCAGAATCTCTCTCCGGTGCATTCTTTGAGTTCGACCTGGTGAATCTCCCAGGACCTGGGAGCCAATGTGCTCGCCGCTGCAAAGAGGAACACACAGCCCACGAAGATCTGCGAGCTGAGATGTCCAGAGGTGGCAACCATTTCCAAGGCAATTGGCTCTGCAAACGTCGAAGCCAACAGCAGAGCCAGAGAGATCATGCCGAACGCAGAGTGTAATCACTTCAGGCCGACGATTTCAGTGGTCACGGGCGCGAAGCGCGCTTTCAAGGCCTGAATAACCGACTTTGGTCGTGTGTCACAGATCCTGTTTGCTGAGTTGGGTATCGACTCGGCAGGAACGTTTCTAGGGACCCCCAAGGGATGAGACCTTTCATTGCGTACATACTGAGAATTAGATGTACACGTCTCGTCAACAGGGGTCATTTGTCACGAACTACCGCGTTCTGACAGGTAAATACACAAAGCTAAGAGGTCCAGATCCTGTCATGAAACGACAGGATTATAGTCCTTTTGGGCGGTCCCCAAGGGACTGTGGACCTTTTCCTCCTGACCCCCATTCCAGAGAACAGGGCCGTTGTTGCGCGCAGTTCTTTTTTACGTCTTTTCGTCCCAGGCCTTGCTTGCATCTTCCACCATTGCCCAATTTGTCACGTCCTGCATGTAGCTCTCCAGCTCCGCGACGGTTTCGATAATACGCTTGGTTGCTCCGGGACATGTGGCCTGGTCAAGCCATTCTCCGATGAGCTGGTCGAGGTTGTTGTGGTCGAACTCTTTGTCCAGCTGATCGATGAGCTTTCGCATGTCGTCGCCCGTGCCATTGACTGCGTTTGGGGAGGGCATTGGTCGGCGTGCTGCTGGATTGTCGTGCGGATCAAAGTCAGTCCAAGTCCTCGGCAAGAATGAAGGACGTGGTTGGACGTACAACTGTCGACAGGATGCTTTCCTGGACGACTAGACCGTCACGGGGGTGTTGTTTTTGACGCACTGAGAAGAGCTACGATCGACTATCTCTACTTGACCATGTCCCTGGGGGGGCTTCCCCCTTCTTGAGTCCTAGCCTCACAGGTTCTCTTATACCCATCTCCGGGCACCGAACAGTCGCCGTTTCCGCAGCCAAGGGGAGCACGACTTGGTCAACGTGTGAACTTTTTGGGAAGCACGGTATCCAAGCAACAGCAAAGACGGTGGGCGGGAAACGGCAAGAAGGTAGCTAAGTCAAGCGACATGAGTCTTGCTTCTACACGGTGCGGTGGCTAAAACTACGGATCGAGCACCGCCCATCCCAATCAAGGAACACGGTCGGGCTACCGTTTTGGAAAGTCGTAGCGTCGCACCATGAGCTACAAAGGTCCGTTGCAGTAATTACAAGCGTCAGAACTCTAAGCCATGGTCGGGCAGCAACGTAAGTTCACAAATGACAGAAGATACAAGAAGGCGTCATCATTTGACCGTTATTTGACGAGATACTTCGGACCCTGGACTCCTGGGTTTGCGGCTTTGGACCACACAGCGATAGACCTCCTCACAACAACATCAAGCCCTTGGGCTTGACTCTTGGCGGCTCGTACAACATTGCGATTGAATCCAGATACTCCTCTTCACCGGGCGCTTGCATTCTCTGCCGCCCCAAAGCACGGAATCCCAGTGACCTGTACATAGGAGCCCCCTGAGGACCAGCATCCAAGCTTAACCTCATCTTGTCGGGAGTTGCACGATCAATCCCCCATTCTACCAGCGATCTGCCGTACCCTCGTCTTCAGTACTCTGGCACGGTCCCCAAGAATCTGCAAGAACATGATATCGTCTGGCTCATAGAGATCAATATACTTTGATTTTAGCTCTGTGAGGGCCTTTCTGAACGCGGCGACGTGCCTTGGATTGGCATCTTTGCGTCGAGAGCCTCTGTTCCTATTACATCCGCTGGTGCTGGCACACGGGCTGAGCTCAGCTAAGCATCATGATCGGAAATGCCATGAGCACCACTCACAGGATTTTGGCTCATAATTTGGGCCATGATGGCGCTTGTTGATGTATGACATATCCCAGATGCTGAAATACACGATCTTGCTAGATCCCCTTGCGTGCCTTTCAAACCATGGACCATGAATGAAGTCTGGATACTCGGACAAAATGAATCGCCGAATCAGAATTCACATTGAACTTCCTGTGGTCCTCTGGATAGTCAAACCTGTAGGGGAAGCGGTAAGGCCAAGATGGCTCATCAGGCATGGCAGCGAGAAAAGCATCTGTCACTTGCTCAGCATCGGCGAGCGTAGCCTGACGTATGGACATGTTTGTCTGGTTCAGCCTGATGTGCGGCTGAACTGAAAATCGTGAGAGACAGACACAGGGGCCACGTAGATGATCCTTAGAAAAGTCTTTGTGACGATCATGTCCTCTTTGTCTCGGACGTTGAGGAGAAGTGTTCTTATAGCATTTTCCGCTGGTGGTGTCTCCTCGGTGCTACACTTGCGCTTTTTCACCTGGATCACCAGGCAGCTCTTTGACGTTTCGGGAAACACGGTCTGGAGTCCGCAAGGCGCTCTAACCACAACAGGCAACACGGGCTTCGAGCGCAGAAAGACGCTATTGTCAATGTGGATTAGCCTGGTCACACCATCGGTCGATGCCTACCACCGACAACGCATCTGCATAGGCGGCTTCGCAGGCCTCGTTGCCAGGGTTGTAGTCATGGTATGGTTGTGGTATTGCTGTCAGTGTCAGAGTATCAGGCTGCGGGAAGAAGAGGTCAGCGTGAGTATGGCTAGTTCTAGAAAGGGAAGGTATGCCAAGAGGCGCCATTTAGGGAAAGTGCCCCGAGCGTCTAACAGAGTTGGGCACACGGGGAAGTGCGGAGGCGAGTGAGCCTTGCTCAACATGGAAAACACGGTCACTGTGCACCAGTGTAGTCGACAAACTGCGCCCTCGCTCACAGCACCAGAACAACCGCAACAATAAAATCCTGACAGGCTATTCGCGATGATCGCATCGTACGTTCACGTTAAGGAAGAGTTTTCCGGGTCTCCTTTTTTCCCTCTCTAGCTTCATTTCTTCGTTTCAATAGCATGCCACGAGTCCGTTTGTCATTTCCCCTGTGTCGTACAATCAGACAGGCCTGTTGAGATTAGTCCGATGAGCTGCGTACACCGTAGTGCCTCAACTGAAAGTCCCGAACCCAACCGATCCCGCCTTTCGTTTCCTAGGAGTATCATCATCATCACCATTATCATGTTAGACAAATAGTTGCTCTGCCAAGGAACCCATCTAGCTCCAGATCCTGAGGTATGTTGTCTACATACACCAGACCAACTCGACGATAATGGGAGTTGCTTAGGGGTCTCCTAGCAAGCGTATTCCATCGTGTACTGATAGGGGTCACCGCAAGGCCAATATAGCCGCGCTTCTCGGGATAGCGAATTTTGACCAGACAAAAGAACAACATGGTCCGGGGGAAGCCTTCTGAGGGGATGTCCAGTTCCACTGCTCCTTGAATGGGCGGGTTTAGATTAGCCTGGAGGTCTGGCTGGATGTTGAAAAACTGTGTGCCATGCTGAACCTTGTCCGTAGCTTTGGTGTTGAGGGAGAGGCGTCCGAGGAAACCACGTAGATGCAGCTCCGCCCCGAAATGTACGGTTTCCACCATAGACACGGGCGCGCTCTCAGAACGCTCCACCTTGTCTTGCGTGAAAACACGATCAATATTGACACGGGTAACCCTTAGACGGCCTGTCATTTCAGTTGGACCGTCAATCGAGCACCAAGACCACGATGGGCCTTGGAAACGACGTGAGTCACATTGTCTGGGAGCTTTCGTCCAGAGTAGTCCACGGGGGATATCTTGGTCCCAAATGCCTAAGCAGTATTTGTATCTGGTCAACCTGGCAATGACTTCGACCACTCCAGATATTGCAGCCAGGTTATCTTGAGGGTTAGTGAGCTTTCGCCTGCAGAATTCCTCCAGGTATAAGTGCCAATACATCAATATGTTTTCAAAGCCACTTTTATGCCACACTTCATTTGTAACATTGCTGTACACATCCACCATTCTCTGAATTAGACTCAGCTTGTGGATACCTGCGTTATCATTGTGCAGTTGCTGAGAACTTCCCGGGTGAAAATTGTATTCAAATTCATATATCCCCGCGTTCGTGAAAAATTCTGTCCGGCACTCCCAGAGAAGCACAGCATCATCGACTAAATGTAGAAGCCTTGGAGATAAGTGGCGCTCCTGGAAGCACCAGGCGCGTTGCCCAATTGGACCACCTTCCAATATATGCTTCCAGAAAAATATGTGTCGCACTATAATTTCACTTTGTGAAAAAGATTGAGATTTTTGCGCTTCGTCCACCGTTCGTAACCACAACACCGGCTCGATCGCAGTTGGCTCCGTTCTGAGCAACGTATCGAATAGGTTTTGATTTGTATTAATCGAGATGGTGAGATATGAGGCGCCGTATATTTGAGCCATACGAAGAGATTCCGACTCCCAATCACCGCCCTTTCCCTGTTTGTGGTTAACGTTGGGCACATGGAAGCAATCGAATCGCACACCTGGATAATGCAAAGAGAGTCGACCCACACATATCGGACATTTAGGCCGCGGCATATCAAAATCACCGCTTGGTATTGATCGGGAAAAAGGGAGAGAGGAGTTCCTTGCTGTCGAGCAGTAAGATTCTTCATTGTAGTAGACATCGCTTCTTTATCGGCATCAGACAATGGTCCCCAAACGTGGCTTAGGGCAACATATCTCTTGCCTTGAAGGCTTGACGTGGAGACTAGTTGAGGTTGACATGGCCACTTCCCTTTCGGACCTACGTCGAGAAGGCGGTTCGGCATTACCGGTGGATCATAGAATGCTTGATTGCATCTGCGATGCTTTTCGCATTTTTTGATCATCGAAGAAGGTCCTTCAAGTTGAGAGAATTTTCAACCTTTTCCAGATCTCGGTCTTGACGGGCGATAGATCGGGTTGCGCTAAGAGTCAAATCCGTCAGCCTGCCCGAGTGATGCTCAGTCTCTGCCCTCAACGGGAACGAACTCATTTTGTGCAAGGTTCTGATGATGTTTTAGA
Organism: Exophiala spinifera; assembly: GCF_000836115.1. Taxonomy (NCBI): domain Eukaryota; kingdom Fungi; phylum Ascomycota; class Eurotiomycetes; order Chaetothyriales; family Herpotrichiellaceae; genus Exophiala; species Exophiala spinifera. The sequence continues at coordinate 857,709 of NW_015622520.1, read as the reverse complement.
GATCCCGACTTTGGCTACCATGAGAGGATAAGCCAGGTATAAACGAAGGAGAAAATTGACATACGCTGGCGGTTTGTTTTCACTCCAGATAAGTCCAAGACTTCACTTCACTGGAGTGGCCAGATACGTGGACTTGACCGATTGGCTCATATCAGATAATCATAAGTTACCCAGCTTTCGGTGGCAGAAGACCCTGCTATTTAAGAGACAGCCTCGTCAGCAGGGCAGCCCAAAGTCGAACGAAGTCGCCAGTAAACGATTGCGGCCGCCAGCCATTCCGAAGAGTTGAATAGACCCCTTCTGTCTCTGAAAGGGGACTGTTTCTGGCCCCCAGTCGTGTTTGCGTATTGAATGGGAAGGCCGACTTGGGAGAATGCGGCCGGAGGTAGGACCTGACCAGGGGAGCGATTTTAAACATAGGGGAAAGAAACCCTCTAAAAGCGGATTAAGCGGTAGTTTCTCATATTGCAGATTTATCGTTTAGCTACAACACCTCAGTGACTTGAGCCCACTCAAACCCCAGCGAACGACATTGGCCATCCAAGTATTTTGACAAGTCGCCAAGTAGAGCCACGAAACTTTCTTTATGATTCAACTTCCGAATACGAGACGACGATCAGACGTAACTTTAACAGTCAACTTCGCCGTGGCCTTGTCCTCAAAAATGACTTCCAATTTCAATCAACCTCATATATATCTCTGAGATTTATACAAGAGCTTCTAGGCTCTGAGGGGACTGAGCGTCTTCAATATCAATCAGCGAAGCTCTTCAAAATGGCTGCTCAATGGACACCTCCGCCCAACGGCCACCCTTGCTGGATCAATATCTTTGCTACCGATGTCCAACGAGGTATGTAAGAGGGCACCTCCGCTGTCTGGTATTCCCCCTACCCTCAAGATCCTTGGATCATTACTCACCCAGACTGCTGCAGCACGGACCTTCTACAAGACCGTTTTCGACTGGGATTTCCGCTGCGAGTCGACAGGCGAGGAGGAAGATCCGACAGAAGTCGCTCACTTCTCCTTTGGCGACACTTGCCCCGGTGGGGGTATCACTAGAGTTGACCAGGTTGCTCAAACACGTGGGAAGGGAGGGGTCGTTCTATACTTGTCGGTCGATAACCTGGAAACTGCAATGGAGGTACGACTTCGAGTTAAGTTTGCGATATCTGTGAAGGCAGATCTCGTCGATTCAGCCCTATCCCCCGAAATGCCCAGGAGCAACAACATGACACACCATGAGGAGCTACTTACTGACGTACCGTGACCCAGAGAATCGTCAGTGCGGGAGGGAAGAAGATGACTGAGATCACACCCGAAGGGGAGTCTGGCTTGATACAGAACTTCGAGGATACCGAGGGAAATTATGTCGGATTGTATCAGGTCAAGTAGTTTTGTCATTCTGAACCCTGCCATGGGAACTCTTTCCTCTCCACGGTATCAATGCAAGGAATTTCCTCTTTCTCAACTCAATCGTGTTCCTTCAACGGTCAGGAAGTGAGCAGAGCACGAGTAGACTGACGGTAGACTGTTCTCAAAACGGCGCGGCTACCTAGGGAGTTTCTCAACGGCGGCTCCGACTTCAACTGTGCCTACGAAGTCATATAGCACAGCGGCTCGAGCTCATAGCCAATATCTCGTGACTTGCTGTCAAGTTAACATCCTGGAGTTGGATACTTGGGAGGTGTAGCACGTACAATCCTCGGTTCCGCATACCGAAAACGCAAAATACGGGAAGATTCTCCAAAGGGTCAGTTGCCTGAAGCTTTGGTGTTTTCGGAGGGACATTCAGCACCGCCTTACTGTTGGCTGTTGGTCTTTTGCTGCCTCGGACAGCGATTTGATTCAAACGGGTCGACGCCGGCACAAAGCTTATGCAAATCTGCTCATCCCCGGCAACTTGAAGTCGACGATCAGAACCATGTTGGACGGCAGTTGGTCTTGTCCAAGAGGACTGTAATAAACTCTGAGTACCTACAGTATGTGTGTGGTGCATTTAGCTTTTTACGGGACAGGCAGCCAGCCACCGGCGCACCCGAACCTAACGTTTTCATTATCAATGGGCTTTGGACTCCTCATTTCCACGGTTCTACATAGTAGGTATGTGGCACGTGGTTCTGGATGACAGGATCCAACCGGTCTACACGAAACTGGTACGTCTGTGATTCTGCATCCCATTACGACTTGGCTATCCCGTACATCTTAATTATAAAGGGGCCTCGGTTTGCAATCGGGGCGACCAACTAGTCAGTGGTGTCTTCATCGCCGACCAAAAATAAAATAAAATAAAATAAAATGTCAATCGCATTCCACTCCGTCACTCCGATCCTGCGCATCTTCGACATCGCCAAAGCCGAGGAGTTCTACCGAGACTTTCTCGGGTTCTCGACCGACTGGGACCACCGCTTCGGGGACGACTTTCCTCTGTATCGACAAATTTCCAGGGGCGGGCTTGTCTTCCATCTGAGCGAACATCACGGCGACGGAAGTCCAGGGGTGCACGTCAGAATCAATACGAGTGGGATCGCGCAGTTCCACGCCGAGCTCGAATCAAAGAACTACCGATACATGAAACCGGGCCTGGACAAGGCGTCCCCGGACAGGCTGGAAATGACCGTCATTGATCCATTTGGAAATAAGTTGACTTTCGTCGAGGAGCAGAACAAGAAGAACGAACAAGGGTGATCCAGCGAGACACACCGGCCTTTGTGTAGATTCTACTCAAAACTACTTCCCTCTGGAGCTGAAAGTTGAACTTGATGAGCGTGAATAGTCGTTATGTCATGCGAACCATCAACTGAAGTCTATCCAAACAATGCGTCGCAGATGTACAAGCCCAACACCTTGGTATAGTGGACTTTGTTCTGGACAAGGTACAGTACCCTACGCTCTGCCTTGGGCTTTGGGATTTGATCCTCTTCCTCGTCTTCAAAGTCCCGCTTTCCCAAATCCAAACAGGCAAGATACTTCAGATCCACGCCATCATGGGCAGCGTAGTCCAGCTCCGTCCCTTTCCGTACATCCAGTGTGATCAAATGCTCGCCAGTGCTGCTGAGAACCTTGAGGATGATGAATCCACTCACGAGCATGGTGGAAAGCTGAGCTGGCACGTCAATCGAGAATCCGTCCGACCCCGGACCCTCGGGTCGCCGGGAGAACATCCCATTGTAAGGTCCTCTCGTCACCACAGTAGTGTTCCGTTCGTCGTAGAGTAGCTTCGTCAATATCAATTGAGCATCTACTCCAGTGACTTCGGCGAGATCAGAAACGGATTTGCATACCACTCGTCCGTGCAGGAAGTCATGCCAAGGCCACTCCGTCACGTATCGAGTTTTGGCCACGATGAGAATCACACCGACAATGAGCCAGGTGAAGGTGGTGATCTGGAAAGGGTCGACTCCGACGATTTCGTTCCGAACGACAAATGGGATCGCCAGTCCGCCGCCGAGGACAACTGCACAAAGACCCATGATCGCCATGATGTACCCTGTGCATCGAACCGTGACCGACGTTTCGGCAAAGACCCAGGACTGCATCCGTTTCTCCTCTTTCACATATTGTTGCACGACTTGCATTTCCTTTTTGGTATCGACTAGCTCCGGTTGATCAAGCGCAGGTAATTCTTGTAGGCGAGTCCTATCGAGTCCTAGTTGTGTACCAGCTTGTATTGAGTCAGTAAAAGTGCACCGAGAGTGAGCAGGAGCAAAGCATACCGCGAATACGTTTGGAGAAAAGGTCGCCCGAAACCGGTATGGTCTCAGGGTCGTTATACCACTGATCTGTGAAGCCAAGGCGACGCTTCCGACTCAAATAGTCTGCGCTTGCGACAACGAATTTGGCCTGGAAATGCTTGGGAGCAAATTGGAAAACGGGATCTTCTTCTTCCGAGTTCACTGATATGTTGCTGATCATCTTGAGCATCCGATCACAAACGTAGGACGTCGACAGTGAAAGTAGGATCAGAGCCGAGATGACTTCATCCGCGCTAGATGTTTGTAGAGACTTCTCGACCGTGTTTTGTCCTTTTCGGCCTTCCGCCCATCGCCACCTGACGAGCGTTTTCTCCTGGCTGTTGTCTGGTTGCTCTTGGGCCTTGAGGGCTTCTACAACTTCGAGGAGGAGTTTAAGCACCACATAAATGCAGCTAATACTTTGAGTTTGTGAGGTTGCAAACACGTCTCCATCACGGTCCGCACTGAGAGTCGTCAGAGAATGAGAAAGGCCCACCTCGTAAACGACGGTACAGACTTCAAAGGTGCTGGGAGCTGTCAAGAACCATTGAGTGGAGTATAATCCAAGGATACACGACCTGAAGATTGACTCCAGCCAAACGCGTACCATCCCGTTGTAGCTGAAGTAGAGCTGGGTTGCATCTGTTTCTTCGTGGACATCATAGCCGTTCTCGCCACCAGCGTCGGGTCTCTGACTAGCACCAATTCGAATTCTGATGATGCGAAACATTTCGGTGTCTTCCGACGCGTTTAGTTGCTCGATAATAGCTTCCCCATCTGACAGAGCCTGTCTGGCATATGTGACTGGGTCGTGGCAAAGCACCTTCAACTTCACAGCCCATCGAGCAAGAACAGCGATATTGACGCTCTTCCAAAACTTGCTCGACGCTAGGCGAAGCAACACACGGGCAACTGAGCTGGTGGCATAATCGACAAGGGCGAAGTATACCTTGGTATTGTCCGCTTCTGGTTCAATGCGGATCGGGATTCGAGGTTTGACTTTCTCATTCTGTTGAAACTTGCGTCTGAGCGTGCCCCTAGCAAGCTTGAACTGTGATGCCGCCTTCTCCAACTCTACTCCAGCACGGGAATGTTCGAGAATCAAAAGCTGGTTGTCATGAGAAACTATTGCAAGGTTGCAGAGAATTTGATCGGCAAAGTCGGAGATGATCTTGAATGCTTCTGGTTTTGTGGTGCCGAGGATATTGTCGCTGTTGAAGAGCAATGGCGATTCTGAAACGCAGTCCTTGATCAAGCGCTTTACCTCAAGGCGTACAAGTCTGTTCTCTTCATCTTTGTCGATGCCGTAATTGAGAGTGTCATCGAACTTTGGCAAATCCTCCAACACCAGTGGGCCTCTCACGAATTTTTCGTTCCAATTAGCCACTTCGAGGACGTCATCTTCATTGATTTCGAGCTTCCAGCCATTACGTGACATGACATTGGCACGCCTAGGCTTGGATGCGGGAACATCGGCTTCAGGTCTCGGTTTCTTCTTGGATTTGAATCTCTGCTTTGCGCTCCTGACGTTGATGTAAGCATACAACGTCGAAACAGTCTCAGGTATGAATAAACTCTCGCTGAGAAGATTAAAACCTCACCTGCTGATGTTTTCAAAGAAGCCAGTTGAGGCATGTTCTGAGCCTCCAGGATCTGCCAGCTTTTCATCCATGTCAAACATGATCGTCGTGCGGATCGTGATGATTTTTGATCAATGTAGTGCTCCAAGGATGGGAACAAGGCCGCAACAAGAATGAAGTCTAGGAAATGCGGACGCAAGATAGATAGGGAAGACTTCACGAAGTACGTCCAGAACTTGCTTGTAAGCTCACAGACACGGATGATACTTAGGACATGTTTTTGGCCATGACATCGAGATGGCCGTGGATCAGAGTAACCCTTGGACAGACCCTGTATCTCGCTCAGGGTTTGAGGTAGAATTCAACGGAGAAGGCATCTGCGCCACCATTGGTGTCGCCATTTCTGAGGCTAATGCACAGGGATTTGGCAAGATGCTGAAAAGGCAGCCACTAAACTGCGCAACAGCCTGATCGTTTCCTTTTGGCGAAATGCACCGGATCCTTTGAGCGGTAGGCCACAGTAGGCATGCATGAGTCAATGGGAGCACTCCAGCTTGAGATGGAGTGCAGCGACACCAAGTGAGATAGCTGGTCATCGAAAACAGGGCGAATGAAGAAGTTCAGCGGGGTTTGAGCTGCGCAGGGGCTTTATCACTGCGCCGTACATAATTACGGTGCGTATTTCGGATGCTTGACGCAGATAATGTCTACGGTCGGTCTGGCATGCGAACAACAATCTCAACCCTCTGTTTCTGAGCCTGAAGATACCCGATCTACGAAACCATGCAGTATCCTCGCAATGATGCAATCCCTTGAGAGGGCGGTTGGACTTCACCTCCAGACGGAACTTTTGCATTCCAGGTCGCTGCAGCCACGAGCTTTGTCATGTGTGATACCCCTAGTCAAGCGCTAACTACTCAGCAATCCTAGGAATCTCATAGGGTGTGGGTGCCTCGGACGAATGACCCTTCGCTTCTGTCCTACTAAGCGAGAATCTCGACAGGGCTACAAGTAAGTCGATCGGGAGAATTGGGACATTATAAGGAAGTACGCGAACCAATATGAAGAAACCATAACACACACGACATGAACCCCTGTTCCAGCCTCACCACACCCCCGGTCTCCGTACACAGCCTTCTTGCAAGTGCAGCAAAAGGCTGGATTTCTGCCTGATCCCAAGCGTGCACAGCCTTCTCAAAAGTTCCTCACGGCAAGCAGGAGATGAGTTGGGGAGATCCGTATGTGATTCGGACAAGGGGTCAATATGTTGTCGTCATTCTCAGTGGTCTGGACCTTGAGGCACCCACTAATCCTCTTCCTGGGCCCGGCAATCTCTCCTGTGTCTTCGTGGGCAAGGAAGCTCGCTCTTCCAACAAGATTCCTACGCACTTCTGAACAGTTCTGTTATTGACAATTGCTTCAATCATCCTGTACTCATCATGTCAGTGAACGACTACAAGAAAGCACGAGGTGCTCTATCTGGGGATGCGGATGAAGAAGCAGACATCAAGAAAATCGAGATGGTTGATATCATCGAGACCGAAGGAAGATGGGGTTCTCGATCTACCATTACTCTCACTGCAGACATCCACAAGGCACGGCAGGATAAGGACCGCTTTCAGGAGTATGCTCTGATCCTCCGGCGTCTGAGAGATGAAGATGGAAAGCCGCTCGCAACGAGACTCGAAATACAGTCGCCGATTATCCGAGCTGCCATACAGGAAGTATTGGGCGAATATCCCACCATCAATATGGAGTCCAATCCTATCATCATTGAGCGGCCTTACGCACCCCTCTACCACTATCGGAAAGAGTTGCGCGAGTATGCCGTTCACGCGGATCGCACCAAGGAAGAAAAAGACCACATGTCGACTCTGATTCATTTCATGGACTTGTACCTCCGCAAAGCCGAGAAGACAAATGAAAAGCTCCTGCCATCTGAACTCACCTCCCATGCCCTGCTGTGGACTCTATATCGACCTGATGATGTTGTTATTGCTCGGAGAGACTATTTCACTGAAGCTTATGTGATCGAGTCGTGCTCAGTGGTCGAGTTTCCACAGGACAACGAGATTAAAATGCGTATCACTCTTGTGTGTCGCTCATGGGACTACAACGGTGCGAGATTTGGCCCTGTCACAAAGACTATAAACCTCAGGAGTTTCATTGGGAACAAAAAGATCTATGACTTGGACGTCTACCCGATACAATATCATAGAGAGCCGGATGGTCAGGACATCAGACGGAAACTGATCAACCGAGGCTTGAAATGGAGGAATATCGTCGAAGTAGCTCACCGCGAATATTCTGGTATGTTTGTTCAGGCAATCCACGTTTCCGAGAAGAGGGCTGACACGAGATGCTCCAGCAATATGTTGGACTGATCCTCTTACCCAAGCCGAAGAGGTTCGTCAGATCGAAGATCTTGTGCCGGTACATGTAAGTCGACTCTACGGCCGTGATGGGGATGGAATGCCTACTGACAATTTATTCTTAGACGAGCGGCCGTATCATCCTAGACTACGCAACTCACCAGCAAGCAAGACCTCAGCTCGCGACATTGTTGGCCAGGGGCAGCGCAACGAAAGCGGTGACAAAGGACGCAAAGGATGCCATTCCCGCCAATCAGGGCGACGACTTCTTGCTTAAAGCTGACGATAGTTCCAAGCCCAACAAGCGCGAAAGAAGCGAGTACGACGACAGATATCTATCACACCCAAACGATGCAACGTACAAGATGACGCACTCGCAAGCTCTAATCTGTCCAGCTCGAATTCGCGGATTTTCTCTCACCGACAAGATCTGGGCCTTCTTCCTCGTGGATGAGGTGAAGGATATAACATGGGCGGAAGACTCGTTCAAGACTCTCGAGCTTGAGCCCAGCGTCAAAAAGACCATCAGCGCCCTTGTCCACTCCCACGGCAAATCAAATAAAGCGCAGGACCAGACGGCTGACGACGTGATCTCCGGCAAAGGGAAGGGACTGGTATTCTTATTGACGGGTCCTCCAGGTTTGGGCAAGACATTGACAGCAGGTGAGTAAGATTTGGTGATACGTTTCGTTTCTTTCCATCACCACCAGCTCATCAACTGACACATTTGGGGGACTGTGACAGAAAGTATCGCCGAGAATACACATCGACCTCTCTACGCCCTCACGTGCGGCGAGCTAGGTACCGACCCGGTTGAGACGGACCAGATCCTCCGCCGGATCTTCATCCGGGCCAAATCCTGGAACGCCATACTGTTGCTGGACGAAGCCGACGTCTTCCTCGCGAAGAGGGAAAGGAACGACCTGCAGCGAAATGCATTCGTATCCAGTAAGTACATAATTACCCGTCAAGTGTCAATACGCTCCCCAAAGGTACAATGTTGCACTTCTCTCGTGTTTGCTGATACCGTCACCGCGACGCTGCACAGTCTTCCTCCGTCTCATCGAGTACTACGCCGGCATCTTGTTCCTCACGACGAACCGCCTCACGGAGTTCGACGAGGCGTTCCAAAGCCGGATCCACCTCACCGTGCACTTCAAGCTGCTGGACGACACCATGCGCGCGGCGATCTGGAAGAACCTCCTGAGCCGCTTCGACCCGGGCCCCCAGTGGCGCACCGACGCCCTCGCGAAACTCGGCCGCGAGTACAGGATCAATGGCCGCGAGATCAAGAATCTGATCCGCACCGCCGCGGCGTTGGCCGAGTTCGAAGGCGTGGCGCTCGACGAGTCGCATTTCCGGACGGTGTACAAGCTTAACACGACGCAGTATTGCGACGGTCTCGATGTCCCGGTCGCCACTGGAGGAGGAGGAGGAGGAGGAGGAGGAGGAGGAGGAGGTCTTGTCCCTGGCACGGGTAAAACTTAGATTCTAGATCAAGGCAAATGGCAAGGGTAGAGGGTTTGGTCGGGGTCCCATATCAAATTCCTGGTACAGCTACAGGGCAAGGTACAGGTGTACGTATGTCGAGGCATATATGTACATATCGCAAGGGCACGGTTTTACATGACGCACTCACTCGTAGGTCTACAGTAGTTAGAATCAGATATAATAGACCGCTCAGCCGACTCCCCGGATTGTGCGCGACTGAACAGACCGTTGTAGCGTCTTAAAGCGTTCTCGAAAAAGTTCAAAGATGAACAGCAAATTCGACATACCATTATTGCCTCTGCCTCTGCCGCTAATGCTGACGCTGAGGAAACAAAGCTGGAAAACTTCATAACGTCGTGACTATTGTCTTTTTCGAGATCCCCCTTTCCCCTGTGAATACGTCCCCCCAGACGACAATGCCATGGTCAATACCTGGTACAGACGCCAGACAATTCACGTCGAACCGATTCGAGCCGATCCAAGCCGATAACCAACTACCGTCCAGATACAGAGTGGTTGTAAGAAACAAAAAACTCCTCAATCACCTTAGTTAGTTGATCATACTTCCAACACCTTTCCTCCCAAACCCCTTGATCTTGTCCTACTGGCCTGTTTCGCCCGGATCAACTTCACCTCGTCTCCGATGATCCTGGCGTCTCTCCACTGTTCTTCCAAATTACTCATCCTTATCGCTGCCATCACGGCAAACACGCCGGCGCGGAATTTCTGGACAGGCCTCAGTCTCGTCTCGTACTTGGCTTTGTCCACGGAAACGCCCATTTCGTTGAGAATGCGTAGATCAACTTGGTTACTGTTGAGTTGAGCAAAAGGTTAGCGTCCGCGTTCGTAGATACGAGGAAATAAGGAAAGGGGGGAAACATACCATTGCACTCTCATTGCTTCACCCTGCTCGAGGAACGCTTTGCTCCACGCCAAATCTTTTCTCAACCTTTCCTCCCGTCGGCACTTGGCCTTCAGCCAAATCACCTCCTTGATCAGACCTCTCACTTCCTTCTGTCGAACCTCGTCCTTCACCAACGATTTACCCGAGCTGAGTCGTTCGAGCATACTTTCGTACTTGTTCTGTAGAACTTCAAGTTCATTCTCGACCGTTTCGGCCTTTTGGTTTGCTCGGGTTCGTTCCTCCCGAAGTCGACGCAGCTGTTGCTTCATTTCTCGTGCCTCTCCGCTCCGCACCGACAGACGCATGGAAAGGTCATGGACGGATGATTCTTGTTCCTCACGCAGTCGCTTAACTTGGGCTTTGAGCTCGTCGACTTGCCGGTCGCGTCTACTCGGACCGCCGCCCGAGACCCCATCGCGATCTTCCTCTTGAAGACGGTCGAGTTGGTCGCGCAGCTCGTCAATGAGATCATTCTGCTCGGCAATCTTAAGCTCGAGGGCCTCGATCTCCTCTGCGCGAGATCTCAGTGACACAAGTTCCTCGACATCTGTGCCGTTTCGACGCGTCGTACGTCTAAGTTCACGATTCTCCGAAGAAAGGACCTTGACCTCTGCTTGAGCATCGACAAGGTCTTGTCGGATCTTTGCTATCTCTTTCGAATGTGGCGGTGGAGGTGATAGGGACGGTGACTTTGCCTTGTACTGAGCAAGCTTTGACTCGTGAAGTTCTCTCTCAAGATCATTGATTCGGATCTTCAACTCTCTGTTGGCCGACTTGAGTTCAACCTCCCGCTTGGCGATAGCTGTTTCGTTCTTCCTCGCATCTGCCAGGTCTCGAGTGAGTCCCGTCAGATCCGCGTGCGGCGAGTTCACAACCTTGGTCTGATTATCTAACAATGATTCGAGGTCTTTGATGCGTGCTTCCAGGCGAATAATCTTAGCTTTCGAATTGCTGAGTTCTCGATCTCGGGTTTCCCAAGCGCTTGACTTTTGCGAGCGAAGATTGTCAAGTTCCGAATGGAGACGCACTTCCTCCTTACTGGCTCTTTCAAGTTCTGCATTGATCTCATCTTCGAGAGCGTTGTTTGCCTCAGCAAGGTTGTCACGCTCAGTAGTGAGTCTCGCCACATCGGCCTCCAGTTTGACTTTGAGGCGCTTCAGTTCACGCTTCTCATGGTCAACATTGAAAGTGTCATCGTAAGGCTTCTGCACACGCTGGACTGCCGCCTCGAGTTTCTCCCGTTCTTGCTCTGCAGACCGGAGCGCTGTTCTCGCACCATGTAGTTCCACATTGGAGTTCGTCAGCTGCTCTTGTAACGCTTGCTTCTCTCGTTGCAGCTTTTGGACCTGTGCATCCGCACTGGTAGAATATTTCTGTTGCTGTCTTTCTGCGAACTCATGCTCTTGCTCGATATCTGCCTGCAGAACTTCAATCTCCTCCTCCAACTCTGCAACTTTCTCTTTCAAAGCTGCTTGCTCTCGGATAGAAATGCGCAATTCTTCCTTGGCATTATTCAATTCTGTACGGCTGTCATCCGCCAGGTTTCGCTTGGATCGCAGGTCTTGTTGAAGTTCTTCAATCTGCTTGGAGAGAATCATCTCTTCTTGTCGGTGACGTTCCTTCTCACTCTCAATCGCCTCTTGGAGTCTCATTTCCCGTCCCGACAAAGTGCCCTGAGCATCCTGCAGCTTATCGACGGTACGCTGCAATCCTCTGGCCCTCTCTTCTGCCTTTTGAGAAGCCGCCTCAAGAGTCTTGCGCTGGGACTCCCAGTCTTCTAAGTCTGCTGCATGATCGTTTGCTTTGGCATTCACTTCGCGATGGAGGCCGTCGATCTGTTCGTTAAGAAGGTCAATTTCATTTCTGTGTCGGGATAGCAGATCATTTTCTTTCCTTGCCGAAACTTGTCGTTCCTCCTCGAGCGCGTTCTCAAGCTCCGCATTTGCATTCTGCAACTGGTTGAGATCTTTTTGTAACTCGGCTGATTCTCTGGTCAGAGCATCGTGTCGTGTCTGAAGCAAATCCTTTTCCTCCACTTTTATTTGCAATTCTCGTTCCACAGTCTCAAGGTGTTTGGTCGTGTTTGCCAGCTTCCGCTCTAGAGTGTCACGCTGTTGATGTGAGAGCTCGACCTCTTGCTGAAGCTTTCGCAGGTCAGATGCACCTTCCCGCTCCAGTTCACGAACGCGGTCCCGTAGTTGCCGCTCAGATTCTGTCTTCTCATTCATTTCTGCCTGGAGCGCGTCGTGCTGTTCTTGCAGAATCTGGAAGTCGTCCTCCAGCTTGTTTGCTTTTTCTTCTAGTTGCCGGCTCAAACCTTTCGTTGTGAACGACTTGTTGGCCATCTCGTCGCGTAACTCGTCCAGGTCCTGTTCTGCTTTTCGTTTCTCCTCCAGAGCCTCTTCCTTTTCCTCTTGCGCTTCATTCAGATCTTCTTTTGCGCGATCGAGGCTCTGCTTGAGGTCCTCAATTTCCTGTTTAGCAGATTCCAAGTCTTCTTCGATTTCCGCAGCACTGTTCGATTCTTTGCTAGCCTTCATCTTCAACTCGTCGATCTGGTCCTCGCGCTCATCAGCGATACGTTCCTTCTCACGGAGGTCGGCCTGCAAGTCTTCGATCTCGTCTCTCAACTTCTGAACTTCAGACCGATCTTGACTTGCAACATGGTCCCGTTCCTCAGCCAGAGCTTTGATCTCCTCATCCTTCTCTCTCAATTCTGAACGTAGGGTTTCCAGCTCGTGGCGGACATTCTCGTCAAACTGTTTCCGCCTAATGCGCTCCTTGAATTCTTCCAGTTGTAATCGGTAAACTTCCGCGTCTTTTTCCGCCTGTGCTATGTTTTTCTTGAACTTGTGTAGTTCGCGCTGCATGGTGATTCGATTGACTTTTAGATCCGTGTTCTCCTTGAGTGCCGCTTGGTTGAATTCGTTCCCCCGCTTCGACAGAGCCTCTTCGAGGAAATGGATCTTCATTTTCAGACCGAAATTCTCCTTTTCAATCTTGTCTATAATACCTTCCTGTTCCCGCAGGGTCATCATATTCCCGTCATTAACAAGCCCCCCGCCATCGCGAGTAGGTAGCTGCGCAAGAGGGGTACTTTTGACGCTGCTGCTAGGGTGATGAGGTATCGGAGTATCGTCGACTGCACGCCCGGCCGAGCTCGAGGTGTATTCGCCCTCCAGACGCGACAGGTCGCTCAGTCGCGGGAGTGCAGGAGTTCGCCCGTTGAGATACGAAGGTGTGTTTGACGCGGGTTGTTTCCTGCTGGACAGTCGCCTAGCAATGTTGTTCTTGGTGCCACTCTTCAAGAAGGGTGTGAATTCTGAGCGGCCTTGGTTGACGTTGGGTAGGAGTCGAAGAGGGTCTCGCGTGCCGGCCCTGGGCGTTTTGAGATTGGCTCCCGAATGTAGCTTTGCGCTTCGCATCTGAGATACCAAGTCGCCACCCTGGCTAGGGACGTGGAAGGATTTCTCGGGGGATACATCTTCAAGTCTGCCACCAGCATTGGTCATGAATGTGCTTTCGTAGGTTTGCGCAGGCGTGTGGATGTAGTCCATGGCGGGCGGACGGGCTTACAAACGATGAAGACGAAGGCAGAAAATCCAAAAAGAATGGCTAAATCCAACAGTAAGACATGCTGTTCTGTTCTAGACTGAGCTGCAGAAGTTCCACGTCCAACTGCGCGAGGTTTGATACACACTGTATGTTGATATTTACCAAAGGGGAATAGTGTGTTTTGGTATTAGCGCCAACCAACTCCGGCCAATCAGCACTTAGCACTAGTCGCCTCCCCTCCCCGTCTCTGTCCAATTCTCTCCAGGTACATACAGAGCATGCCTTCTAATGTCTCATTAGATGCCCTCTGGGAGGAAATGATCGATATGTGGCCCGAACGGTGTCTGACGAGCTCTAGAGGCATTTGTGTCGCCCATCTCATGTCCTCTAAGCGCCCAGGACTGTTTCATTCGACCATATGACAGTGGTTGATAATTCTGGGTTACAAGCAGCAGCACAATTAACGTGTTCCGTTGTGACAGCTCTCTTCCACCTTTGGTATAGAGCCATGTCTAGGTCCGAAAGAGCTCTCTGCCGTGACCTCTGTTGTTCTTTAGATGTGACAACCATCAGAAGGTCAAAGAGCCGAGCCTACTTCCGACGCATATATAGTTTTCATTACGGCGGCCTCGTGTTCGAGTGTCCAGTTTGCCGGCTTTGGTGCCCTTTCAGGAATGTCGATTGCATGATACTGATCATGGTTGTCCTGAATGTCCGACAACAACTTTCTGCACATTCTCCACGCTCGATATGCCGATGGAGATCCTTGACTCAGGCACCAAATATAAGCCATGGCCTTGCGCAGGTAGTTGACCACTTCAGGGATCTCGTTTTGAAAGTGTTGGCAGCCAAGTGCCATTTCCAGCAGCAAGACTGCGGTAGCTTGGGCTACGTAGTGGAGTAGTGACCACCACGGAAGAAGTTGGTAAGCCTCGTGGGCGCTGGGATTGTCTGGGATGATAGCCAGCAACGACATCGCCGCATGGACGCATGCGCGTGCCGAACTCCGATTAAATTCTTGTGATGCGTGGGATTGGTTTTCGATGATGACCTCGCATAAGCAGGGCCGGTGTAGGATCATTTGCACGCTGTGGTAATACATGGCCAACTCAATTCTGGCACGAGGATCAGAATCCTCCGTGGTGTCGCTTTGCAAGTTCAGCTCGTCCGGAAGGCTCTCGGCCCAGTGCCTCAAGTCCGTTTGCAATTCACCAATCTTTTGCTGCACCTGCGACCATGAGTCCTCGGACGTTCCGCTGTATAAGCGTGTTCCAATCTTATCGCTCAGGCGGCACAGATAGACTCGCTGCGGAAAATAGAGATGTGAGATCCCGCGGCCGATTGACGGGAAACTGGTCCACGGAACCATGACTCCTGTCATTGTCTGGGATATTTCACGCCTCGCCCTCAAGAAATCAAGCCATACTCTCCGAGACTCCGCAGCCGTTATGAAATGGTTCCCCTCAGCAAGGTTCATAGCTTCGATGTCGTCGCGTTGGAACAAGTCAACCGGAGTCGTCACATCAGACAAAAATATAGATTTTGGTCTTCCAGTTATCTCGGCGATCAAGATTTCGAGGGAATACAGCGCGTACCACGTCCGAACGCGTCTCGCTCGCTCGTTCTCGCCCAGGTCAGGATCTGAGACCCTTAGATGCAAACCGAGTGCCGTGGCATGACGTGTAGCATGACCCAAAGTGTTCCACGCACTGCACAGAATTAGAGACTGAGTAGAGACTGGGTCGGACCGGATTCACTCACCGAGTGATGGAGCCATTGATTAATAGATAAAGTGCCAGAACACCGATCCCCTGGACTCGTTCGATGTCCGGATGATCAAAGACGACCCGGTGGTCGAGACCCAGAGCGCGTGCTCTTGCATAATATACTAAATGAGTTTCTGGAGGGCTGGATTGATCCAGTTTCGTGATGTACAGCCATTTTGACCCAATGGCCCAGACAAGGTTGGCCAGTGCCAGCCAACGCCGCTCGGCCCAGGTCGGCATATTTCTTCGGCGCGGATACGAGAGCAGAGTATGTAGAAAATTCTCCCTCATCACGAAAGGCAACGTGCCTTGCATGCAATGGAAGTACGCCTCAGTCAGGAGCAGAGCACTCTCACCGGGAGGCCATTCATAGGGATCAACGAGATCTTCGTCAAATGCCAAGATATCGACATCGTCCATATAGAAGCAGAAGTCTTTGGTTGTGGTGAGATGATGGTCCATGACACCCATGGAAACTTCCGGCAGGTCTGTGCTGTTCCTTTCTTGATAGCTCATTAACTCAAAAGCACGACGGATCCAGGACATTTCTGACATCTTCCCAATGAACCCAGACGCACCAGAGCCGCCACCAAGGTCGACCACCTCCGCCAATTCCCCTTGCTTCCCTGGAGAGCCGACGCTAGATGCCGCGGTCTTTTCGCCTGAGACAGAACCATGTTCGTCACCATAAGACATGCGGTGGGATGCTGGACGTTGTTTACTACTTGCCACCGTGGGAGTGGAGTGACCACCGGATTCGTATCCATTCTGCGACGGTTCTTGTGAATACTACCATCCTAGAGTCAGCATATCTCGACAGGTATTCAGCCGAATATGTCATACCTGGGACAAAAGCTCGAGAATGTCGCCATGTCTTGGTGCATCGAATTCATCGCTAGTCGTGAGCGAGCGGAGTGCAGTGAGCAAGGCATGATTATCTCTTTTCAACTCATCAATGCGATCCAAGCACTCGGCCAGGTCCCTGTGCAGAGTCAGTACTGTGACGCTGTCGAGATCTTCGAAAAGGGCAAGGGCTACTTTTTGTTGCGCTCTCTTTTCCGGTCCCCGTACACGCAGCCGGCATTGTCCTTGACACACTTGGTACAACGGTCGCCCCCAGAACACTTGGTGCGCATAACCCTACACCTGTCACAGGCATGTGAGGTCCGTGACTTGTTGGCAGAGCTTCCAGGTCTATCTGGTTGTCTAAGGGGAGCTGGGCCTGAGTACGGTGGTTCGCCCTTGGGAATGACTGGCCGTGAAGGGAGTAATCGACCGGGTCCTGTTGACATGTCGAATGGGGGGTCTGCTGTAGGGTCTCTCAGATATCCGGCGCAGTATGGCGTTGCACGGTCTAAATAATGTGTATATCTAGAAAAACGAGGATGGTGTGGTTGAGACTTGGTTTTGACAGTGATAGTGGACAGGGAGTCACGGATATGATGCTCATGATTGTTGAACTGGATTTGAAATCCACGGTGTATCGTGAAGAGAGTTCAAGAAGGGTATGTCCGTATTGATAGGTGTGGTGCTGGCTAAAGAAACACAGCAACTGAGCGTCAAAAGCAGTTTCTGGGGCGAGGTAGAAATGCAACTTCCCCGATCAGCCAGAGATGGTCCTGGTGGTTTGTTGATCAGCAAATATGCCTGTGATCGGGTCTGGCAACCACCAATCTTTCTCATCTGGAGGGTGGCCGGCCGACTCGTGCCCACCAACCCTAGGAGAGCGACGACAGCCAGGAAAATATTTCCGTTGGCACAGGCTGCGCGTAAAGTGTAGTATCCGCAATTCCGAGGGTTAATCGACATGTGGCCTGGGTTCTGGGGGGTATGACGAAGCTACCGAACTCACATGCAACCTATTACAACACGTTCCTTCGAAGGTCCAGCAGCCAGTATCAACATCAAGCTTGACGCCAGCTCAGCCTCTGTCGCAGGGACCAGGCCCTCGGTCTTCCCGCACAGATTGCGGCTGCCCATGACTGAGAGCTTGAGATTGCTCGTCAATATTAGGGGTACATTATATGGCCGGAGAGAATGCTGCGACGGTAGGTTTCTCGAGAAATTCAGAGATGTGAAAAAGATTTCCGGGATCAATGATTGGCTGAGCTGCGTCCGAATGACGATCGGTTTGGTCCAGCTGGAACCATTCGCAGTTCCCACTGGTCCTGGCCACGAATAATGAGTGAGAACTAATTAAATCATCCTCATGACAGCGTTCAGTGTCCACCCAGCGAGGGAGGCGAAGAGCAAATGACCTCAGCTCGGCTGTTGTACTGTAAGACAAGAGAGGGCCCAGCTGGGAAAGAGCATGGTATTATTGCTCCTTGCTCCTGATTGCAAGAGAGATCCCAAAGAGAGATTGAGGAACCAAGTTTAGTCGAGGAGAGCTTGTACCTGGAACGCGAGTTGGTTGATGGGCAAAAGCATAGAGAAACCGATTGTTGGACTTCCGCGTCTTCGGACAATAATGTGGCGGCTGGTGGCACATCAACCATCAAATTTCCGTATTAAACGTCCCGAGGGGCGTGTCGGTTTGAGGATCTAGCTGTCCGCGCCCTCATTCCCTCTCTGCAGCTTCAGACCTGATGGGAACACCCATACGAAGCGTAGGATGCACTGAGAATCTTCGACGGGCAAATCGGTTTCAAGGCTTCAGGAGACACCATTCCAGGTACTCGTATTCGTATGGCAATTAGACACGGAGGAATAACACAACGGGGTGTGATTGGGGTTACGATGGTGCATTGTTAGATATGTGGTTTGAGCGTACAGCATATCCGGCGCGGAGATCTCGGCCAGGTCCAGCCCAATGGCCTGGCTAGGCCTCACTAACTTAGTGTCGAGAGCAATTGTCTGGGTTTCGATAAGGAGGATTTTTGGATGTCATGAGAGGAGCTCGGCTAGTAAAGCCAACTCTCTCTGCGTTCTTCCATGCCGAGATCTGCCGATGCCTGCGAACAGGAGATGCGGAGGGGTGACACGACAAGACCAAGGCCAGGAACAAGAGTGCTCAGAAGATATGTTAGCGCAGTAGGATATGTCGTGTGATGCTTGCAGTGGTACGAGGCGTAGCGAGGCCATGTATCCAGGACACAGGTATCTTGCTCCCTAAGCATGAGTCCGCGGGCTCTACGAGCGCAGTGTAGACGGTGGTGTCGAGCTCGCCCGATGACGTTGCTCCAAGTCCTTCACCAAAACGGCAGGCGCCGCATGTCAACAAGCCAAAAAAACTGCCCCTCCAAAAAGTGCATCGAGCTTGCTCGCCGAAAAAGAAACCACGCCTGATATTTACTTGCACTCGCCTCAACATACATCCTTCTCGATATCTCAGGGATTGCAGTCGCTTCGACTACCGCAGGTCTATTTTCTACGTTCATTTTTACCTGCGAGTGACCAAGAATTGCTCGCAAGGCTACGTATCTCCATCTCGTCACCACTTAGAACAAGAAGCTCCGGCCTCAGTCCACCAGTTTCCCACCGACTCCCCCAGTTGAACTCTCGGTCTCTGTGCCCTCTCTCCACCATGGCAAAGGTCGACCAAAAAGCCGTCTTGAGTAGGCTGTCTCTCAATCTTCCCGTCAAATGCAGCGAAGGCTAACTCGGCATTAGTTGTCATCGATGGCTGGGGCATCCCGTCCGAAACCTCTCCTCCTGAAGGCGATGCCATCGCTGCGGCCGACACCCCCGTCATGGACGGCTTCGCAAAAGAGGGGTCATCCACTGCACAAGGCTACACCGAGCTGGAGGCTTCTTCCCTCGCGGTCGGCTTGCCCGAGGGACTGATGGGAAATTCAGAAGTCGGGCATTTGAACATCGGTGCCGGCAGGGTGGTCTGGCAAGACAGTGTTCGCATTGGGCAGACCATTAAGAAAGGCGAAATGAAGGATGTCCCCAGTGTCAAGAACTGCTTCCAGCGCGCCATCGATGGTAACGGAAGACTTCATTTCCTCGGTCTCGTCAGCGACGGTGGTGTCCACAGCCACATCGACCACCTCTTCGCTCTCCTACAGGTAGCCAAAGAAATGAAGGTTCCCAAGATCTTCATTCATTTCTTTGGAGACGGTAGAGATACCGATCCCAAGAGTGCTGCCGGCTACCTGCAGCAGCTGCTGGACAAGCTCCAAGAGTTGGGTGTTGGTGAATTGGCTACGATTGTTGGTCGGTATTATATCATGGATCGCGACAAGAGATGGGACCGTGTAGAAATCGGTATGAAGGGTGTTGTCTTGGGCGAGGGCGAAGATTCGACCGATCCCCTGGCGACAATCAAGGAGCGCTATGACAAGGGCGAGAACGATGAATTCCTCAAACCCATCATCGTGGGTGGTGAAGACCGCCGAATCAAAGATGGCGATACATTGTTCTTCTTCAATTACCGTTCGGATCGTGTAAGAGAGATCACTCAGCTACTGGGCGACTATGATCGATCTCCCAAGCCCGACTTCCCTTATCCCAAAGACATCGAGATCACCACCATGACTCAGTACAAGACAGACTACAAATTCCCCATTGCTTTCCCACCCCAACACATGGGCAATGTGCTCGCCGAGTGGCTCGGTAAGAAGGGCATCAAGCAGTGCCACGTTGCTGAGACTGAAAAGTATGCGCATGTCACCTTCTTTTTCAATGGTGGTGTGGAGAGACAGTTCGAGGGTGAAGAACGGGAGATGATCCCAAGCCCCAGGGTTGCCACATATGACCTGGAGCCTCCCATGAGTGCTCAAAAGGTCGCCGACAAACTCAGCGAGAGGATCTCGGACAACAAGTTCGAGTTTTTGATGAACAACTTTGCCCCTCCCGACATGGTTGGCCACACTGGAGTGTATGAAGCGGCGATCAAGGGAGTCACGGCCACCGACGCGGCCATCGGCACCGTGTACGAGACCTGCAAAAAGGAGGGCTACATTCTGTTTGTGACGGCAGACCACGGCAACGCCGAAGAGATGCTGAACGAGGAGGGAAAGCCAAAGACTTCGCATACCACCAACAAGGTGCCCTTCGTCATGGCAAACGCACCCGAGGGCTGGAGCTTGAAGAAAGAGGGCGGGGTGTTGGGAGATGTCGCACCAACAGTCCTGGCGGCAATGGGTATCGAGCAACCGGAAGAAATGGGCGGGACAAGTCTCTTGATCAAGAAGTAAGTGGACCTGGAGTCGCGCAAAGGCATTATTATTAGCAATATCTTTACCGACTGCAAGGCTCAACTTGCACCCTGATGCGGAGCGTTCGTGCATTGACGAAATCCGAGCTGATATGAGAAATGAGATAGACGAAAGGCAAGCGACTTGAATCCGCAAGCCGAGGCATAGAATCCTTCTCCTAGTCCTCCATACTATCCTCCCTATCATCCTTCTCCGCGAAGCGAACAGACGGTGACTTCTCAGAACATTGGGCGTCTGTCTTCCAAACTCCGGAAGCTGTCCCACTACCAATCAAGAACAGGACGTACCGGGTCATAGAAGGTTTCCAGCATACCTTGGGATGTTCTTTCAAGGCAGACAGGTCGAAGACCAATAGAGAGATTGGCTAAACTAAACGTGAATATGAGGATATACACTACCCCTGCATGTACCATGCCAGACAGAAACCGGGGTATCGCTGGTCAAAACTCCATAAATTTTAGATAGATAGAAGGGTAGGTCGCATGTTTCCCTTCGTTCAAGAAAAGGGGGAAGAGAAGATATACACCGTGCTTTCGCAGGACTACAGGCACCAAGTCCTCGTTCTACAGTACCTACGAGTACATACAGAAACACACTTGGCACTCGTAGTTCTAGAACTTCTCAGAAAGTCAAGTATCCCGCAGAAAGTTTGCGCTCACTAGCCCTGATAGGTTAGATCGATCGGCCCCACAAGCCGATGGCAAGTTGGCCGAACGAGTCTCAACTTTCTGGTTTCTGCAAACAATGCACTCATACGAATGAGAGTTATGACTCCGTCGTAGTCTCGTCGACACTTCCAGGCTTATACAATTCTGACCGGCTTTCAAATCCCTCTCTTTCTCTCTCTTTCTCTCACCCACGCACATTGACACACGCACATCTTAGTCCCCTCCCCATTGCGAAGAACAGAACAAGTTCCCTTACAAGAGGGGGGAAAAAATCTGTGCACCCTTGACTGTACCCCTTTCCGATTGAGACTGCTCTCTCGAACCCGAGTGTTCTGTCGTTGTTTTCGTGTCCCTTCCAGAGAGTAACCCTGGAAAATGTCATTGACAGAGTCGACACCCGACGCCGCCGCAAAGGCTGCCTCTCTTTCGGCACGCAGCCTCGCAGTCCTATCGGTTGCAGCACGAAATGAAGCCCTAACGGCAATGCATGACGCTTTGCTTGCCAACAAAGAATCAATCCTCGCTGCCAACGCACGGGACATGGCTCAAGCCACATCTGCATCGGAGTCCGGTCATCTCTCACAGGCGGTGTTGAAACGTCTCGACCTATCCAGACCTGGAAAATATGATGACATGCTCCAGGGTATCCTGGATGTGCAAGGCCTCGACGATCCTATCGGCAAATGCGACCTGCGGACCCTGCTTGACGATGGACTGGAGCTGGAGCGCGTCTCCTGTCCGATTGGGGTGCTGCTTATCATCTTCGAAGCCCGGCCAGAAGTCATTGCCAACATTGCAGCGTTGGCGATTAAATCGGGCAATGCCGCGATACTGAAAGGTGGAAAGGAGTCGTCTGCCTCTTTCGAGACTATTGCCAAGGTGATTGGGTCTTCGTTGGAAAAGACACAGGTGCCGAATGCGGCTATCCAGCTCGTCAAGACGCGGGATGTCATCGATCAACTGCTGGGACTGGACCAATATATTGACCTCGTCATTCCTCGGGGCGGAAATGAACTCGTTCGATACGTCAAGGAGCACACCAAGATCCCAGTCTTGGGCCATGCGGACGGGCTATGCAGTATCTACATACACAGTGATGCTGACAAGGACATCGCAGTTCGTGTGGTGGTTGACTCCAAGTGCGATTATCCAGCGGCCTGCAACGCCGCAGAGACCCTGCTGGTGCATGAAGCCGCTCTGACAACCATCCTACCAGCTGTAGCTGAAGCGCTGTTTGCGAAAGGTGTCTCTCTGCGGTGTGATGATAAAAGTTTTGATGCTTTGAAGCGGCTGCTCCCTCCAGCCAGCGCGACTCTGGTACAGAGTTCCACCGACCAGGATTACGATACGGAATTTTTGGATTTGATTATGGCGGTAAAGACGGTGCCTGGCTCAAAACTAGGTGATGACACGGACGGTGGTTCGCTAGACATGGCCGTTGCACACATCAATACGCATGGCTCGAAGCATACCGACTGCATCGTAACAAGCTCTAAAGAGGCGGCAGACAAGTTCATGTCTTCGGTCGACGCGGCCGGTGTGTACTGGAATGCATCTACGCGGTTCGCGGATGGCATGAGATACGGCTTTGGCACCGAAGTCGGCATCAGCACGAACAAAATCCACTCGAGAGGACCGGTTGGCCTCGAGGGCCTCACCATCTACAAGTACAAGTTACGGGGTCATGGTCAAGTCGCTGGTGAATACGGAGAAGGAAGCGGTAAAAGACGGTATAAGCATGAGAGATTGGCCGTCTGAATTGCGTGATGAGCCTGTACAAAACTGGACTCGTAAAGAAAACAGAGCCTCCACGGGCGGCCCATCCTGAACGAAATTCCAAGAAGCTTGTGACTGGCGGAATAGGAAGTGTACCTACAGAACGATTGAATGTGCACCAGAAATGGACCAGCTCCCTCCATGCTCAGAAATGCATTTCGTCTTCCTCGATCGATTCTATGACGGTCTGATTCCCATTGCTCCGTGGAGAACCTAAGGCACGATTTTCGACGCTCCACAATCTGTTGGGAATCGCGTTTCGAGATATCCTTTTCACAACGATAACTTCATCGCCTTACGTTTTCACCTCGACGACCAGATCTTTTTATTAAGGGCGACTCTCAAGGCCATCGATGGATACCCGTCGGGTTCCAAGTCACAGGGAGCGAGCGCCTCCATGAATGACCTCCTTTACCTGAAGGGGACATGATACATGATTCTCGGCACGAAGCAGCACTCCGCCCACGCCGCAAGAGGTTTGCTTTGACTGGGCAGGTGGCAGAGAATTGGACATCCTAGAGAGATGATATAAGCTAGTTAAAGCGCCTGAATCCTAAAACATCACCCAAAATTGATGGGTAATCGCGACAAATAGACCAGGACTTTCGACGACGCCCGGGGGACTTTTCAAGTATGGCAGTCGCCGCAGGACGAGCCCGGACAGCCCCGATATATGAAATTTTCCCACAGAATTTGCGCATCATAATGCTGTAATACCCGGCAATCAATAGTTACCTAGTAGTAAACGCAATTCTAAATGCCTGGAATGAATAACTCAGGCATGTCCCGACCCAAAAAGACGATACGGCAACGAGACAATGCAGACAGGGTGCAGTCACTAAATATGACCCTCTCTCTCACACCAGAGTCCGATCTACCACGCAGATGGCCTTCCCGTTGACAGCGCCCCTTTCCAAGAGGTCGACCATCGTAGGAACCTCGGCGAGACCGTCAAACGCCTGCGTCTCGGCTTTGATATCGTGCCTGGCGACGACGGCGAGCATCTCCTGGGCCGTGTCTCGGTCGCCGTACATTGTCCCCTTGATGGTGACGTCGCGCAACACGACATCTTGAAAGGGAACGGCGATCTCCTCGGGCTGCGCAGCTTGCACGACCGTGCCATGCATGCGTGTGATGGCGACCGACAGAGCCGCCGTGGAGGGGTGGTCGCTGACGTTGATCGTGGCCTCGACCCCGAGGCCGCCCGTGAGGCTCCGGACCTTGTCGGCGAGCTGGGCCTTGCCTCCGCGCGCGTCCAGGACGTGGTCTGCGCCGGCCCTCCGCGCGATTTCCAAGCCGTCGTCGCGCGCGTCGACGGCGACGACGTTGATCCCCTTTGCCTTGGCGAACTGGACTCCGAAATGGCCCAGCCCGCCTCCGGCGCCGACGATCGCGAGCCACCCGCCGGCGGCGACCCCGCTGGCCACCACGGCCCGGTAGACCGTGAGGCCGGCGCACGCGAGAGGCGCCGCGGTCGCGAACGAGACGGCGTCGGGAATCACGCAGCTCTCTCGGGAGTCGGCCACGTGGTACTCGGCGAATGCGCCGTCCGACTTGATCCCCGTCGCCCCGTCGCTGTCGAAGCAGTACTGGCTCCAGTGCCGGTCGGCCGGGGCTGTGCAGTTGATGCATCTCCCGCACGCGTGCAGTTTGATCCCCGTCATGACCCGGTCTCCGAGTTGAAACTCCGCGGCGACGGCGCTGCCTTTGGCCACCACCACGCCCGTGCCTTCGTGGGACATCGTGATGGGCAATGGCGACCCGAACACGCCCCCGAGGACCATCAGGTCGGTGTGGCACAGCGAAGCAACTGCCGTGCGCAGGATCAGATCGTAGGGGCCGATCTTGGAAACGCTCGGTGTTGGCACCTTGTGGATTGCGAGCGGTGCGTTGTACTGTCAGAAGCGGACGTGTCTTTGTTAGTGGGATAGTCTTCAAAAGACGAAAGTCATGGGTAGATCGTGCTAAGGAGATGCGACTGAGAACTGACTGTACACACCTTGACGACCTGGACCGCTAGCATTTCGCTCGGGATATCTTGTGGTGAAGAAGCCATGGCTTTTGGGACGAATGATGCTGTCGGCGGACGGGTTCGGGGATGTCCCTCGCTCCAGCCCTGATTCCGCCGCGAGGAGGTAATGATATGAGCCCAAGGTGGTTTACGTGGGGGTCTGAAGGCCAAAAGCCTTGAAGTCTTCAACTTGTCGCTTGCTGAAATGCGTACCGCAATCGGGCTGAACTTTGTCGCAAGGGCGGACCTAACTATGTTACGCCTGGCCTGATGCTTGCACGTGGTCAATTTCTGGGAGGGTTCTTCTGGCTTGCATATGCTAGTGTTCGTACGGTCCGTTCGCTACCACACGCGAGGTAGCTAGAAAGCGTGAGGGTGCACGACCTCGTGCTGACCTCGGGTAAGGAAGTATAGTAGCTTTGGTCGGAGACGCGAGATACCCCAGACTCCGGCAATCCACTCCTCCCCTGCTCGACCCCCACATTACCTCAATGCGGAAATATGTGAACGCCAACGCCGACGAGACAAATGACGGATCACCATCAGGGTAGGAGATCCAAGTACTCCGTACAAATTGAACGACTTGCTGATTCTCGGACATCGATGACCCATGCCTCGCTAGATCACCATGGTGACACCACCGCTTCAGACTGCTCCTGTCTTCTCTCCGGCGGCGTTCATGGCGGAGACAGTTGCGTCTTTACTACTCTCCGATACTCCCATCAAGATCTTCTGGTGAAGCCAATGCGGCCAGCCCCGTATCCCCGTGGCCAAGGAATAAGACGATGGCACAACCAAGTGCCCACTATTGCCAGAATACAATTGTCTCACGACCGCGTCGGCTACTAAATCAGGCTCGACCATTGGCGCCTTCAATCCGTGGGCCACAAGGTGTTGGATCATTGGCGTGCGAATGAACGACGGCAGGACGACACTGTTTTCGGCATGGTTAGATGAACTCCCAGGTAGCGTAACTGAGCGTCAAGCCATGTCCGACCCTTCGCGGAACGGGAAACACAACTTACGTAGTCCTCACTCTCTTTGCACCATAATACACTGCCAACTCCTGGCCCAAGCCCTCATGGAAGGCCAACGCCGCCGCCTTGGACGAGGCGTACGTCACGTTGGCTGTGCGTGGGACATGCGCAGCAAGGCTCGCCACCGTGACTATATGGCCGTGGTCCTTCTGGATCATGTGAGGCAAGAACTCTTTGGCCAGTTGAAAGTGAGAAAAGACATTGACGGCAAACGTCTTCTGCACGTTGTCCATGGGTATTCCGAGAATGGTCGCGTCGAGCGCAAGAGCAGCATTGTTGATGAGGACCGTTGGATGGCCATGCTCGATCCGGATGCGACTGCAGGTCTCCATGACGGAATCCTGATCGCTGATGTCAAGCTGATATGCAAACACGTTCGGAGCTGATTGCGAGTAGACAAGATTACAACCCGTTTTAGTTCCTCAATGCAAAAAAAGAAAGAAAAAAAAAACAGGTCGGGGCCACTTTGACTTTGCGAGAAACTCACCGGGTAATGGTTCTTTTGCCTTGGTTATGTCCAGAATGATCACCTTGACCCCTCTGGCAGCAAGTTTTTCGACGATTTTGGCGCCGATTCCGGAATTGCCTCCTGTAATGACCACGGTCTCTTTTTTCCAATCCCATGTCGAGTTGGGCGTGTAGTGGTTCAATGATCTTTGCGACAACCACGCATTGACGGCAGCAAGTGCGCGAATGCCACACACCACCCCTAGAAGAGGCAGACCATACTTCCTAAGTCGTTGATCGGAAATGATCCTTTGGTACAAAGCTTCCATTTGAACTGGTGCTGAGACGATCTCGTCTGACCGCGCGAAACCAAAAGAAATACCACCCTGCGGTGAGAGGTGAGAGGGTACAGTTGCTAACGAAAAGCACGTACGGGCGGGAATAAAGACAACCCGATTTCGCCTCGACGTTCTCTTGACGAGAAGACAAGCACGCGTGGTGAAATTACGGTGAAATAATAGTTCCTCGTCGGTAGGCTTGTTTGTGATTGTCCAGGTGGGAATACGAGTAACAAACACGACGCCCTTTTTGACTTGCCGATCAGGCCCCCAGTCCAAGACTCTTGTGGATGCGAAGTGGCAGTGTCACAATCTTGGTGCCCTCAGTTGGCAAAGCGTTGTTTCCGTCTCGGCCTTTGATTGTTTGAGTGGTTAAGCAACGAGGTATTGATTAGGCTTTGAGGGCGTGTACTCACGTATCTCTGGCTCCCCCCTCCAGGGTTACAGCCTCGTCGCCAAGTACTTTGTGGGTCCGGCATTCGGCCTCCTCGGAAGCGATTATGGCGACGACGACGTCTCTCAGCTTAGTTCCGTTAAAATATTGTACGGAGCACAATCTTACCTTTGAAGAAGCAAATGGTTCCCCTTGGCTCCTCTTATTAATCTCAGTTGGAGTCATCTCATGATACACCCGCCTCATCCCGGTGTCGCGAAGTATAAGCACGAGTTCCTCATCAACACCGAACGACGAGGTTTCCTTCGGTACGAGCGAATCATAACATTTAGATCGGCTGCAGTTACGGTTGATCTTGTTAAGAGGAATCATATACCACAGAGTATATCGACTGTCCTTGTAACGTCTTCAGCCGCGAGATCTTCATTTTTGGGTCCCTGCATAGCATATGCTTTCTTGGGGTCAGATTTCGAGCTATTACTTGTTTACATGAACAACGAGTTCGACGGCCATCAAAATGAGAACATCAGCAGGCTCGGGTGACGACAGTCCTCAACTACAGAAACACAAAGAGCAAGTGTCCGGAATCTCGAAACAGATCGCTCAGTTCAACGCCTCGCACACGCCATTCCGAATCTTCCACGGCACCACCAACTCGACTCGACCCAGTGTTCGCACCAAAACAGGCACCGTCGACATCTCGTCCCTCAACAGAGTCCTATTCGTCGACACATCAACGAGGAGATGCCTCGTCGAGCCTAATGTGCCCATGGACGCCCTGGTCGCCGCGACACTCCCTCACGGGCTGGTTCCGCCTGTCGTCCCCGAGTTTCCCGGCATAACGGTCGGAGGCGCCGTGGCTGGAACGGCCGGGGAGAGCAGCAGTTTCAGACACGGCTTCTTCGACAAGTCCATAACGTGGGCCGAGGTCGTCTTAGCCGACGGCGAAGTCGTCGTCGCCTCCAAGGAGCAGAATGAAGATTTGTTCTCAGGGCTGGCCGGGACCTTTGGGACCTTGGGCGTAGCTACGCTCTTCGAGATGACCCTCATCCCGGCGAAGGAGTACGTCGAGTTGTCTTATATCCCCGTCGCGTCGATCGAGGATGCACAGGAGGTGATCCGCGAGGTGTCTGAAGGCGACGAGATGGACTTTTTGGATGGAATCATGTTTGCTCCGGACAAAGGCGTCGTCATGGCGGGGAAGTTCGCCGATAAAGTCACCACCAACACTACTACTACTACCGACGCCACCCTCCCGATAGTCACGTTCAGTGGAGCATGGGACCAGTGGTTTTACCTTCACGCCGAACAGATGTTGCGCGACGACTCGTCTCGGTCGAAAGGCGAGGCGGGCGCAACGACAGCAGCAGAGACAGCGGTCCACCGCGACCTCATCCCGCTGACAGACTACCTTTTCCGCTACGACCGCGGGGCGTTCTGGACGGGACGGTTCGCATTCACGTACTTCCTGACGCCGTTCACGCGGGTGTCGCGGTGGCTGCTGGACCGCTACATGCACACGCGGGTCATGTACCACGCGCTGCACCGGTCCGGGCTCATGCAGCGCTTCATCGTCCAGGACATGGCGCTGCCGAACAAGAACATCCCGCGCTTCTCGCGCTGGCTGGACGCCGAGCTGCCGCACATCTACCCGCGCTGGCTGTGTCCGCTCCGGACCCACGAGACCGTCAGCATGCACCCTCACCTCGCGCCCGCCGCCGATTCCCACGACGACGTGCTGCTGAACATTGGCGTCTGGGGTCCCACGCCCCCCGGAGCGCGCCAGGTCGCGGTCAACCGACGCATCGAGGCCGTGCTCGGCTCCCTGCACGGCATGAAGTGGTTGTACGCCCAGACCTTTTACACCGAGGACGAGTTCTGGCGCATCTACGACCGTCCGTGGTACGACGCGTTGCGGAAAAAGTACCGTGCGGAAAACTTGCCCAGCGTCTATGAGAAAGTTAGGACAAAGTTTGACGACACCGGCTCCAGAACCGACAAACCCGACAAAACCGACGGTACAGAGAACGACGACGGCGGCGGCGGCGGCGGCGGCAACCATCCTGCTGACGACACCGACATCAGAATCGGTGTCGAAAAGGGCTTTTGGAGCGTGTGGCCCTTTGCAGGCATCTATGGTGTCTTGAGCGCCATTAAGGGCGGTGACTATTTGAGAAAGAATGCCTGATATACGTATCTCACACGCACACACACACACTCTCTCTCTCTCCACGCCTCTCTCCGCCTCTCTGTATCCCTCTTTGTCTATCTGTCTCTCTTAGATTACTTGGTTTATCAGCCAGGGTCGTGGAGGGACATGATAAATAATCACATGAATATTCAGTACTCGATACTGTTCTACAGAATACAATATGAACACGGAAACACACGTAACAATACTCCCGTACACGCACGTATTGACGGATCAGATAGTCTAAGATGTTCCCATTTCATTTGATTTGGTCGACTCACAGAATCAAACAGGGTCGTCGTGGGATCTCTCTCTCTCTACACGATCGAACGGGGGAACTATGGATTTTTCATCGTCTCGCTGCTCATCAATCTTTGGTTCGAATCTTTGGTTCGAATCTTTGCCATAAGATTCATGCATACCAGAAGGTTTGCTATCTGTTCGTATCCATATCAGAAAAGCAAACGCATTCTCTTCGCTTGCTTTCGCTCCTCTGCCCTTTTGGCTAACGAAGGTCCTTGGATAGCTCGCGTCATTCTCAATCATCACACTAAAACAAATGCAGACGAAAGACGCATCCATGCGCGGTACATGCTCTCGACGACTCTTCTCTAGTTAGGCCCGTCCTTGCTTCTCCACAACGTCCCTACCCGGAAAAAAAATCATTACCGCATAATTTCGTTCCAAATCAACGCCTTGAGCTCCTCCTTGCTCAGTTGGTCTTTGTTGCGGTCAAAGTCAAAGAATTCTTCCGGGATAGGCTCGGCAGTCGGCTCGTCGTCAGGGTCGTGGTAGGGTTCCAGGTAAGGATGTTTCAGAGCTTCTTCGACGGTGATGCGCTTGACCGGGTTGAATGCGAGCAATTTCTCCAACAAGTCCAGAGCGAGGTCTGACGTCTTTGGGAAGAGTGCCTTCAACGGTATCTTCTTCTTGAAGGGCAAGGAGCGGATGTATTCACGAGCACGTCTTGATTTGATACCATAGTAGTCCTCCATGGTGGGGGTTCCAAGAACATCCAAGATCAAGGTCAGTTGATGATGGTCTAACGCAGATCAAAGGTTAGCTTCACGAACAGTTTTCCAGGTTCAACCCCAACAAACGAACTCACAGTCTTTTCCGGGGAATAATGGCTTTCCACTCAACATCTCGGCCAGGATACATCCGACACTCCAGACATCGATCGCCTTCGTGTACTCTTTGAAGGTGAGCATGATTTCTGGTGCACGATACCATCTAGTCGCCACGTATTCCGTCATGAAACCCGAGTTGTCATCTGTCGAAGCCGCCGATCTGGCCAGACCAAAGTCACAGACTTTCAGGTCGCAGTTCGCGTTCAACAGAAGATTCGAGGGCTTCAGGTCTCGGTGTAGCACGTTCGCGGAATGCATGGCTTTGAGAGCGCGCAGAGTTTGGTAGATGAAGTACTGGCAATGATCATCAGAAAGATCTTGTGTCCTAATCACACGATGCATGTCGGTTTCCATCAATTCCTGTGAACTGTTAGCACGTGTTCCCAGATTGGTGCCGGCGGTGTGTCCAACCTGAATGAGATAAACTTCTGAGAAGGACTCGTAACTTCGTGGTTTCTGAATGTCGAGAATAGAGATGATGTTTTCATGATTGAAGTATCGTAGCAGTTTCATTTCTCGTAACGTACGCAGGCAGAACATAGAGTGGTCAAAAGGCGTGATCTTCTTGATCGCGACCTTCTGATTAGAGGGCTTATGCAGGGCAGAACTGCAATAGTCGATCAATGATCTTGTCTCTTGATCAAATGGACTCTTGACTTACCAAACCACACCGTACGCACCCTCGCCAATGACATCTTGAATGTCGTACTGGTCAGAGACGTTAAAGGAAATCTTTCTGGAGCCCCCCGACGGCGCAGACTGTTGCTGTGGCTGACCCATGTTGCTAAGCGGCGGCGTTCCTCTTCAGGGTATGGCCGAGCGAAACGAGCTCCAAAGTATCTTCCTTCTCGTTCCAAAACACTCTCTCTATCCAACTGGAACGATCACAAGTCTTGAAAGAAGGGCGTCAACGGCGGTTGTTGCGTGGTGCAGATTCGAGAATTTCCGAGTGCGGGTTGGCTTTCTTTGTGCTTCACCCCTTGTTCGCTGCCGCTTTCTGGAATGTGGATCGAAATGCGGCGTAGTAAGCGCCGCTTGCAATGGGAATGAGAAGAACAGAACTTGTAGACGTCGAAGAGAATTCTCGAAGGTCACAGGGGCCGGCAAGTGTCGAGATTCCTGCTGCGAAATTAGTCCTGTCTTCACTTCTTGCCGAACAAATGTCCCGCAATCCTGCGACCATGTCACGAGTCTGTCTCACCTCAAGAACTTTTTCCTTCTTCCTCGCCTTCGAATTCCGCGCCTGCGATAGTCCAAGGCGATCAGACAGCCCCAGGCTGGCCTACTGCTCGCGAGGAGTGGGGTTGGGTTGCTCAACGCTGCGGAGCACAACGCCAACGGTGGTGGATAGGGAGAAGAGAAGTGGTAACCGCGGCTGACGATGATCGGATGCCCAGGGATCAGGAGAGGACGAGGGCACGAAGAAACGAGGTTGGAGGGATGAATGTGACAAGGTGATGAAGTGAAGACGAAAGTGAGAGAGGTCGAAAGATATGTGACCTCGATCGATAACCACCGTTGTCCTCGGGCGCGGTCGCAACAAAGCCCGTAGGGTCGAGTTTGCTCACTTCACACATTTGTCTTCACACCCACGGTCGAATTGAAGGATGTTTGGCCCTGTAGCCGCCCACATTGGCCGAGCTAAGTCGTGGAACTGTCCGCTTCCTGGGACACGCTATACTCGATGTTGGTCTAGTCTATACAGGGGCGCAGACTTCTGTGACACCTAGTCGCCCGTCGTCTACTCTTTGGCCATAAGTCAGATCAGTGTTTCATGCTAGTTTGTCGCAGATTCCGCCTCCCGAAATAGGCCAGAGACATGCGGGAGCTTGACAGCAGCCGAGCAGCCACGACGACTGGAAAGGAAGAAGTGCAAACGGGGTGGCTGGACGCGCACTGCTACAGCCTACCGACCACAAACTCTCATCGCGTGGTCACTGTGGTGGATCTCGTTGTATTTCAATCTATGGCGTTTTTGCTAGGCTTCCAATCTCTTCTCACTGCATGACCTGCTCCATGCTGGGTCAGCGACGCACGTCGGCCGTCGTCCTTCGAGCACTCATGACTGTACCTTCTCGCGCATCTGTCCCATCCACTGCTGAAGGCTGACACTCTGGTCCGCACGATCTTCCACCAGCATCGTCTGTGCCCATAATCTCAAGCCAGGCTCGCCATCCTCCTTCACGACGTAGAGGTGAGGTACGATGATGCTTCCCACACCCTTCGCGAGGTGATCCCGGCTCTTGGATATCACAGCTCGGACGCGCTCATTGAAGTCGTTGTCCAACTCTGGCAATCGTTGCTTACCAACCTTAAGCTGGCTCTTGTCAGATACGCCAAAGACATCCATGATGAGCTGCGGAACAGCATCGCGTCCCACCCACAGGAATTGCGTCTGGCCATCATCAATCAAGTAGAGTCCATAGGGTACAATGCGCTCTGATGAAAGGTTGACGGGCGGCGGAAGGATGATCTCGCCGGTTTCTTGGTTGACAGCGCCTGCGTCATCTGGCATGTCGTGAAGGGAGTACATCTTGGGGTAGATGTACTGAATCAGTAGAGGTAACGGTAGGGTGGACAGTAAGCAAAGTGCGGCTGAGCGCATATCGCTGGGGATTTGTGAGGAGCGCCTCAGACCAAGGTTCTTTATGAGGGCAAGGAACAGTACAGGCAGGCCCCGAAGGTTAGCAGGGAATTGCAACCCGCCGCCGCCCATGCTGCCACCGGCTAGCTCTTTCTTGTAGGTTGAAAGAAGTTCGACGAGCTTGCTTTGGACCATGTCGCGAGCACTATCAAGTCCACTGCCCAGGGCTCGTTCCACTGCCTTGTGACTATAGTATTGTGTGATAGCCTGCTGGTCCGCGGAAGCATACACATCTGATAATTGTTGGGTAGTGGGCAACGCTAATGTCAAAACCCGAATACGTCTTTCGCCGTTGCACGTCGTATGTAAAACGGCCGCTTGCATACACACCACCGGTTTGGTGATAGTCTCGTCAATGGCCACTTCGACCACATAACTCTGATCTCGAGGAAACGCTGGGAAAGCGCACAAATCGGAGCTGCGATTGAAAAAGTTACCGTAGAAGGTGCTCATTCTCAAGCCAGTTGTTGCTCGAACACGAAGAACTGCCTCGAGACCGATCTCGGCAGAAAGATAGTCGGAGAACTCTTTGGCAAATTTCATGGCATCATCTTCTCGTGCTGCATTCCAGCCTGGATAGAAGTATGTCTGGCCACCGGTATACCTCGGAAGATTACTCAATGAAGCAACGTCTTGGTATTGCGAGGAGAAGAGGAACATGTCCACCGAAATCTGCTGTTTCGAACACTCGACCGCAAAACTCTTGTAGAAGCTGTTGCTGGTTTGAAGAAGACTGCTCTCTTTTGATGTACCCAAAATCTTCTTATCCTCTCGCATTTCAAGTTTGCCGTGTCCAATATTGGGAAGAGATGCTGTGACCACGGTCATCTTACCACCCACAGGGCCTATCAGTTTATGGCCTGCTTTGAGAGCAGACCCCATAGCAGACGCGCCATTCTGAGTGTTCTGGAACATTTCTTGTAGTTTATCGAGGAAGTTTTCAATATTCTCTCGGCACTCGGATAGCGGGACAAGTAGATCTGCAGGCGTAGGAAGAAAGGCGTCCTCCAGGTCGCTCACCACAAGCATGCTCGTCTGTCCGTTTTCAGTCCCGTCCCTGGGGATATTGAAGAAATGCAGGCTCGAGTCCACAGCAATAAAACCAAGTCTAGTTCGTCGGTCGGCGTTTGGAATTCTATCCAAGCTCTCTCGGATACACCTTGCGGTTGTAGCCAACAGGCCATTGGTGACCGCAGCGTAACTTACGTCGAGTAGAAATAGGTAAACGAGTGGTTGTGGAGGCCGGACCATGTACTCTTGCGGAGCAATGTATTCAACGACAGCATGGTTCAGATCCGGTCTTTGCCATCTATCCAAGCTCTTTTGCGCGGCAGCATCCCAGTCAAACGCTTGAGGTACATCGTTGGTGAGATTACACATGTTACACCTCCATCGATGCCCGTGGTCCAAAAATGTCACAAAGGGATTGATGTATGATCGACATCTCCTGCAACGCGATATCACTTGATCGGGCACAATTGGTACAGGATCCTCGACATCGTGCAAGGACGTATATGGCTGGATGACCAGCGCGAATGGTAGCTTCGACTTCTTCAGAAGGGAATGTGTGGTTGGGACAGCGTTGAGGGAAGATCTAACATATTTGGGCGGGCAGTTGGCAAATGGCGAAGGTGTTACGCTGGTCTAGATCTTGGTCAGAATCGGCTCATGCGATAGAGAGGCTATACATACATTAGGTGGCAGGATTGCTGGTGGAGGGGGGTAGTCCAGTTCTGCCACGTTAAAAGGCTGGTTGGACAGGTCAGTTGGATAAAGCTGATTGAGAACAGGCGCCCGCTGCGGCTGTTGCGGCGCTGCAGCTACGGGAGGCTGCTGAGCAATGTCCATTTGGCCAAATTGCTGGGTGACGCCCGCGACCCCTGCTGTAGGATAGCCTGCAGCCGGAGGCTGATAACCACCGGCCGCTTCGGCGCCGGGATACATGGGCGTTGTGTTCGGTTGTACTGCCACTGGGTTTTGTTGATAACCACCCTGCGGATAGCCGGCGGCATCTTGTTGGGCGGAATATCCTGGATATGCACCGCCAGCTTGCTGTTGACCTCCCAAAGCAGCATTCGCACCCGCGCCAAATTCGTATGCTTGGCCTGCATAAGCACGCTTCTTCCTGCCTCCATGAGCCTGCCCTTGTGGAGGGGCCGGCATTACGCCTGGCGGTGAAGTTGTCTCGTAATTCTCATAGTTCTGTCCGGCGGGCGCCTGCTGGCCATAGCCATCTTGCCCCGGTGGTGTCGGCTGGGGATACTGCGACATTGTGCACGACAGTCGATCGGAATGAAATTATGGGAGGATGGTGGTGTAGATGAGCGTGTGACGCGGTATGTCGGGCTGCGACGTGGAGGTGAAGGTCGGAGAAGAGCTACGACAGGACTGTGCGATGTTATTCTTGCGAGGTCCGGTAAAGCATGGCATCCATATCCGTCCAGGGTATTCCACAGAATCAAGCGACAGACGCAAAGGAGTCGCGCAGAGAGAGCGGTTGTTGTTGTCGCTGGCCTTGCGAGAACAGACAGATTGTCCTCAGTGCGGAGGGAATTGTCTTCATCGGCAGCTTGTGGCTTCCAAGGCCTGGACCAATCACGCCTTGGCCCGCCACCAAAGGCTTGTTGATCTGAAGACGCACACTTTATCTGCAGCCTGAACTTACCATCATCCTAATCTGTGTACGGATACGGTTCGTCTTTGTTCCCACAGCTTCGTGGCCCTGGCATCGTATCATGCTGTCTCTTTGTTGCCCAGCCAGACTCTGTGCACTGCGGTCATGAGGATTTTGTGTGGGCTTGTGCTACGCGGTATGACAGAACGATTGGTACTAAAAAACAGTCGAGGAGGCGGCCAGGTCTTGCTTGATACGCAGACTGGACACAACTGCGCAGGTCACGACATTGCGAGCGCAGGGAGCGTGAAACCAACAAGGATGAATAACAGGTTTAGCAGAAACGATCAGATGGCCATCGCTGGAAACGCTTCTTTTTCTCTTATATGCTAAGGTATCTATGCCATATAAATCATCATGGCTTGTTTTCATCAGATCTCATGTGCCTCGTCATGTGGCCTATCGCTGGCTTTGGCCTTCTTTCGTGATGAAGAACTCATCAATTCGAATAACCGATTCTTACTGGAGCCATCACGGCTGCCCGGTAACACTCGAGTCCGATTCTCTTCGGAGAAATCGACCGATGCTGTTGAGGAGTTCGTAGAATTTGTCATTGCCCGAGCATCTGTCGCTCTTTGGGGAAAAGGGATTCGCCGATCCCATGCGATGGATGCTAAACTGGATGGCGTGGTATCGCCCTCACCGACATTAGGTGAGGTTTCAGCATGCTTATACTCAAAATTTGTGACAGTATCAGCCGTTTGCGGTAGAGCTGTAAGCTCGGCGCTCGTCCGAGGCTTGACAATTGGTGCTCCAAACATGTTGCTAGACGACGTTTCCTTTTGTTGATCGTACACAAGCCTCTCCCAAGAAGGCTGGGACCTTTCGCTAGGTCGTTCAGCCTGCTCCGCAGCTTTGAGACATTCCTTGCTCTTCGCGGAAAGCTCGAGACACAAGGCGTGGAAGACGCGGATAGGATCATCGGCGCTGGCCTCATTGATATTCTCTGGAATGTGTGAGACCCACAGATCAGCTAGTTGTGCCAACAATTTTGGGTAGTCGAGCAAATATGGCAAGCTGGGTAGTCCTTCTCGAGACAGTGGTGGCAGCCGACTTCTTATTTGTTTTGGAGCTGCAAATTGAGGCTCCAGAGTGACAGAAGCCATCTGGGATGCGTTAACAGCACAGATGTCATCAATGAAGTTTCGACATTCGGCCGCAGAGGCAACCAGGAACTTGTTCATAGGTTCCATCCAGGGTTCTTTGGTACCAAATCTGCCCCCGGCTCCAAGCGCGTTCAAGGACTTGGCGATCAAAGTAAAGGTGCGTTTGGTGCGATCAGGAGGAAGGTCTCATGAAGGAGTCAGCTTGTATCAAAGAAAATTCAGATAGATATGACGTACCGTTAATCAAACCGAACAATTTGGGATTCAAAATCGCCGGGCAAAAGAAACGAAGGAACAGAAAGCCAGAAACGCTGGTGAATCTGACGGTTCGAATAAAAGGTCCGTAGCGATCCTCGGCGCAAGAGCGGACATGTCTGAATATAAATCGCAGTGGCAATGGACAGCTTGCTACTGAGTCACGTATTGATTTCCAAATGGTGCTGGTCAGGAAGATAAGGTTGGCCCAATTCTTTTCTAAGTGCTCGTTTGATCTGACCCTGGTAGGGTCAACCTCGCAGTCCGGATCGCGTTCGACAATTTTACGCAGCTTTTCACCGAGAACTTCCTCTAGGTACTCCTTGCCTAGTCGGCGCATATGAGCGTCAAGGGCCTTCGTCACAAGGGAATTGCCCCGGAAAAGCAAATTGGCTTCCATAGTGGCTGATCGACTTAGATCTCTCACAAGCATTTCACGTTGCTCAGCAGATTCGTAGGAGTCGTTCGAATGGATCCGACCGCTAAATCTCATACGCGTCGGCGGAGTCTCTCGATATACGCCATCGATCTCTTCCTCAATAAGGCTGGCGAGCCAGTCGTTGGCACTTCCCAACGCCTGAAAAATGTCTAGCAAGATGTCAGATAGCTGCCGTAAATCTGGTCCTAGTGCTCGGGAGATCTGCGTCGTCAGGCCATTTGCAAAATTTTCCAGGACAGCTGCAAGTTCTTTGTACTCATCCTCCATTAATACCACCGCCTCCTGGAGAGAGAACCTCACCAAGAGTGTGCCGACAGAATGGTCATTATTGTCAAGCAGTGGCCACCACTTATCGACTGGTGTCTGGTTCTCCAGGTCGTCCAAAGGTACGTCAAGCCGTCCGAATACAGGATCATGGGAGGAGATCTCAAGACCGCCAACGCCAGACAGATAGCCGGCGTCCGCAGAGATGTCGTAAAGAGTGTCAGCTACCATGGTCCATTCTTTTTCGGCAGGGTTCCCAAATTTGACAGCAATCGTGATGTTTGACACAGACGGTGGAATGTCTTCCAGGTTGAATTCCTCTGCCCAGAAAGCTGCTGTCAGATTGGTCTTGGTGGTTGTACGGGCACGCAGATCGTTCCCGAGCATGACTTCGGCATACACTCCTTCTTCTTTTGGATGGTCTTCCTTTGCACGCCTCGTTTTGTGCTTATGTTGTTCGTGAGGAATCTGCGCCGTGAACTGCTGAGCAAACTTTGCTTCGGTTATTTTCACGGAGAGCGAACGCTCAATTCGGAACATGCTTTGCCCTGACTGCGGAGTTGCATTTCTGGACTCCAGAGAAGATGCCGATTGACCAACTTCTAGAGCCCGTTCTGGCCCATACAATTCTGGCACAGTGAACGCTCGAAGAAGAACATACCAAGCCTCAAGAGCAGTGTTCGACTCTAAGCACATCACCATAGGCCTCGAAAACCTCGCAGACGACGGCTGGGTTCGATATTGCGGACACACCGCTAGACAGTATGGCATACGGAGCACGCTTTCATCGAGCCTTTGCACAGCACTGCGGGAGAGCTCAGATAGATGCGTCACGCAGAGCACTGTAGGCTCTGAGTCAACCAGGATTCTGAAAGTGCCGTTCTCATGTAAAGTACAGTTCACCCTTCGCCAGTGGTAGTTGTCTTCGGTCATGGATCGACCGAGGCTATTAGGCGATGACACCAGTTGCGAACCTGAAGGCAGCGGACCGTCCCACAGAAGCATCTTCCCAACTTTAACAATCGCCGTACTTTTGACACCGCTCATGCCTGACAACCTGCGTTGCGATACCGACTTCTCGTCGGGTAGGCTGACAGGTTGGGGTTTGGTCATTTTGTTGTGAATGCCCTTGG
Source organism: Exophiala spinifera (assembly GCF_000836115.1). Taxonomy (NCBI): domain Eukaryota; kingdom Fungi; phylum Ascomycota; class Eurotiomycetes; order Chaetothyriales; family Herpotrichiellaceae; genus Exophiala; species Exophiala spinifera. The sequence goes on along the minus strand of NW_015622520.1, from coordinate 818,638 downwards.
GTCGCAAGGGTTGCCAGCACAGAAGCGCTGCGAGCCATGAATCAAACGTCTCTGGCACAGGGGGTCGAAGCTGATAACCTGTTGTTGAGGAAGCAACCAAAACACTGAGATATGTACTCTGGGTTTCATAGTCGTAATGTGTCCGCACCGTACACCCTCTGAGATCGGAGATCAAGACCGTAAACTGCGACACTTCACCTTTCGTCTGACAAACTAGACTTCCTGGCGCAACGTTGATGGCACAGTAGCCTGAAGCCCAGGCAGAGGTATGTAGTGGCCGGAAGAACAAGATACCGTGCATTCTTCCGCACGTAGTTTTCATCAGGTGCAAGATCCGAGCCGAGTCGATATCAAGTAACTTGGGCGACCGAAGCCCTCCTGCTGAACCAAACATCTCGTTCGGCGAAAATGGTCGGCGCGGTGTCTTCGGAGGATTCTGCGAATCGGTATGTTCCAGGGCGTCTGAACCCCGGACCACCGAAGGAAAACCAATTGACCCGTAGTCCTCGTCCTGACGTTGAACCAGCGAAGGACTTGTCGCTATCGACCCAAGTCTCTTGCGGGTTTTTGTTATAAAAGAGCCTGGAGAGGCATCCGAAGGGGCATCATCTTTTGTGTTTGTTCTTGTCTGTGCCCTTCTCCTCCTCCTATCGATTGTGCTTTCTTCATCAGTATTCGAGATCGAAGTGGAGGTCTCACGGCGTCTTTGGGGGTTTCTGGTTCGCGTCGAGGGGAGAACGGGAGAATGGACTTGACTACCGTCAGTAGAATCGTTATTGAATGTGGTGTAGGCCGCCGAATCGGGAGTGGCCGCACGGATCGTTCTCTGTTCATGTTCCTCGAACATCCTGCCATGGCGATCCTGCGAAGAAGCCTGCCGGCTCGCCCTCCGCTGGATGACTTGTGGCCGCGACCTGGACTGGCTGCCGCCATTGAGCGCTTCGTCCCGCTGGCCCGGCTTCATGGCTGCGATCCAAGTGGCCTTTAAGCGCGGAGCCGAACAAGGTTTGAGATATTTGTGTCCTTTCTTGTCACGAGCGACAGTCTCTTACTCCTTTACAATCGCGCACGCTGTGCGCATATTTGATCCCTCGACAGGCTGCGGACTTTGCACCACCAAGCATTTGCGCTGCGATTCGAGGGAAGCCGAGTGGGCTAAAATCCTCGTCCAGGGATGTCAATTGAGTTTGGCAGCGGTAGAGCGAAATGGCGGAAAAGTCGATAGATCTATGTCAGATTGAATGTAACCGAGGCCTCCTGTGAGATACGAGGTTTCAGCCGATCAGCTGGCGCGAGGGAGATTCGCAGCCTGTAGAAGCATTGAGAGCCGCTCGCTCTCTGCAGGAGAAGAAAGAAAGCCTTATGCAGGAACGCAGGATACGACAGGAATGTGTGGCACAACCAGAACAATGGCGGGAGCAGTTGTTGGAGGTGCAAAGCCTTGGAGATTGATAGGCCTGCTGGTGGGCGGGCATCAATGGCTATACAGAGGAGTTGGTACTAATGCATGTTGCTTCTGGCGCAGGGTTTTCTCCCTGTTGCACGTCGTTCTAGGGAGATGCGACCTTTCAACCATGTTGCCTCATGTGGGGTTGACAGACTACTATGCCCAATCCATGAAGCCAGTGCTGCAATGTCAACCTCGCTAACCAACATTCGGCGTGCTTTGGGCATAGTCAATCGGCGTCTAGTGCACTGGATGAACTATGTACGGGTAAGAGTGCCTCCAATGCCATCCATGGTGACTTTTAGTCCCCCTCGTGCTTTCTCGGTATCATCGCCGTGTCGTTTCTTGCCGGCCAGGCGTGAGGGAGCGTGCCCGTGGTCCGAAACGTCCTGCTTCCCAGCAAGGTCCTTTCGTCTAAGAGAAATTAGGACCCTGGTTCGAGATGCAGCCGGTTCCATGCGTAGGCGCAATCTCTGGGACAGCAACCAGAGGCGCCGGCGGAGTTAAGGTGTGGAGTTAAAGTTCTGGAGACGCCAAGACTTGATCTAGTCACGTGACTGGTTAGAAATCCGCCTCGCCCTGGTAGACCCCGAGAATCATTGTCTGCGCCAGACTTTCACCACCACCATCACACTCTCAATTCAATCTCACAAGTCGCTATCGACCCTTAGTGTGGTGCTATTGAAGCCACCTCGACGTTCATCATGTCGGACGGTAAGTGTATGCGTCGTTTCCTTGCTGCCAACCAACTGACTCCTTCCGCAGCCGACTTCGAGACCGTCCGGCGGCTGCAGGCTGAGCGCAATTCTCAGGCTGCAGGTAAAAAAGGTTCCAAAACCTTCGATCCATCTAGTCAGCGCACTGATTCATCCACCAAGGTCTCTTTGACCGAGAATTTCGACACGAGCCTGTATGATCGAGATGGCGGCGACAAATTCGCGGGATATCATACCTCACTTCCTGTCGATGGGGACGACGAAGAAATGTCGGATGCGGACGACAGTCGGAGACTCATTGGACAGTACACTGCGACAAACGAGCAAATGAAGGAGTTTTCTACCGGCAACGGTGTAGAGGAAGAAGACATTCTGCTTGGACGTGAGAAGTCTGCCAGGATAGCAGATCGCGAGACTGATTATCAGAAGCGAAGATTTGAACGAGGCCCTCTCACGCCTACCAGAGCCGATCCATTCGCAGCTAACAAACATGCCGGGGTCGCCGAAGGTGCCACGTATAGGGAGGTGATGCAACTGCAAGACCTGGAGCGCGAGGAGGAACGGGTCAAAAAACTCATCGCTGAAAAGCAGGAAAATGGCGATGCGGTCGAGCACAAACCTACGCTAAAAGATGAAGCTGATAAGGAGAACGCCGATGCAGGCTCAACAGTTGAAGCAACAGGCCGGAAGCGAAAGAAGAGGTGGGACGTGTCCAACGACGCTGCTCCTGCGCCTGATACTGCTGAAACCAAGAAACGCTCAAGATGGGACCAGGCTCCTGCTCCCGATGGAGCGCCAGCACCTACGAAGCGGTCAAGATGGGATCAAGCACCTGCGCTGGCCTCAGCCGCCCCTGTAGCCCAGACTCCAGCCGCAGCGTTTGGCACTGACGTCTCCGTGAGAAACGCGTCCTGGTCTGACGAAGAACTGGATATGATGCTACCAACGGAAGGATACACGATCCTTGAACCTCCTCCCGGATACGCCCAAATACGACCAGTCGCTCGAAAAATCGCTGCCACTCCTACCGCAGCAAGTAGTTCGATGGGAATCGGTGGCTTTATGATGCAAGAACCAGAAAACCCACGGTCAATGGGAAAACAACTCCCAACAGAGATCCCTGGTGTTGGTGACTTGCAATTCTTCAAGGCTGAGGATATGGCTTATTTCGGAAAACTTGTTGACGGAGCAGACGAAAATGCCATGTCAGTCGACGAACTCAAAGAACGCAAGATTATGCGCCTACTGCTCAAAGTCAAGAACGGCACACCTCCCATGCGTAAGACGGCTTTGCGACAACTGACAGACAATGCTCGGCAATTCGGTGCTGGTCCTCTGTTCAACCAAATTTTGCCACTACTGATGGAGAAGAGCCTGGAAGATCAAGAGCGACATCTGCTAGTCAAAGTCATCGATCGTGTCCTTTACAAGCTTGACGATCTTATACGACCTTACGTCCACAAAATCCTGGTCGTCATCGAACCGTTGCTCATTGATCAAGACTACTACGCCCGCGTTGAAGGCCGAGAAATAATATCCAATCTCTCCAAGGCGGCAGGTTTGGCCCATATGATCAGTACCATGAGACCTGATATCGATCATGTTGACGAGTACGTTCGAAATACTACGGCACGAGCTTTCGCTGTCGTAGCTTCGGCTCTGGGTATCCCAGCACTGTTACCCTTCCTGCGCGCTGTCTGTCGAAGCAAAAAGTCATGGCAAGCGAGACATACTGGTGTTAAGATTGTGCAGCAGATTCCTATACTCATGGGTTGTGCTGTCCTTCCTCACTTGAAAGGTCTCGTGGACTGCATTGCCGACAATCTCAGCGATGAACAGGCCAAGGTCAGGACCGTGACCTCTTTGGCTATTGCTGCATTGGCAGAGGCTGCAAACCCCTACGGTATCGAGAGTTTTGATGATATATTAAATCCTCTATGGACCGGAGCGAGAAAACAACGTGGTAAGGGATTAGCGGGTTTTCTGAAGGCCGTGGGCTATATCATTCCGCTCATGGACGAAGAATACGCAAATTACTACACCAGCCAGATCATGGAGATTCTTCTGCGAGAATTCGCCTCCCCCGACGAGGAAATGAAGAAGGTTGTTCTGAAGGTGATCTCTCAATGTGCAAGTACCGATGGTGTGACGCCCGCCTACTTGAAAGAACACGTCCTCGGCGAGTTCTTCAAGAGTTTCTGGGTTCGACGCATGGCACTTGACAAGAGAAACTATCGTCAGGTGGTGGAAACTACCGTGGACCTAGGTCAAAAAGTTGGCGTCAGTGAGATTGTCACTCGGATCGTCAACAACTTGAAGGATGAGAGTGAAGCCTACCGCAAGATGACGGTCGAAACCATCGAAAAAGTAATAGCTTCACTAGGTGCAGCAGACATAAATGAGCGCCTCGAAGAACGACTAGTCGACGGCATCCTATTTGCCTTCCAAGAGCAAGGCATCGAAGATGTGGTCATGCTCAACGGCTTTGGAACAGTTGTGAATGCTTTGGGCACTCGCTGTAAACCATATCTCCCTCAGATTGTTTCCACGATCCTCTGGCGACTGAACAACAAATCTGCGACTGTCCGACAGCAGGCAGCAGACTTGATCTCTCGAATCGCGATGGTGATGAAGCAGTGTGGCGAGGATGCCCTTATGGGGAAACTTGGTGTGGTGCTCTATGAGTACTTGGGAGAAGAATATCCTGAAGTCCTAGGCTCAATATTGGGCGCTCTTCGCTCAATTGTCACCGTCGTCGGTATCAATCAGATGCAGCCGCCGATCAAGGACCTCCTACCCCGGCTAACGCCTATTCTACGAAATCGGCACGAAAAGGTGCAGGAAAACACAATCGACCTTGTTGGACGTATTGCTGACCGAGGCCCCGAGTCGGTCAATGCCAGAGAATGGATGCGTATATGTTTCGAACTGCTTGATATGCTCAAGGCTCACAAGAAAGGCATCCGTCGCGCAGCAAACAACACATTTGGATTCATTGCTAAGGCTATTGGTCCACAGGATGTGCTTGCCACACTCCTAAACAACCTCCGTGTCCAAGAACGACAGTCTCGTGTCTGCACAGCCGTTGCCATCGGCATTGTTGCTGAGACTTGTGCTCCATTTACCGTCCTGCCAGCTTTGATGAATGAATACCGTGTGCCGGAACTCAACGTGCAAAACGGTGTCCTCAAATCACTCTCCTTCCTCTTCGAGTACATTGGTGAAATGGCCAAGGACTACGTCTATGCTGTCACTCCCCTCCTGGAAGACGCTCTTATCGACCGCGACCAAGTACACAGACAAACAGCCGCAAGTGTGGTCAAACATGTTGCCCTCGGAGTGGTCGGTCTCGGATGCGAAGATGCAATGGTCCACTTGTTGAACCTCTTGTATCCAAACTTATTCGAGACCAGCCCTCACGTGATTGACCGCATCATTGAAGCGATCGAGGCCATTCGCATGGCTGTGGGCCCGGGTATTGTGATGAACTATGTCTGGGCCGGCTTATTCCACCCAGCGCGAAAAGTCCGGACACCTTACTGGAGATTGTACAACGACGCGTACGTGCATAATGCGGACAGCATAGTGCCTTATTACCCGAACATGAAGGACGAAGGGCTACCGAGAGATGAACTGTATATTACACTTTGAGTTGAGAATCGACATGGTCCGGTTTCAAGACATTGACACCGACACCAGGGAGGCGTACCAAGAGTACTTTTGAAAATTCATGAACCTGGCATTGACGCCCACACATTTATAGTTGAACGAATGAGCAGACCGTGGCAGGTATTTTCAGCTTGGTGAGATTCAGGTTGAGGAGCCACTATTTCACGGCCTTGATATAATGCAATTGAACGATACCATCTGCCAACCCCTGGGATTTTTTGCTTTATCATGTGCACAGTTGAAATGCAATGCAATTCAACTTTCCGCCATCAAAGCTCGCTAACAGCCAGGCTACAGGCAATTCGGAATGTCTTGATGCGTCGGAATGCAATCTCCTCCTCTTCCTGTACGCTGTACTCCTTACCCTCCAGCAGCGGCTTCGGTCTCGAGTCTCCCTTGTTTCGAATTCAAATACTTGTTTCTATCCCGGCATGAAGGAATGATTTGGTGTCAGCTTGACGTCCTGTCCCATTGGTTCGAAGTGGAGAAAAAACATGGTACTCCCTTTCCGCTCTTCGAAGAGAAAAGAGCGGCGGTGGTGGTGGGAGTACGACGATGTGATATGATGGAGAAAAGGCAAACCCGAAATGGGGTGAAGGGGGAAAGGAGGAGAAGGGGAAGGAAGATATCATACCGCTTCTCCGCGCAGTCAGTGATCCACCAAGCCAACACGAACGGCGGTACGACGTATAAGAATTGCGCCCTGCATCGCCGAAAGGTGTTGAAGACGGCGTTGTGCCCTGCTCCTGCCAGTGGGTTCTGACGGTTCGGCGAGAGTCGGTATTCCGTTATGCCTTTCGACTTGGGAATGCGTTTGTGGCCCCAGCAGTAGACGGGACGACTGGGGATTTCGAGTGAAAACGGTGTCAGTATTGTTTGGTACGGGGATGGAAGAGATCAGACGATCGTTGTACTCAACCAGCCCGTAGGATGGCGACATTAGGGTGGACATGGCGACGTACTGGCCTCTGTAGAGGTTTTCGTTGTATTCCATTATCTTTGAATTGAACGGTGGTGATGGCACGAAGTGACGGGTAGGAGTATCGAGTAGAGAGACCGGAGGAAGATTTGGAAATGAAAAGGTCACCGAGAGATGTACCCTGACGGTGTGAGTACCTGGAGAAGTAAGTACCCGCGCCTGTTGGTTTAATTGGGTTACCGTTTCGACTATATATATATACATACACCTATGTAGCTTCCACAGAGTATGGAGCACGGAGTACCAAGACTGCGCCGGCAAGACTGGCTGACTGTCCTCACCCCACTATCCCTCACTCGCTCGCTGGCTCGCTCACTACTGTAACGTATGTCGACGTTGGTTCACTGCCGTGTACCGTGCTTTGGAGTACTACGGTGCAGGTATATACCGCCCCGTGGGTCAAGGGTATAGTTTCGTTGACGGAACTTAAACCGGACAAGGCAAGGCTCGCAAGGCAAGGCTCGGGATGAAAAAGGGATGGATCGGGGACGTTCCCGAGGTGGCACACTCAAACTGCACTGGACGTATGAAACGATGTACCCCACAGCGCGGCATTCGCTCACATAAATCGCGAGACACTGACCGCGGTGTAGAAATTAGTCAATTGCAGAGTACAGAGGACAATGACATACATATGTTAAACATGAGTTCTTTTCATTGAATCGCAATACAGACAGAAACACACGTAAATGTACGTACGGAGTATGGAAGGACGGTGATCGTTGAGCGTAAAAGCGAGGTAGGTAGATTTTGGAGCGAGCCTATGTACTCTGTACCCAGGTCCTCAACACTGACATTTGGCGACTACCAGTTGCGACATGAGACCTACATGATAGGATCTATCCCCTCTTCGTTCAACGCTTCTTGGTCTCCTTTTTGGCTCGCGGCGGCGGCGGCAGCAGCAGCAGCAGCAGCAGCAGCTTTGTTGAAATGACCTACAAGCAGCAGTCGTTGGAGCATCCCGTCGTACTCTTTGCGAGGTTCAGGCCCCCCGCTTTCGATGAATTCGTGCCACGAGATGAGGCTGCATTCGTCGCCGCCGTGTGCAGAGATGGCAGCCTCCCACTCTTCTTCTGTGTCGGCTTCCCACACACCGGTCCTGGCGTCGAAGGGTAGAGACTCGATCAAGGGCCGGTAGATGAAGTACCCTCGATAGACCATCTCCAGGACGACTTCGACCATGATCACCCAGATGATGGTCCGTCGTGTGGTTTCTGCCAATGTCCAGGCTTGCCATGGTGAGAGGTGGCCTTGGAGCGTTCGTGGAAGATGGGAGTGGAAATGCTGTGTCCATTTCCGGAAGAGGTCGCGCAGGTTTTGGAAACAAGAAACCTCGGGGCCCCCGCGGGCCTTGCTCAACGTCGATGCCAGCAGTATCGCCATAAGTTCATGGAAGGCTGCTAGGAACTGGGAGAAAGCAGTTTGCCGGAGGTCAAGGGACAGTAATTTGCCCTGCTTCGTTTCCATGAAAGTGAACAGTGCGTCTGCACTGACTTGGCCATCCGTGGGGTCTGTCGAATCACCGGAAGCCAAGCGTGATATCTGAGCGTGCAGAAACGGAGTAGTACGGTGCTGGAACGTCGCTAGCGGTATCTCATTGAGCTGAGCAAAGGCCAATGCGAACGTCTCTGGAGTTGAAAGGGCTGGGAATCTGTAGTTCGGGTCCAGGCCGCGAGGGGTATAGTTCTTGACGGCATCGGCGTGAGCTGCTTGTATCGAATCGAATACAACGGGTGGAAAAGGCTCCCGGACTAGCGGGGGTCGAAAGATGTCAGGGCCGCTCGTATTGGTGACTGGCTCGAGGTCATACGTGCATCCGATGCCCTTCTCTCGACATCTGGGACATTTGGGGAGTTCCGCACGACAAGGGCGTTTGGCTTTTCTGCAAGCGTGGCAAGCTTTGCGCAGGGGAACTGTCATCGATCGTGGGGGCACTTGTACTGTAGACCAGGTAGTGTGTCTGTATTCCTTGTGATGCCCGGTCTGACATGGACATGGTAGAAAGTCGGAATCTGCGCGCAAAAGAGCACGGACTGAAGAATGCTCGGTGGTGGCGGTTGTGATGATGGATGTTGTTGTCATTAAAGCTTGTGGGAACCTCATACAAGCCTCTGGGCGCCTCATCGCCCGCGTCTGACAAAAACCTCTGCTTGGGCCGAAGCCGTCGCCGCGAGTCGCAACATCCATCACCTGTGAAGTCATCAAAAAGAGGAACCTCCCCCATACATATGTCGACTGCGACAGTGTGGATAGATCTCTCCAAGTTGAACTGGACGGAGCTCTATCCCGACTACTCAAACAACAAACCAACGTAACTCGATGTCATCCAGGGTGATTTCTTCCTAACCCCTCGACAAGTCCAGACTCTTGCTGAGAATCTCGCCAGCGTAAGAAGGGGCTTTCGAATTGACCTCTGCAGAGTCCGAAATATGGTGCATCAAGATCTTTAGACCATATTGAAAACCCGCCTCCGACCCCTTCAGACACGCACGAAATGACACTGGGCAATCGTTGCTTCCAGAATGACCTGGAGCCCTCGCGACGGGCAGATGCTCGTCAAGAATTGTACGACTGCTTGACACGCATCAATGCCTACAACCCACCGGTGCAGACTTGCTCAACGGGATGGAGCTTTTCGGGACTCTACCATGGCCCAACGTCTGTCGCATACCTCTTCCTCCGCCTGTCCCAGCATTACCCCGACCTCACGTTCAAAGGGCAATCTCTCCTCGACTGGGCAGAAGCATACCTTACACTGGGGGCGTCTCAGTCCAAAAGTGTCGATTCAAGCCATTGCGGCGTTGCAAACGAGACTCTTGCCCAGGTGGCTATTCGAGCCGTGATCGACCGGGACCCGTCTCTTGTGCAACAGCTATGCTCGTATCAGACAATGATTAACGACGCAGGTGGTTCCGATGAATGGCTTTACGGTAGGGCAGGCTACCTTTACCTCCTCAGACTCGCGGGAAGTGTTTTTACAAAGAGTTCCAGCAGCGCGGCAAAAATGATCCATGAGACGATTCAGAAGACGGTACAACGCATTCTAGCCAGCGGACACCCCTGGACGTGGCATGGCAAAGCCTACGTTGGCGCCGCTCACGGCTCATTTGGGATTCTGTGCCAAGTCGTACTCTCGGGACCCTCCGCTGCGGACTCGGTCGAGCAAATCTTGTCACAGCTGCTCGAGACGCAATACCCAAGTGGCAACTTCCCTTCCTCACTGCCTCGATCATCTGATAAATTGGTCCAATTCTGCCACGGCGGGCCCGGGGTTGTTCTCTCACTGAGGTCTCTACGGCCACATCTTCCTCGTCTGCGGGAGAAGATCGATTCGGCGATCGCGGCTGCCCAGAGAGACACCTGGAAACGTGGTGTTTTGGTCAAAGACCCGTGCTTGTGCCATGGGATAGCCGGGAATGCACTCGCTCTGGATGACGCGGATGAGTTTCAACATTTCGTCACCTACATGTCAAGTGATTCCCTCGAAGCTCAAGGATGGTTGGAGGAGGCAGGTCGGAATGATTCTTTTGTCGGATTGTACACTGGCGAAGCTGGTCGAGCTTGGACTTGGGCTGTTGCAGAGAAATTTGACCAATTAATAGGGAAGTGTATTGGATTCAATGACCTTTGAGGGAGACACACACACACACACACACACACACACAGTGGGAGGGTTGCCATTTGTATGGCGGGTTCAATGAAACGAGCTCGGAGCCAGTTATGAAGGACACTTGTGGGCCTTTTACTTGCAACTGCGGAATATACGTAGCGAGTCAAATCTCATTTCTACTTGGCCTTTGACACTTCCAAGTATAGTTTTCCCTTTGCTACGAGGACCTACTCAGCAACAATACGAGGAATCCGACTGTAGACCTAGTGAAAGTTCACGCAGCCTCGTCAATGTCGGATGCATAATGGCGACGAGGCTGCGACGTCAACTTTAGGCTTTGAATACACAAAGTATTTTGCCATCTTCTCACCGTCACCGAGCGCTCATCTCCATGAACATCCACACCAACTAAAAAGCAAAGGGTACGGATACCTGATTGATCCATCCATCATCTCGCACAACGTCCACTCGCACGCACCGTCGTGCTCGTACTACCTACCAGTTCACCAGGACGAGGGCTGGCTTTGCACCCGTCGTTTGCGAAGATTGTTTTTATATTTTCTTTTCACGTCTGGTCATCGCTTCCACGTCCTCTCTCACACGACGACGCAATGCCATCTGAACCCCTACCGACAGCCCCCTCTCACCCAGACGTGCCGCCGTTTCCGCCCCCTTCGACCTTCTCCATCCTGCCGGACATCTACCTCCTCATCGCGCGGCTCACCATCCTCCAGCAGGCCGCCGCGGGTACGAACACCCTGACACACACGACGAGCGGCGGCTCTACTACCTCGACATCCACGCCGCTGGACCTGAAAGACCTCCCGGCGCAGGTCTACCCTATCAAGCAGCGCATCGCAAAGGCCAAAGAAGCCGTGCAAGCCCTGCCGGACGTCGAGAGGAGCGTCGAAGACCAAGAGCGCGAGATCCGAGATCTGGAGAGGACGATCGCGTTGCTCAAGAGGAGGATTGCCAAGTTGGGACGTATTGCGGCTAGGACACACGGGGAGGAAGACAGAGATGTTGTCATGAAGGGCGTGGAAGAGTGAGGCTCATGACGACGACAGTGACAACGACGACGACACCACCATACCACCAATACCACCACCATTACCACTACCATACCCCGGGTTGTTCAAACCTCTACGCATAAGGATACCCAGTCGCCAGACACAGACACCCAGACTGGAGAAACAGTCAAGAAGCGGAGAATGGTATTGCATCGCACGACACAGCGATCCACTACATGACTTGGCGTCACAGTACATCCGCCAAAAACATACATGCCCACAATCGAGCTCGGGAGTATCGTTGAAGATACACTGCTTTTTGGTTCACAGCCCACCAAAAACAAATCCTGATCCTAGCCGTTGAAAGATTTTCCCGCTCACTACCCTCTCCCGAAACGCCACAGTCCTAATTTATCCTGGTTCTGTTGGGGCAACTTACACGGGGAGAGGGAAAGTGGAAGACCATTCCGCAATTTCCTGTCTCAGCTTCTGGATCTCAGGCACAGTATCACTGGCAACTGCTGCCTTGAAGTCCTTGAGCTTGTTGGCTTCCTTGGGCAGGCCACCCTGGACCTGCTTGCACAGCTTGATGCTCTGGTCGATGTACCGAGCGACACGCTTGAAGTCTTCCTCACCAAATCCTCGGGAGGTCATGGCTGGTGTACCGATACGGATACCACAGGGAGTCAGGGCGGACTTGTCTCCCGGGATACTGTTCTTGTTGCAGGCAATGTTGATCTGCTCCAGAACGGCCTCGACACGAGCACCGTCCAGGCTCTGAGGGCGCAGGTCGAGGAGGACCATGTGCGAGTCGGTACCGTCCGCTACAAGCTTGTAGCCGAGAGCCTTGAACTCGTTTTCCAGAGCCTTTGCGTTCTTGACTACCTGTTCTTGGTACGCGCGGAACTCGGGGGTGGCAGCCTGCTTGAGCGCTACGGCAAGAGCAGTGATGGTGTGGTTGTGAGGGCCACCTTGATGGCCTGGGAAGACGGAGAAATTGATGGGCCCTTCGAGGTCGTAAAGGACCTGCTTGCCAGTCTTGGGGTCAGTGCTACGTACGCCCTTGCGGAAGAAGATCATGGCACCACGAGGTCCGCGCAGGGACTTGTGGGTGGTGGTCGTGACAACATCAGCATGCTCGAATGGCGAAGGAATGACTCCTGCAGCGATCAGACCGGAGATGTGGGCCATATCCACGATCAAGTACGCTCCGACCTTGTCGGCGATCTGGCGCATACGGGCATAATCGATCAGTCTGCAGTAGGCCGAGGTTCCGGCGACGAGGCACTTGGGTCTATACAGCTGAGCGTTCTCTTCAAGTCGGTCATAGTCAATAATGCCGGTTTCGAGGTTGACTCGGTATGGGAAGGTCTCGAAGTAGGTTGATACTGCTGAGATCCTGCGCGCGAATGTCAATGCTCTTTTGTTCCCTCACAATCTTTTTGCGTGTGTGTGTTGTTTTCTTACTTCTTCTGTGGGGTTTGGTATCCGTGACTCAAATGGCCACCGTGAGGCAAGTCCAGACCCATGAGTCTGTCGTGGGGCCGCATGATGGCCTGGTAGACCTGCAAGTTCGCAGGGCTACCGCTGAGTGGCTGCACGTTGACCCCCCATTTCTCCGGGTCGAGGTTGAAGGCCTTCAAGGCTCTCGCCTGGCACGTGAGTTCGACCGCGTCGATGTGTTGGTTTCCTCCGTAGTATCTCGCTCCGGGGTATCCTTCAGAGTACTTGTTTGACATGGGCGAGCCGAGGGCATCGAAGACGGCGCGGGACGTGACGTTCTCGGAGGCAATGAGGATGATGGACTCTCGTTGACGCTTGATTTCTTTTTTCTGCAGTTTTGACGACAGAGCGAATCAGTAGACGGCTAACCTAAAATGGCTTGAACGGAGAGGAGAATGGCTGCATGCAACACAGGTGTGTGTATGTGCACACTGTGTGTGATGACTAGGTAGGTACTCAAGGACGAGACGCAAAGGTAAAACGTACCATGATCTCGGCGATTTCAGGATCAGACTCGACCAAGGACTTTTCGAGCATCTGCATTCAAGTTTCATGGTAAGTATCTAGGCAATGCTGCACGACGATTTGCTGGGATGGAGATGTAAATGTAGGCAGGCAGGTTTCAGCCAACTCACGTCCTTGTGTGCCTCTGAGAGGGCATAGCTGGAGTTGGTGGTTGAGCCCATCTTTGGATGTATGTCTGTCTTCTGGACAGTCGTGAGGGTGCTGGGAAAGTGGGTAACTTAAAGGGTGAGAGAGGTAAGTCTGGCTGGAAAAAGGTCTCAAAAGATGCCCAGCAGAAAGAAAAACAGTCACGCAAGAGAGGTAGACACGAGGGGCTCGAAGGGTCGGACTCAGCACAGTAGAAAAAGGTGGACCTGTGACATTGGATGCAAAATGAATATTTTCTTCGTGTCTTTTTTCCCCGCGCTCTCGCTGCTAAGATCCGTCAATTGAGGCGCTAGTAGGGGCACTAGTGAGTTTAAATTGAACTAGAGTTGAGGATATGGTACGGGAGAGCATACGGCCAGGTTCGCGCACTTCAACAAGGCTTGCTCTAACGAGACTGTGGGAGGTACGAGTACTTGTAGGTCAGGTCAGGTACGCCATCTTCCACCCACCCAAGGGAGTAATAACGCTCTGCATAGCTATGTAAACTGTAAGATAGACACTCAACGGTGACGCGTACTATCAGCACACTGGTCCTTGCTTGTGGCGACCTTTCACAAGACATCCGCATCCACTAATCTGCGCTTCTTTTTCTTCTTCTTCTCTGGATTTGTCTTCTCGCCGTCTACCGACCCTTGAGAGTCAGCCCTGGATTTCTTCGACTTTTTCTTCTGAGAAGGTTCTGGTATCTCGTCGGGAACTTGGAAAGCATCAGCCATCTCGACGTCTTCTGATACTTCGCTTGTTGCTGTGGACCCATAGGGAAAGTATCGCATCTTTAGACCCTCAGGCTGTTGTCGGATTTCTTTCGCTTTCCCTGTTTTTGTGGCCGTGAATACTAGTGACGTAGGCGGAAGCTCCTGCTCGTTCTCCGCTGTCTCTCCATCAGTGGACGAGGATCCCGACGAGGATGCTTTCGTTTGACCTTTCTTATCGCTAGTGTTGACTTTGTCGCCCATTTCCCTCAGCTGGAAATTTTTCTGGATTGTTGCGCTATGCCTGTACGTGGGCTTCGTTCCTTGGGGCATCAGGATGGTCTCGCTGCCCCTAGTGAATGGCATGTCGTGCAGATTGTAATTGACGCCGTCTTTGCTGAGAATGCTTTCACCTCTCATGGCAGTCTGCATGTCGAAACTCTTGATGGATTTGATGGATATTGAGTCGGGTACTGAAATGTGCCAAATTTGCTTGCCCTCCAGGTTGTCGAAGAGAGTCGCTGCGCCTGATGTGTAGTCTGACGGTGATAGTGCAAGGGCCTCATAGCCACTAGGCGCTTTATAGGCCTTGGGCGCTAGTCTAACCTCTGAGGATTCTGCCGTTTTTCTGGCTTTCTTCACTGGAGTTTCAGAGACAGTGTCGGAAGACCGCTTCTTGCTTGATGAAGAAGATGAGCTGCTAGCCGCCTCGGAGTCGGAGTCGGCTTCTTCTTCGACACTTGATTGGGACGAAGACGACTCTTCGAGATCTTCATCGTCGGATGTAGTTGTTGTCGATGGTGACGCTGGTTTTGTTTGAGAAGCTTTTTTTGTTTTCGTTTTCGTTTTCGTTCTGGGTTGGACTGTTTGGTCTTCCTCGTCGCTGGAATCATGGATAATTTCCTCGCTCAGGTTGCTTTGCCTTACAGCTTCTTTCCTTGCCATGGCTCTGAATTCCGGTCAAAATGATCTCCGAGTTTGAGAGCGTTTCAGAATTGAAGGGGGGCCATGAAAGGTGGTTTCGGACCACGATCAACGTACAGATCAATTTAATTTCATGGACAAATTTTGGAGATTCACCGTCGCGAACAAAAATCTTTTCGGCAAGAACCGCACGCTAAAGCTTTAGTGCGCCAGGTTAGTACCGAGACTTTTACTCACTCTTCAGACTTGGGTGACTTTGACACCTGGTTCAACAACTATATTGTATGCCTGCGAGTAAGTGAACAGAACACTTAATTTTGCGACGGACAACTAACATGTCCAAGATGGTGAGCGGTTGAGCGCAGTTGCGAGGCAACGCCGTCTGCGTGAGGCGCAGTCCGCGCAGTCGACTCCTCGAGCATCATCCCCGGCCACAACGAGCGAACAGGTGCACTCTGTCCCTGCGACTGAGGAGAAGCCTCAAGCAATCGAGGATGAAGAAGTATATGAGCAACCGCTCGCCGTATCCAACCAGTTCTCAACCTTGGTCGATGCATCCACCGTTCATTTCAGCTCTTCCCGAGAAGTCGAAAACATCAATGAGAGGTCTGTTAAAGTGAGGTTGTCTCGGGGACAGGTATGTGCAGTGTGCTCTTTTCATGATTAGACTGACAAATCCAGAAATGTACCATACTGGGAGCTTGCTGTTTATGGGTCAAGGAAGGAGTGGTATCTGTGTATGGTGCCATTCTTCAGGCTTCTACGACTACATTCCGTCTATATGCACCTGCAACTTACGGCCTGCCGTCTATTGAGGCGCTGACATCCAATGCTGAATTCCAACTGGACTCGTTGGGAGATGAAATCCAAAATCTGCCATATATAGGAGTGAGAGATGTCTGGTCATCGACCGGAGCTGGCAACTCCAGATTGTCGTTTGACATTATCGGACATTCTATCGAACAGGATGCGAAAGGCCTGAGAAGACCCAAAGAGCTCAATTCCGATGCCTGGAAAACCGTCCTGTCACATTTCTCGAGTCCAGCCTCGACAAAGTCCCACTCATCCTCAAGCCCAAGGATTGTGGTATGCGGCAGGCGATCATCCGGGGTCTCAACCTTGGCCAGACATCTATCAAATCGACTCCTGACGCAACAGCACTCCAAGGGTCTTGTCAATTTTGTCGATTTAGACAGTGGAATGCCGGAGTTTACACCGCCGGGGACTATCAGCATGCTTCAGATCCAGGAGCCAATCCTCGGTCCATCCTTCTCACATGCTGTTCTTTCCAGACAAAATCTTGGTCGAACTTTCAGGACGCATTTTGTTGGCGAAATTGAACGTACCGACCTGTCGGACTGGCACCTCGATCGCGTAATCGATCTGCTCACTCTAGAACAAAGTGTTCGTGGCAAGAAAGACAATACTCCGGTCGTCATCGTAGTGCCCAAGTGGCTCGAGGACATTGAGTCACAAACTGCCAGTCTTATCTGGAAGATGATGCAACCGACAGATATCATCTGCCTAGATACACGACAGAGCTCACCCCATCTACAACCTTGGAAGACATTGGCGGAAACTGCTAGCTGTCGAATCCATCAAATCCCTGCCCAAACCTTTGACAGAATGCCTCCTCTTCGCGAGCATGAACTCTACATGCAGTCCTACTTTCACATGTCAGAGTCTTCGAGCGGCCATTCACACTGGGCGGAGACGCCGATTCTGGCCCAGGACCCTGTCATTCTCAATTATGGCTTCCAGACCCCTGACGTCGGCGGTGTATTGCTGCTTGGAGGGAGTGTCGCACTCGAAGACACATGTGAAGCGCTTGAAGAGAGCATTGTTGCTCTGTTGCTCGTCAGGCAGCAGCAGAAGGCGGAAGAAGACCCGGCTGTACTTGACAAGGGTCTGAACATCGACATGGATGATACAGAGTCAATGGAAGACAGGGGATGGCGGGTCAGCCGTACAGAGGAGCAAATTCCTCGATTGCTGCAAAGTCATCGTTCACATGATGCTTTTCCGTATTCAGTGAAGCAATCGTATTGCATTGGGTTAGGATTGGTAACAAGGTTAGACGTTGTGAAACGTCAAATAAGCCTTGTCACTCCTCTTCAATCCCAAATACTCTTGAGGAGGCCGGAGGGACATCAACTGGCACTTGTAGCTCCAAGAGCCACTTCGGATGCGAGATTCACATCGGACTGGGCTCGGAAAGAGATGAGAGGCATGAGAGGCACGAGTCAAGATCTGAAAGGACGGTGTGAAGCTGGGCAATTGGATTGATCACTCTCGCCTGCGATATAGACGTTATGAGTGGTGTGATTGGCAATGAACACATTCCATCATCCCTGTCTTCATGCAGAGTCGTGCATTCTCATGCGGAAAGGGACGGACGAGAGGGCTGCAGGATCCTTGCAAGAACAAGTCGACGTGAAGACATGGCCATCAAATAGTGTACAGTAGTTCTGCATCAACGAGGCAAAGTCATTGATCCCGACCCGATTGGCCACGGCAGAAGACGGTGGCTTCACTCCTCTGCAGAGGGCTTGGAGTGGCGGTCTGCAAAGACTGGGATTCATCCCAACGGCCGGTTGCTTAATCGGGAGAGATGGAGACTGGCTGCGAGAGTGGGAGGCCTCATTAGCCTGCAGAACAGTTCGTTGAGGTGAATAATCCCGAAAGCCGGCAATGCAATAGGAGCAGGCGGCAGTCTAGAGTCACTAGAGGCCCTGCTAGTGAATACCTAATAAGGCTACCATAGGCACCTGATGTAAGGAATAGGTAGCCTTGGGTGCCCCGGAACGCCGCCCGGTGTCATCGCTTCCGCTTCCGCTCCCACATCCTGTCCTGTTGCCGCCGTTGCTTTGCTTCTGACCGACGGCAAGGTCACCAAACTTTGCGTTCCTTGTCTTTCTCCCTCACCTTTCACCTTCACCATTAATCTCGTCTTCCCACGACAATCACTCTCCTCTCACTTGTACAATACTCTTCGCCTCTCTTCGCGCCGCACGGACTCAACCTCTCTCGGCGCACTGTCGCATTTCCTCCTACCCTTCTCCCTCGGATAGAGCCGCGTCTATTGCTTTCTTCAGAGCCAGGTTCAACCCTTGATTCCACCTCGTTTCACCAGACTCCGAACAGTGCCCTCCACTGCTCCCTTCCCGACACATACTTACCAGCGCCACCGCCGACCTTTGTGGGGGACCTTACCTGAAAGAAGCCCAGTATTTCCTGAGCGTTTGCAGTGAAAGGAGGACTCATGGCAGGCTCCGGTTCAACCAGCTGCGTCTGCCTGAGAATGATGTGCAATCAAGCCCACAAGCTATGAAAGAAGGCCAATAAAGAGATTGGGGACAAAACATGGATTTCACAGTAAGTCAGCACCTATATACCTTTGCCACAGTCTGGTTCGATTGCGCAAGCCACCTGGCGCATGACATCTTCACATGAGTCTGGAAATTGCGCATGACATTTGCATCGCAGCAGACGTTAACAAAGATCCTTGTAGCTCGCCCTCACGCATTTCTGCGAAGCGCATGGCCCCAAGTCAGTACTTTGCACACAAGTCCTCCCGGTACAATGCGCTTTGTGCCTCCCTCCGTCGCCATCGCTACGAGCTTGCTCCTCTTCCGACTCCCTTACGACTCAAGTCCACGAGACATCCTTTGAATCTACTCAGAACGGCCAACGGTCGCCGATCCTCCAAAAAACTGAGACCAACTTGACCTTACCAACCGACTTCTCTGGCGCTTCGACCAGCGTAGACTCAGAGACCGAGCCGGAGAGTCCCACGATCGAGAAACATCCCTTGTTTCGACAAAACCGGGACGGTAGCCTTCAGTGGCCATATGGAAGAGCCGAAGGCGACACCTGTGCCAGCTGTAGCTTCAGCGTGCCCAAAGCTGTAGCAGAGAAACTCCCGGCCGGTGCACCAGGTAGCAGGATCTCAGAGGGGAAAAAACCTGCCAGTGCACCAGTTCTTCGCTCGAGGGAATTCGTCTGTCTTCGAAAGCGAAAGAGAAGACCAAGTAACGACTATCATGACACTAGACCCTCATCATACAATTCGTCCTTTGCGTCCTCACAGTCTCCGGCGCAATCGATTCCTCACTCACATTCCGACGACTGCCATGACCATACACTAACTTACCTGACTGCGAAATCCCCCGACGATCGCGAAAGCTATGCGCAGTTACGCGCCTCTGTCATTCGTACACTATCTTGCGAGCTGCTCCCACGCGGCATGTCGGACGGACCTTTCTGCTTTGGCGACTCAAACACAGGCTATACCATTGCATATGTGTTCCGACTAACGGACCCGAGGGCGCGTGGAAGACGGCGGGCGTACGCCTTTGTCGCTCTCGCCGGGAAAGACGCGAGCCGCGCATTTCAAGCATGCCCAATGCTTTGGGAGGCATTTGCTAGCATGGCCAAAGGAATTGAAGCCGCGGCGCAAAGACATCAAGAAGAGCAGCAACGAAAAGTGGAAGAGCAAGCACGACTTGCTGACTCGAACTCTTCAAGAAACTATACACCCGTGTCGTCGTTTCTGACGTCGCGGACAATCGATCCAGATGGACACCCACGTCGTGGAGGACAAGCTTCGCCTCGCAGCTTAGCGGAGATCGTTGGAGACGAGAATATCTTTGCTTATCTGCATCAGTACTTTGTTGCGATTCTTCGCTGTCTTGGTGACCAGTTTGGAGGACTCCCACTGGCTGAAACACCTTCGGTCTATCAATCGGTCAGTGATGAGTCGCCGCGATTCGCAAAGTCTTCTGCCATGAAATCGCGAGCTCCACCGGTATCGTTTGCCCATCTTGATAGTCTTCGCGACGAGGACGCTACGCCAACGCCTCAAAGTCGAAGTCATATTGAGACCAACAACCCCTGGCAAAACAAACCGAACGTAGCGACGAAGAGTACAATGGATCAAGATGACGACGTTGAAATCTCCAAGACTCGCGCCAACAAAGCATTCAAACTCAACCCTCCATGCGCGCCATTGTTGGTCAGCGAAACTGCACAGCGACAGGTTGTCGTCTAACTGGCCAAACATCATCACACCCATGTACATATCACAGTGGGTACCCATGCCTTTCCTCCCTGAGGGGTTTGCTGGGGAACCTTGAATTCTAATGACGGCACGGCCTTGATATCGATTTCATATATCAAACGACATGAAATGGGAGGTGAAGAGGCGTTATGGGACATGCAATGGGGGCGGGGACGGGGGTGGTAACATTGCAATCATGGCATCATCATTCGATTAGATCCCATTGTCATGTGCTTTTCCCTTTTTTTGGCCAAGGGGGTAAAAGTGATACCACGATACATCGCGCGAGTAATGAGAGATGCCTTTTTTATACCGGGGGGGGGGAAGAATGACTTTGTTGTTGTTGACTATTTAGACTCTTCCTAGCACCTAAGAAGGGAGCTGGGGTGTGTGTGAGAGATTGGGGGGAAACACTTTAGCACCTTTGTTGTACTTTTGAAGTAAGTGCCTGTACTCCGCAGGTGAATGGAGATGATTCTTTCAGTTGGCTAGTTAGTCAGTTGCTTTGTCTCGTACATACTAACCTTGTACTGAAGTCTCGGGCACGATATTGACCTATGTGGGTACTTTTCGTAAGTAGAGAGGATAGAGTCTAAACGTCAGTAACAGCAATGGAATAGAAGGGGGTTTGCCTTGATAATGTGAACATTGAGGTAGTACAGTACATACGTATACATGCGTTCTTTTCGTCATGGTGAATGGGTAACTCAAGGTAACTACCAATATAGGCCGAAACTCAGCGAGTGTCTGTATACACTCCAAGTACCTGACATGGTGGACGACGTAGGTACGGAGGAACGTAGGTAGGTAGGTAGGTAGATAGTAGGTGCCCTCCCATACCTACCTGAGGTACAAATCGTTCGTGGTGCCTACATTTTCTAAGGAACATTGTCTGTTTCAAAAACTTACATACTCTCCTTTTAATTGTCCTTGAAAGAGTTAAGACCGCAAGGAAAAGCACAGCAAGGGAATGGCTCGAGTCAATTGAATTAATTTAATTCATCCATCCCTACGGAGGAGTAGTGGTACCGGTGGCAAGTACCACCCCTGCTCCTGCTCCCGCTGCATCGTGCAAGCAAACCCATACTCCGTCCGATACTGCAGAAATAACAAATGTATCATCGGCCGGCCCCCTGCTCAACTCATCTCACCTCATTTCGTCACAGCCCGATTTCCCATATCCGTCATCTTCTGTCGTTGTGCTCGTCATGTTTGCGTTGCGTTGCGTTGCGTTGCGTTACGTTGCGTTACGTTGCAAGGCAATGTGTTGTGTTTCTTTTCGTCGTATCGCAATCACAATATCAGACCACAACTAACTGCGCTCTGTTTCCCAAGGTGTGACTTTTCACTTTCACTCTCTTTAAACAAGATTGAACTCGGTCTTTCCCTGGTCCTTGACCTCCCGTAGGGTGGCGAGGGGTCGAGGCTTCGGCAGACTCGACGTGGTCCTCAACTGGCCCTGGTTCCGGGGTGGCAAGTTGTAGACGATGACGAAAGGCGCGAGGGCCGTGGCCGTAGCGGCGACGAGAGTAGTCAATGTGAAATGAGACATCTGGTCTGTTGGTTGGTGGGTCTTGGGTCTTCGTCTTTTTGTATGGTGAGTGGGTGGGTGGGTGCCAGTAAAGATGGAACGGTGGTGGTGGTGGTTGTGAGATTGAGCACTTTCTTGTGTGCCTTATGCTTGCTTTGCGCGCGAGTGAGTGAGTGTGTATGTGTGTATATGAGAGAGTGATGTTGTTGTTTGTTTTTAGTTCTGATGTTTTCGTCGCGTCGAGACGTCTCTCAAAAGACCAACAGGAACGTAATATGTCGTGGTTCGTTTCGTTTTGTCTATCAATTTTGGTGAACGCTTGAGTCTCCCAGAAGGGGACAAAGGATGAGAACGACAAAGACGGGGGACTGAAAGGGACAACGGTCTATCTAGCTGGCTGCCTAGCCAGTTCTATGCTCTATGGAACGAGTAGAAAGAGGGAGTGAAAGGTGTGAGGAAGTGAGAACAAAAAAGGAACAGGTAGGAACTTGTCACGAACGAGCAAAAGATACAAGAAAAAAGGTGGTCAATTAGTCGGTGTCGCAAGTCACTTCACAAAAAACCAAAAAGGGGGGAGTGAGGGAGCGAATCGGCGAGTCAGCGCTGAGTGGCGAGTGCAAGAAATGGAGAAAAAAGGAGAAAATTTATCAATCAACGCAGGTACAGCGCATTGTCACGTCGAGAACGAATCGAACAGGGCCTGCGAGCATTCCATTCAATCAGGTAGATGGTGACACGCAGGGATGTTTTGTCGGTCGGTGTGACTCGGACTAAAGGGCCGGTCGAGCGGCAATTTCTACGAGTATGTACAATACGACACGAGTAATGTATATAAGTACTAGGCTTACGGAGTATTAACTAGTACAAGCAAGTATTAACTAACTACGAACGAAATTAACTGGGGAAATAAGGGGGAAACCCCAATCTACTGGAGTAAATTACGACTCGTACTGTACAAAGTGAGCCCTATTATTGTGTAACCAGCTAAAACTGTAAGCTTAATTTCTGAACCACCAATAATGACACACCAAACTTCCATAAGCTTAAAATTGTTCCAAGCAGGGACTGCTACTGCACAAGTACGGCATGGACAGACACAGACACACTGCAAGGTACCTAGGTAAAGAAGAGAGCTTCAAACAAAAACAAAAACAAAAACAGAAACAAAACAAATCTCACCAATCATTACAACTAGGACATCGATCTTCTCCATCCATTATGTGCTCTATCCCATCGGCGTCGACCTCGACTCGGAACCATTCTGCCGGGTTCAGCCTGACGAATCTCCTGCGCCAGTAGTCACGAACATTGTCATCGAATTGAAGCAGGTCATACATGCGCTCAAACTCGTCCTGAAGCTTCGCACATCGCAACTGGTACTTGTTGGCTTGCCTCTTCCGGAACGAGACGAGAAGAGGACTGGAGCTGGACATGGTAGAGCAGGGGCTGCCGACCCCGACTCGATCGTTCCACGTGGCCATTCGTTCCGCCGTGCGGACCAGACTCAGGATGAAATGGATCCAATGGGCGATCTCGTCAAAATCCAGCGTGCCGATATGCTGCCGGAACTCGATGGTTCTGGCGGCACCTCCTTCGTACATCAATGGTTCAAAGTTGACGAACTTGTAGCGTGTTTCAAGCACCACATGCCCAGATTCATCCATGTTTGGTCGCAGGCAGGCGTCCATGAGCTTCGCAAGACCGGCTGGCGTCATATCCTTGTGGAAAATCTTCTTCTGGGCCTTGGAGAGATCGGTCGATTCGACACGCCGGCACCAATGGGTCGAGCGCCTGATGCCCATAAGATTCGTCTCCACGTAGTGTGAGTCAAAATCGGAGCGACAGCGTCGACTTTCGTGGTGCAGGACGTTGATCAGCTCTTCAAATTGTACAAGCAGGTAAGCCAGATGCTGAAGCACTGGCAATGGGATCATTTCGTCCATGTCTTGAGACTCGCGGGCAACGTGAACGTGGAATCCACAGGACTCATTGACAAAGACCCCAAAAGGGTCCCTTGGTCTGCCACGTAGAGCTTTCAAAAAACATGCAATCTCTTGCAGCGCATTGCTAGAGGTGAAATTGTTCAAAGACAAATCCTCAGGAGCCGCCAACACACGGGAGACGAGCTCCTGTCCAGACATGACCCAATCACACTCATCATCACTGTCGAGCCTGTCGGGCAGATATTTAGATAGGTTCTTGGGTTCGTCGATCGATCCATCCTGGTCACAGAGTTAATCAGCACTCCACATGAACAACTTAAAAACGCGACGTACGGCTTGGATGTTCCACGATTCGTAACCTCTCTCGCCGGCAGTGCATTCCAAGCCTGCCTGTTCCAGAACAGACTGAGTAACGAACATCGTAGTCGAAGCCTGCCCGATACGTGCACATGAATGCGGATCGGAAAATACAACTGGTTGATGTACGTCGACGTCCATGTTTACTCCTGTGGCTGGTTCACTTTCGTCGTCATAGCTTAATGCCAGGTCATCCTCCTCCTCCTCCTCGAACAGCTCTTCGTCGGTTATGCCGTCGACGCCGATCCATTCAAACCCGACCCGTGGGCTGCGATCGAACGCAAAGACATACTCGAGCTCTATACCAAACGTTAGTGACATTGGTTCTTTGGGTGAAAAGTAACGCCAGTACAGCGGAGGCGAGAAGATGGAGGAAGCGGGAGTGTCGAGATGTGATCCGTATGGTGGTGGCTGACGAACCGGCTGATCATGGAACGCTGGCTGGTCGCTGCCAGTCAATTCGCGTTGGCTCGGTTGGGCATGTTCATTCCGAACGTCGATCTGCAAAGGCACTGGACGTCTTGGGTGACCTGGACATGTTCAGTCAGCCGTTCCATCACAATATAGTACAGGCCTTTCCTTACTGATCTGACCCGGCATTTCGCGTTGAGGCGATGTTTCTATGCTTTTTGAGCCGCCATCCCCATGTTGCACATCCTGATATAACCAGGAATATAGTAGGGTTCGAGTTCGATGCTAGCGAACAAAGAAAGGCTCGACATCTGGAAATAGATCGATGTCACAGAAACCGATTGTGAGGAATGCAAAGGCAACAAAGAGCCAAACATAGCAACTTCTGTTCTCAAAATACCACCGAAAGAATCGCCAAACAGAGAAATTTGCAGCTCCAGGATTCATCATACCCAACAATCTTGTCCATGAGACAGACACTATTAGTAATTTCTTCAAGGCAGCTCAAAACAAGGGAGCCCAGAGTCCCGACCGGGCATTATCCCATATAACCTGTATTGTACATTCTATCTGGCGTCGACGGTGTCCTACTTTGCGAGGAATGCTTGAAACGCCGAGTGCTCAATCACCACATTACCCACAGCTTTCAACTTCTTGCGACCTTCTTTTTGTTTTTCCAATAATTTCATCCGTCTCGTTTTATCGGCCGCATGTAATTTTGCGAGGACGTCCTTCCGATATGGCTTGATGGTTTCCCGGGCAATGATTTGTTTCCCAACAGCAGCTTGTATAATGATCTCGAACATTTGCCGGTCGACGTGTTCTTTGAACTTCTCAACCCATTGTTTGCCCACGTAGCGTACTTGTGATTGGTGCAAAACCCTGGACACGGCATCCACTGGCTCTTTGTTCACCAACAGTTGGAGCTTGACAATGTTACTGGCACGCCAGTCAGCTTCCTCGTAATCGAGTGTGGCATATCCCTTCGTGTTTGACTTTAGCTTGCCAAAGAAGTCGTCAACAAGCTGAGCGAGCGGCATCTCGTACTTCAGGATGACCTGTGAGGAAGTAAAATATTCCATAGACTTCTGCTCACCACGGTTTGCCTCGCACAGTTCCATGACTCTCCCAAGATACTCGTCAGGAAACGTGAGAGTTGCTAGAACATAGGGTTCTCGTAGCTCTGCAACACCTCGGCGCGCTTCGTCATTGTCGGGGAACTCGGCAGGATTGGTGATGATCTCCTCTCTCCCATCGTTGTATATAACCTTGAAAGGGACCGTAGGTGGTGTGATGATGATGCTGGTTCCGTGTTCCTGTCTCAGACGATCTTCAAAGACCGAGCAGTGCAAGGTGCCCAAAAACCCTAGTCGGAACCCGGCACCCAGCGCCTGTGACGACTCCTTCTGTACGGTCACACTTCGATCGTTTAGCAAAAGCTGATTGATGCTATCCTCAAGCTGCTCAAATTCACTTTGATCGACCGGGAAAGCAGCCACAAAAACCATGGGCTTGGGTTCCTCAAAGCCAGGCAACGGCTGCACCTGCTTCTGAAAACCTAATTTTGTATATGTATCACCAATCTTGGCTTCGCTGCTCTTCCTCATCGAAGGATTAAAGTAAACATAACCAACTTGTCCAGCTCGTAGTACTTTCTGTGGTGTCTGATCAGGATACATGATACCGACCTCGCCAACGGTATATCGGTTCCCAGTGGCGAACGAGACAATCTGATCACCCGCCCGAAGCTCACCGTCAAACAGTCGTACCAACAGAACAACCCCTTTATAGCTCGAATACCATGAGTCGACTAGATAGAGTCTGAGCGGCTTCTTGGGGTCGCCGACTGGCCTGCTTCAAGTCAGCAGTGAATGATATGTTGTCTGAATATACTCACGCAGGTATCTGCTCAACGACGGCCGGGAGAACAGACTCAACATTCAAACCTGTCTTTGCAGACACGAGGACGGCACTATCAGGGTCCAATTCAAAGGTATCGTGCATCTGCTCCAAGGCTCGGGGTGGGTCGGCATGAGGCAAGTCGACTTTGTTGATGACTGGTATCAAAGACAAACCCTGAGCGAACGCCAGGTAGAAATTTGCAACCGTCTGGGCTTGAATGCCTTGACTTGCATCGACGAGCAACAGAGCGCCGCCACAGCTTGCATAGCTACGGGCGACTTCGGCCCTGAAATCGACATGGCCAGGAGTATCAACGAGGTGGAGAAGATAATCATATCCTTTGTAGTTGTAGATCATGGAGCATGTCTGCGCCTTTACCGTGATGCCACGCTCTCTCTCAACATCCAGTTTGTCCAGGACTTGCTTGTTTGCACCGGGTTCGATCGTGCCCGTAAGCTCGAGCAGGCGGTCGCTGAGCGTGCTCTTGCCATGGTCAACATGTGCAACAATGCAGAAATTGCGATATCGCTCGATCGGGATGGCTGCGATTCTTTGTTCGAGGTCGCCTGGTACAGACGGTCCGGCACGAAAGGGAGTTGAGGCGGAGAATGATCGCAGCGACGGGTATTTAGTCTTCGACGACCATACTGGGGCAGAAGGAGCCAACAATGCAGCTCTTCGCCGTGCAAAGACCTGCAGCCATCCTTTCATGCCAGTGAGCGTGGGCGGCTTATTTAGGTCATGGATGTGCCGTCGAATGTTCTGCTGTGGCCGCAGTTTGAGAAAATGTGCAGGCGAGATGCGATGCCCGAGGATTTGCCAGGTACAGATAATGCCACTATGCTTCAACTGGAGCCGACGGCCGCCGCTTTAAACTCACGGGCAGAGCCATATATCAGATACTAGGTCCGGATACCTACCTACCTACCTACCTACCTAGATACGTGCCTAGGTACTTTTAAACAGTCCCTGGTCGTGTGGTGAAGTTTGTTTTAGGCAGAATGTATTTCGCTCTCTGGTGTATTATTGTACTTCTAAGTCTACAGCCATTTAAGCTGGGATCGCTGGGGGACAGCTTGCTGATCTGGACGTGGTGCCTGCCTGTGGAACGTCCCAGGGAAGATAGATCGTCGAAGGTTGCTGAGAGGACTCGGTCCTCACGACTGACAGGCAATCAGAAAATGAGTGCGGGGAAGCGGCGGTGGCTCTGTGTCCTTTCAACGCGTTCATGTACTCGGAAGTGTCCATGATTGAGTGGACCCCACGACGCTTGTTTCCGTCAACAGCTATTTCAAAGAGTGTGGAACAACAGTGTTATGTAGATAGTGAGATCTCGATCAGCAGACGATGCTCGCGTCGTCCAGGGGACTGTCATGGAGTAGCTTGATTCCTTGGATAGGTTCAGGTAACCGAGCCTTGATGTCTTCCATTTTTCGCTTGGAGTGGCTCCATCCCGGTTACTGCATCCTCCAGACGAAAAGAGGCTCTCTCCACTCTGATACGCCGAGCGCCCTGACTTATTTCCGTCGAGCTGGACGCAGGGATAGTTCCCTGTTGATCTGGCTTGGATGAACTAATCCCAGGCGTCCGGAACCAGAATGCCGGTGCCGGAAACGGCAAGGCTGGTGACTCCCCGACTCCACTGTGACAGACTCGCGGCATCAGTTATGATCACCTGGTTTCTCGTGAACGCTGCCCTTTTCTTGCAAAGATCAGAAGCACCGCGCTGAGAGTGATTTTATTGCCCCGCAACATACTGCAAGAACATGTCCTGCTGGGACCGGAAACCAACTCCCCTCAACTGCTGTGTCGCGTCACTATGAGGCCACGTCGAGTCTGCGCTTCCCGTCAACAACGAGTGGTTATATCATTCTTTGTTAATTTCTTCGTCAGTGTGGAACTATGAACCTGGTCACCGGCAACATAACTCTGTGCTGCGGTGTCATCAGGGCCGGGTCTGCCGCTTGATATCGCAGCTACAGGAGACCCCATGGCCCTATTGTGGTGTGTGCAGTGAGATGGGGAGTTCCCGTCGAAGAATGACTCAGGCAGAACAGCAGCTGATTTTGTACTTCGTATTCGGGAATCTCACCCGTCAGAATGGTTGAGATCTGCTGTGAGACAGTGGATGCCTCGCTGTATAAAGTGCGAGAACTCCTCCCTGGCTTCATTGCTGCCGTCTCAAAGCTTGTCCGACAGTCTAATTCATTCTTCTTTCGACAGAAAAAGAGATTTGCACCACTAGCCATCATGAATACCGTCGCTGCCAACAAGGCAGAACAAGCAATCGGGGACAGACCGACGGCTACCACCAACCAGTACAAAACTCGTCCCAATGAGACCATGCTTGCACTGCGTTGGTACGGCGACAGGGATGTCCGAGTTGAAGAAGTCCCGGCGCCCACCATAACCGAGCCTGCCGATGCCGTCGTGAAAGTCACCGGTACGACAGTCTGCGGTAGTGATCTGCATCTGTACCACAAAGAGATTATGCAGCTGCAGAAAGGTGAGATCTTGGGACATGAGTTTATGGGCATAATCGACGAGGTCGGGCCCGCAGTCAAAGGCCTCAAAGTAGGCGACCGAGTCGTTGCCAGTTTCCAGATTGCGTATGTCTCGAGCGTCCCTCCATTTTGCATATCATGCCAGGGCTAACAATGGACAAACCCAGTTGTGGCGAGTGTGAGTTCTGTAAAGAAGGCCTTAGCAGTATGTGCGATCGCACGAACTCGTCTGCTTTGCAAGAAAAGCTCTATGGAAAACCATTTGCTGGATTATTCGGCTACTCCTTCTTCGCTGGCGGCTTTCCTGGCGGCCAGGCCGAGTATGTTCGGGTACCATTTGCGACCAACAATCTTCTCAAGATCCCCGACCATGTCCCAAATGAGAAAGCGTTGTATCTGAGCGACATCGTCCCGACCTCCTATCATGCCACCGTCTGCGCCGAGGTCTCAAAAGGCAAGAGCGTTGCGGTCTGGGGTCTCGGGCCTGTCGGCATGCTTGCGTGCAAATGGAGCAAGCTTGAGGGAGCGAGACGCGTGATCGCCATCGACCAGGTGCCAGAGCGCCTTGCTCTCGCCCGGGATCTTGGCTGCGACACTATCGACTTCTCGAAGGTCAAGGACGTTGTCGCCGAGATCTATAAACTCGAGCCCCAA
Source organism: Exophiala spinifera (assembly GCF_000836115.1). Lineage (NCBI taxonomy): Eukaryota > Fungi > Ascomycota > Eurotiomycetes > Chaetothyriales > Herpotrichiellaceae > Exophiala > Exophiala spinifera. Next base: position 789,055 of record NW_015622520.1, on the reverse strand, counting down.
GGCGTGAATTGCTGCATCGATGCCGCCGCCTTCCGGTACACCAAGACGCTGTTGCAGAGCGCTGAGCGCCTTGTAGGCTTGGAAACAGACAGCAGCGAGATAGCGAACGAGACTATCCGTGCATGTCGAAAATTTGGCACGGTCTCGATTGTGGCAGATTACGCCGCAATGACGAACCAGTTCCTCATCGGAGCCTTGATGGAGAAGGGCATCACGTACCGTGGCTGCGGCCAAGCTCCTGTGCAAAAGTACTGGCACCAGTTGCTGAAGAAGATTGAGAGCGGCGAATTTGACCCTACTATTGTCCTAACCCATAGGTTTTCGATTGAGGAGTTCAGCGGCCTGTATGAGGCCTTCGATAAGAAGAAGTATGGAATATTGAAGACCTATGTGCAGACAAGGTTCTCCCCACCACCGACCCCAGGCACTCCCAAATTGAGCAGCTTCGCGTCGGGAGATTTTCTCTAGACCTGTCTCCGGGTTGGCAATGATCACATCTGAGGCAAGGTCAACAGTACCCTGCGATAGGAGACTGGGTCCGTTGGGAATGAGGGGGGTATTTTGTGAACTTTTCATAGTACCGTTTATATCTTGTCAATGCCATAGCTGCAAAATCCGATATTGTATTTGTAACATGTCAGTACCATTGCAGCAATTCGGGTATGCTATGCTTTTGGATGGCTAAGCTGAGGAAGGCTCCGTCAAATAGGGTTCTATGACTCCTATCACAACTTGAGCCTTTGTTCTGCTGGACTTGTTCCAGTCACTCCTTTCTCCGGTCTTGAAGTCACGCAGATATCAAAATCATACTCTATCCGGGACTGCGCTTGGTCGAGACAATTCAGTCAAACGCCTTAGCCTAACCCTGTCCACGAGGAGAGCCTCAATCGGACGCAAATGTTTCACTCCTTATGCTCTACGATAGAAAGGAATCGACCTCCCAGTTATGATGGGCAGATCTGTCACTTCGTCATATTTGAGCCCCAATACGTGTCCAATCCTGCCATCCGCCCGACGTCTCTCTACGAGAGCCATGCTTGTTCCTATCCATCTTTCACAGTGAGATATATTGCTTGGAAAGGCCAGCCCTGTTGGTAAACCGAGTCGAAGTAAGCGTGGGGCTTACGCAGATGCAGGCAAGGTCATAGGCTATAGTGACTGCCCTGGCAGTGATTACACGCCCATACCGAGCTTGCCACCAGCTATGTAATGCTCCAACGCCACGAGGACAAGTTCAGGCCATTCATTCATTGCTGTATTCGTACTTAGTTGGTACCTCCGAGTATCACAAGGGTAGGAAGGCGGGCGTCTTCCTGCCGCGGGTCGGAACTCTGTGGGTATATTTCAATTATGATGGTATACATAGATGTGAAAGTTGACTGGATATCATATCATCACAGATTGCTTGTCCCTGACAGTACCAGGTTGATGTACGGATGTCGCATCCCGACGATTCTAAAGACTTGACAAGGCATGACACAGTGGCTGCACTGGCTGGCTTACCCGTCATTGCCATTCGATGACATAGTACCCTAGGTCATTGTAACGACCAACTGAGCAGAAGTACCAGAGTCGAGGCTGGGTCTCGCCACTGACTACAACATGAAATCGTGGGCCAAACTCACTAGCTAGCCTCCTACCAGACGGACGAGCTGTTCTTGCTTCAAAAGCGATGTTCACACAATACACCAATCTGAGTCTTGGAGAAGGGGCATTGTGTGAAGTTAAAGTGGACAGCATGATGCTGATGTTGCTAAGAACACAGAGTCTGTTGTGGCGATGGGTAGGGGCCCACTCTCTACTTCGCTACGTTCCAGATGACAATTCACCGACAAGGCTCTTGATACAGTCTCTCGACGAAGTCGCGGGACTGAGGTTGGTCTGTCCTTGGTTGCTACTGTTCCCATCAGGATGAATGGCGATTGGAACGGAGTCAAAGGGTCTTCTTGGATGAATGGCCATTGGTACGGAATCCATGGAATGGAGCCGGAATGAATTCCCCGGGTGCTAGGAGTTTCCTCGATATTCGGCCTCTGTCATTAGGCTTTCTGTCCCGGAGTGATACCTGGCTGGTACGAGTTATCACCTAGCCTTCAAATGAGGTGTTTGACTTCGCGAATGGTCCGATCACACTGGTGCGAGTAAGAGCATAAATATGCAGAGATCCCCTTTGTTGGCTTTCCACGGATTCAGACCATCATCGAACTCACCATTTCAAAATCATCATGCGTGTCTTCCTCTTCCAAACGGCGAAAGGCCTCTCAAGCTCGTCAGGCGGCTATAAATCAAACCTGTCATTGTTGAAGTATCTGGCTCATCGAAAACATGCGGTAGCTCAACTATGCTATGTTTGGGATAGCGACATCGACTCCTACTATGCCGAAATGGCTGCAGCCGGCCTGGAGCCAGACTTTGAAACCCGAGTGATATCGATGCCAGCGGATGACAGTACCGAAGTTCTCATAAGGACCTACACATTCACCACCAGTGATGGAGTCAGGAACGTTGCGTTCAATGCTTCCGATTTCATGAAAGCTCTCCCTGACAATGTTTTGGCTCGCGACACCGCTAGATTCATCGAGGTACCATGTTTGGGTGTGATACAGAGTACCGAATCTGACAAACGCACAGGAAAATCAAGCAAGCGTCCAAGTTCAGGTGTTTCTTCACTTCTTGGACATGCACATTTACCGCTTCGAACCGACACATGTCATATTCAACGACGGGTTGATGCTGAAGGCAACATCAATAATACCATCCCTTCGCGACGTATCCCGAAATTTGATCGTGCATACGGCTGAGCAGCTTCCTTTTGGGCCTTTCGCCGGTGGCATCCCGGGCGCGTCATACTCCACTGGCGAACATAAGTTAATGCGAGGAGTTGATGCTATTTGGGCAGTATCCGAATGCATCAGAAACTACGCACAGAAACACGGTCAAATCGAAAGCACGTTCCACATTCATCATCCGTGGACATATCTTGACAGCAAAACCCATGCGTTACCAACCAGGAGAGAGAACTGGGACAAAACCGCGATCGGGTTTGTAAACCCTTGTCCGGTGAAGGGCAGTTCAATATTCCGCGACTTGGCCAAAAGATGCCCGGAGTTCAAGTTCGTGGCGTTGTCTAGCTGGGGCATCAACCCACAGGTGGAGGCAGAGCTGCGAGAAGTGCCAAACATTGAGTAAGTCTTCCTTGATTTTCGTGACGAGAGAGATGCCTTTGCTAAAGAAATCTCAACTTCAGCCTTCGCCAAACCGCAAGTGACATGGAGAAAGTGTGGTCTGAAATCAAGCTGCTCCTTGTACCATCTCTATGGCTCGAAGCCTGGGGTATAGTGGTGGTGGAAGCACAACTAAGGGGCATTCCTGTGATCTCTTCCGACGCAGGGGCTATTCCCGAAGCCAAACTTGGTATTCCAGTCATTATACCCGTCAATTCTCTCACAGGTGAGAGAAGTGCAGAAGGAGGATACGCCATTCCGGAGCAAGACATTGAGCCCTGGAAAGAGGCGGTGACGAAGCTGATGACGGATAAGGATTGGTATGAAGAGATCGCAGAGAGGGCAAGGACTGAAACGGCCTCCTGGCTGGCCGAAATTGACCACAACGCTCTGGAAAGCTGGTTATTGAAATCAACGAAACCGGCCACGATGCATAGTAACATGAAGATTAGCATTGTGTAGCGTTTGTTACAAGTATGAGCGATTGATGTTCAGCATGTCAAAATGGAAACTGGCCGGAGGAGGCGCCTTTCCTGTCCCCCGTTCTACTAGGCCTAATCAGGGAGGCATCTGTCTAATCCACGTCGAACAACTCAGAAGCAGATTTGGCCCTCATTTCAGCAGCCCCCTCACAGAATGACCGAGAATGACGTGTTTTGAGGTTTTCGGAGTTAGAGATCACAGTCATGAGTACGAGGGCAGTACTATGAACTCTACAAGCAGCACCAACTGGGAGATACATCGACTTCAGATTCCCGCGGGGCCCACAGACGTCGGCACGAGTTAGCGCTTCCTCTTCACGTTGGCTTGCCAACCCCTTTTTCATACTTTCAACGATTTCGACTCTCAGGAATAAGCCAGGATAGGTCCAAACTTTCTGCCGGATGCGAATCCCCGGATTATATGCAGTATGACCTCTTCACCCGCCGAGGATGAACGTAAGATCAACAGGGCCGTAAGAAAGCCGGCTGGGACAAGTTCTTGGCATGTGTTAATCATGACAAGCTTGAGCATCGACCGGATTCACATCAGCTTCGACATCTGGGGCACAGGCATTGATTCGATGGTGAACTCTGAGATCCCCTTCCCGTAGCTAATGCAAGATATCCGGACATACGAGCAGCTGTAACGCAATGAAGTCAGGACTCAGAAGCAAGGTGGGTCCGGTGTCGATTATCCGTTGGGCATACGGCGTACGTCTCTGTGTATATATATTCGCATGGCAGTCGGCGAAACCACAGATCGTCAAGCTTGCTCAGACCCGGCATACGATCGAAACTCCGCTCGATCGATCTAGAGAAAAGAAACACGCTGCTCGATCGAGATTCAAAAGATGGCAGAAGTTGGGGGGTAAGTCTTCTTGTCTTCAATATCTTTATATCTACCCAAGTCTAACGTGGAGGCGCTCAAAAAGACCAGTGTACACCACGGCGTACAAGCCGCATCCCAGTGAGAAGATGAAAGCGGCCCTCTGGATGGGCACAAAGTCGATCGAGCTGGGCGAGGTGCCCAAGCCCACAATTACGGCGCCCAAGGACGCGATCGTGCGCGTCACGCACTGCACCATCTGCGGCTCGGACCTGCACATGTACAATGGCGATCTGAACAAGGTGATGGAGAAGGGGATGATCATGGGCCACGAGGCCATCGGCATCGTCGACGAAGTCGGACCCGAAGTCAAAAAACTCAACGTGGGAGACCGCGTGGTCATCTTGCCCGTCATCGCGTGCGGCGAGTGCTTCTACTGCAAGCGCAAGGAGTTCTCCCTCTGCGACAAGACGAACCCTTCCCAGGAGTTGGAGCAGATGTACGGGCACCGCCTGTCGGGCATCTTTGGCTATTCCAAGATCACCGGCGGATACCCCGGCGACCAGGCCGAGTTCTGCCGGGTCCCGAACGCGGACCTCACCTGCGTCAAGGCCCCGAAGGACGTCGCGGCCAAGAAGCTGGTCGCTCTCGCCGATGTCACCCCGACCGCGTGGCACGGCTGCGAGCTGGCCGAGGTGGGCGAGGGCGACGTCGTGGGCGTCTGGGGCTGCGGCGCCGTCGGCCTCTCGATCCAGCGGTTGGCAAAGTTGCGCGGTGCCAGCAAGGTCTACGCGGTCGACAAGGACGCGAGGCGACTCGAAATCGCAAAGTCGTACGGCATGATCCCGGTCAACGTCAACGAACACTCGAACCCGGCCGACTACATCTTGTCCGTGGAGCCGCACGGCTTGGACCGCGGCATCGAAGCGAGCGGCTTCAGGAGCACCAACTCGGCCGCCCACGCCACCATGAGGGCGCTGGGCGTCGAGGGCGACAGCTCCGACACGGCCAGCGCCGTCATCAAGGCGACTCGCAAAGGCGGCAATGTCGCTCTGATCGGCGACTTTTTCTACACCACCAACAACTTCCCCATTGGAATGATGATGGAAAAGGCCATCACCGTCCGCGGTGGCCAGCTCTATGCGGAAAAGGTAAAATGCTCTCGTCCCCTTCCCCCGGGGGACCCGCATTTCCTACGGCACAAAATGGGGATGTGAAGAGAAAAGAGAGCACAACTGCTCCCATTCTCGCCCCCCCCCCCCCCCCCCCCCCCCACAAAACACAAAATCAACAGACGGCGCTAACCGTTATGTGTGCGTCTTTTAGTATTTCCCATTCCTTCTCGACATCGTCGTCGACGGCAAGTACGACCCGTCGTTCATTTTTACGCACGAAGGTAGGTTTGAGTCTGCTTTTTGTTCCCAAACTATGATGAGTCCAGTTGATATCATGAAAACTAATGTCTTCCTCTCCCCGCCCAGACGACCTCGAGAATGTCTCGGATGCTTATGACAAGTTCTTCAACCACAAAACGCCAGGCGGGATGAAGGTGTGCCTGACGACTGCTTTTGGCCGGTCAGCGTAGATTGAGAACCCCAGTTGTTCTTGTTGGAAAAAGGGGGGTTCCCAGAAGAGGATGCCTCAGGTAGTCCAAAGCTTCCGAGTTTCTGGGAGTAACAATATGAACATCTATTCTGTGGTATGTTTCTCAGTTCCGCAGCGGTCGTAAAGAAATTTCAAACCCCAGACTACAAATCCCATTAAGTCCCATCATTCCAACCCTGATCCTCTTCGCGCATTGTGGGAAATATCTGGTGCTTGGGGGCCAAAAATATGTGCCTCGTCGTGAGGGCATGGACCGGGCATGGACCAAACATGTCAAGACCGCTTATCGAGTAACGCAAGAATTCGGCCGTGAAAGCCATATCGCCGCTAGAGGTCGTCGACACAGATAGAACAGCACGACGGTGGACTATGGCCAAAGCCCCGGATACTATCTGCCGAGTCTCCTGTCTGAGAAGCTCTTCATATTTCAGGATTTTCTTCTTTTGGAACATACTTACTTGCAAGGCAATACCTAGATCCACACTCTCCGTATTATTACAAGGCTTCGTCTCAAAAGGTCAGAAGAAGCCACAGGAGGACCATATGTGGTCTTGAATTATTTTGGTTCAGCTATTCCCCCCCCCCCCCCCCCCCCCCCCCAATTCAGGGTTAGAGTAGTTGACAACACTCCTATTCAACCATGCCGTTCAATTGAATACGAAGTGGTGCGTTCCCTTTTCGTGGAAAGTTTCCCGGCTCGTTCCTCATCGGTTTTCCAACTTTTCTAGAATGTAAAGGTAGCGAGAGTTTCTTATGGTGAAACCGCCGTCCCCGGAGGATTTTACCTTCCGAGCCGTCTCTGATGGTCCAGCATGTTCACTTGAACCCCTGCGTCCAATGATCTTACACTTGCTCCAGTTTCTCGTCATATGTTATACCTGCCTGTGCCCGAGCCTGGTCCATCCATCCCAACACCCTCAAGCTCTCCTGGGCGCCTATCACGCCGGGTTGCTTGTTGAACACGGCGGCCGCGATGACGTCCGCCTGATACCAGATCCCCCAGCCAACGACGGGTTTCTTGATGACCTCGTTCTTTTCCGTGCCATCCTCATTCAAGTGATCGTATCCGTACCATTGCACGTGCAGCTCCTCCGGCCGAATGGGCGGAAAGGGAATGGCCACCGAGGCTTCTGTGCCTTCGATCCTGACCGAAGGAGCGGCCTTCTGGGCGCCGAGGCGAACGTAGAAGGCAGGCTTGCTCGATCCAGGGATGGTCATGCTGGTCGTGACGATGGCGGTGGCTCCCTTGCTGCTGCTCGCAAGCACCACGGTGTTGATGTCGTCGACCTCGCCGGGCCTCCCCGGGACGCTCCAGGAACTGGAGTGGGCCACGTTCGTTTCGCCGACCTCGACGCCGTTCAGGGCGAGGTCCGCCCACGTCAGCGCATAGACACCCTGGTCGAGCAGCGCGCCGGCGCCGGCCGCTTTGTCCAGAAACCGCGACGTGTCCTGGAGGTCCGGCCCGACGATGGGGAACGAGAAGTCCGAGTACACCCTCCTCACCTTGCCGATCTTGGGCAGGAGCTCCTCCTGCAGGTACCTCGTCGCGGGGAGATGGCGCGTCCACATGGCCTCCATGAGCACGACGCCCTGCTGAGTCGCGAGGTCGACGCATTTGCGGTACTGCGCCGCGTTCATGGTCGCCGGCTTCTCGACCAGGATGTTTCTCTTGCACTGGAGCGCCTTCATCACCTCTTCGTAATGCAGCGTGTGCGGCGTCGAGATGTACACGATGTCAAAGTCGCCCTGCTCCAACATCGTCTGCCACGAGTTGTAGACGACGATGTTCTCGGCGTCTGGGATCTTGTTGTCCTTGAACCAGTTCTGTGCTCGCTCATTTGTGCCCGTCGTGCTGACGGCCACCAGCTTGTGGTCGTACTGTGCCTCCTCACGACCGAGTAGATCTGGGAGGAACACTGACGCGATGTTGGACAGGGACAACGCCGCCCACCGGCACGTTGTTTTGGGTTTGGTCTCGGTTGACATGATGCTAGCAAGGCTGGGAGAGAGATGTAGAAAGAGTATTGTGAGTGGAAGGCTCGTCTGCACAGTAGAGAAGGAAGACAATGTCGTGGAATTGTCTGGTTTGGACCAAGTACTCGTACCTGGTTGCGAGATGGCTCTCTCTCCACGGATGGTTTTTTCCCCACGGTCGTCGGTCTCCACTGGGAGACTCCAGACTGTACGAGCACGAGAGAGTTGTACGCGTAGATGCGATGCTGCAATATCTGTTGGTAACAATACCCACTCTGCTCCGCATTTTCCTTCTCGCATTGTACTGCAGCTTTTCTCAATTCTGCCATTTAGCCGTTTAGCAACCTCTCCCCTCCCATTCCCCCTTATTCTCCAGATTCTGCCAGGTCTGCCGTGCTTGTTCAACTGTCGGCATAGTTCATCCCCCACCTTTCACTACGTGCTATAGAACGAAACTCCACGATTCCCCATCCCGACAATCCGGATCATATGCGAGACCCATAGAGGGCTAACCCTGGTCCGCCACGCGAGATCCGGGAAGATCACCATGGCCACTGGCCGGTTCCATCCCGGGCGAATGGGCGTCACCAAGATTCCAGCCCCGGTTGAAGACAATGACAGTCATACTAATTCCAAGGCTGAATAGAACCGTATCAAGTCTTCGGCTAACAAGGCCTTATTTTGAGCGTCGCTCGGCTGGAGGATTCAAGGAACGGATGCATTTCCAAAGGCGGCAAGACTAGACTCGGTTCATTGGAGGAGACATCTTTGTTATAAGTAGATAGTATACGCGGGACATTTTACCTAATTGCCGAGCCTCAAACAAAGGCACAAAGTGTGGCTCTGCTTTCCATAGGTCTACGACAGTACGACTTCGAGGCTGTCGAAACAAGCCCCACGTGGTGCCTGGAGGCTGGTGAGGTTGCAAGAGTCTCAGTCCATTTGCACAGTAGATGTGTACCTTTCAAGATCGCGAATACCCTCCTGTGATTCAGTTCAAAACTGCAGGATGTTTCCAAGAAGTCGCACCACCGTCAAGCAGCAAATCCTGGCCGGTATACCAGCCGCTGGCCTTGGAGGAGCATAGCCATAGTACGGCCCCTTTCAGCTCTTCCGGCAAGCCAATCCTCCCGAATAAGGTCTCTTTCTCAAACTGCTTGACCAGACTCGGTTGCTCGGACTGTAGGCCCCTCATCATGTCGGTCATGGTGTAGCCTGGGCTGAGACTGTTGACTCGGATTCCGTAACGGGACAGCTCCATCGCCACCGGTTTCACGAGGCCCTTGATGGCCGCTTTCGACGCTGTGTAACATGAGATTTGCTGTGCGGTGCTGGCGATGTAGGTGGCGATACTGGCAATGAAGACGATGCTTCCAGTCGTCGCATCCGTCGCGGGCGCGTCGCCGTGCTGCGACTTGTACCGTTCAACCATGGCGTTCGCACAGGCTTGCGCTACAATGAAGGATCCATTGACATTGACCGCAAAGGTTCGCTGGAGGTTTTTGTCAGAGGTGGTCAGGAAGGGCTCGTCAGTCACAACCCCGGCGGCGTTGATGTTGATGTCTACGCTGCCGAACTCTTGGACAATCTGCGAGACTGTACGAGTGACCTGGTCTCGGACTGTGATGTCAATGGTGTAGTACTTGACTTTGACATCGTATTGTGACTGCAGCTCGAATAGTGCCGGTGATGCTTCGGGAAGAATGTCCAAGACTGCGATATTGCACCCTGCTGATGCCAGAGCTTCGGCGAAGGCGAGACCGAGGCCGCGAGCTGCCCCTGATATCACTGCCGTCTGGCCTTTCAAGTTGAACTAGGATCTGATCAGTTCGCGACTCTAGCTTCGCGGCGCGAACTTTACGTACCTTGTCCATTGTGTGATGATCACTGAGTGAAAGCTATGTGTCCGTTGAAACGACGTTCTCTAACTGGTACGGTCTGGTGGTTTCAGTGCTCAGCAGACGATGGAGGTGAAGAACTACTTGATGCTTCTAAGTAGGACACCCTCATCACGCCAATTCTTGCATCGAACAATGACAGTGGACACCAACACTGTCTGGGTCTTCATGGCATTGGCACTTCGGATTCCGAGCCAATGGCTGCGCTAGAGGGTCCTTGTCCCAGTCAGCCGCAGTGAGGTGTTGCCGTGCCCGGACTCCATGGGGATGAGGGAAAGCAGGAGAATAATGGGCCAAGCGATGATCTTGGTGGGAGGCGCTGTTTAGCCTTTTAGCCGAATCTTGCTCGCCCGCCGGCGCACGAGAGCCGCACACCATCACCATCCGAATTTGGTGCGTGTCGTACAACAGAAGAGGTTCGATCCAATCCGACTGTCATCAGGCACGTTTGGTCATTAATTTACGCCATGAGAAACCTTCAACACCGCGAAGTGGTTTGACTGCTCCGATACAGCGCCGCTTCAAGACTACCTGCCCACGACCCGCTCCTCCTGAACCTTCTCAGGACCTCCTCCTCACAGTGCGACTCACTCTCTAGGGTCGGACTACGACCGATATATCTTCCTCCTGCCTCGATGGTGCTCTTCTATAGCTTTACGTATCAGGATGATCAAGATACGACTCCCCACCGACGCTGTACGAAAGTAAGAGGATCGACTTGACGTCGGTGCGAAGACACCGTGCCCAGTGGATTGCAATCTATTCCTCCATGTTCACCGAAAGAAAGCATCGACGAAGATCTGGGGCGACGGCTCTATCGCAACACTGTCAAACACTTCCGTGAGCTTGTCGCTTGTAGCTTCCTGACCTTCTTTCGCTACACCTGGCTTATGATGGCCAACAATTCATTCATAAAACTTTTCTTGAGCAACGGAAAGAGTAGTTGACGAACATAGTCAAGGACTAGATCTGCATCCCGATCTGAGAGAAGTTAAAAGCTCTTCGGCGAACAGGTTGTAATCACCTCGCTGCCCGACCGTATAGTAAGTGTTGAGTTCATTGACAGATTCGGTTCAGGCCCTGTGGGAGAAGCTCACAGCTTTGCCGCAGCGCGAGTATGTCCTGTGGCTGTGCTACCTCAATATGCGAAGAGGACTCAACTGGGATACATGTTTTCTTTCACATTCCATCAGCGCCAACGTTCTCAAGAGTGCCTGGTATTAAACAAGTGAGATGTTAACCCGGAGGCTTTCGACTACTATACTCCAATCTGAGTAAGGCCTTCAGGGTAGCCATGTCTGCTTGGTCGTAATTGGTACTATAATTGGGAGCGGTGCTCACAAGCGTGTATTGTGGATCAGATTGCTGATCGCATGCCCAGCGAAGGACAATTTGTGCCAGGTACCAGAACTGCAACGAGTTCTTCATGAAGCCAGGGCCTCGCCACCGTCCTTCTGAATCATCGACTGCCTTTTCCGATGGCGACGGTGTTCCAAATGCTTGTGGGACGTTCTCCCGTGAGCGGAGGATCCAGATGCAGTTCCAGTTCCGAAGCCAGTATTGAAAAGACTGGCAACCATACTGGAGTCCGATTGATGACCGAATATGGAAGATCACAGAATGGATGGCTACAGAGATTCCGGTTTGCCGTTAGACACAGACTTCGTTCATTCCATGAGTGCTTTCAAATTGTGCACCAAACCAAAACCTACCGATGATCAAAATACCCAGGTTCACGTCCCCGAGATGAGTGAAGAATTGCACCGTCTCAGAGTCCAATTCCCGGCTGCTGCTTATGATTTTCAATGCTTCTGCGATCGAGATACGTCGACCCCTCCATAGAGGATGAGAAACCCATGTCCTCAGGTGGTTGAAGCAGGCGGCTTTCGTGCTTGCCTGAAAACAGGCCTCGGGACAGACGAGATCCGCGCGCAACTCGGAGGGCAGGACTCTGGGAGGCATGTTGTTCATCATTACGAAACCACCGTCGAGTACAACAATGTAATTGAGGGTCCTGCGTTACAATTGTTAGCACATGGTATGACGGTTGACGAGTAGTAAAATGTGTGGACCGTATGAGCTCTTCTTTGAATGCAAAATCCTCCCAATCGAACTCGGCTTCGGAGAGAGATACGAAATCCAGATGCATAGCTTTGGCGAAGCCTAGTTCTCGAGCCATCTAAGTAGGTCTCATCTCAGTCGCTCAACTCGCCTCGACCGAAAAATTGGAAACCCAAACTTACTGCGACAACCTGTCCGTACCGATGCTTCCTTACTCGCCGTTTTGCTCTATCGTCTCCTTCCCAGAATTGGCAAAGACACATAGCATGGGCGGCTTGAAGTGCTCTCAGGCGCCTGTTAACGCAGACTGCGTTCAACGCCGAGTAGGAGGAGCTGTCGCCAAAATACTCGTCACCAAAAATCGTTTCCTCTACTGCGTCACAAAAGAGCTTAGCCCAGTAGCCGTCTTCCGGGTCAGCTGAGTAACTCGCCCCGATCAGCACCATCACTGCGATGAGCGTGTACGGAATGTTTGTGTAGATGAAGGTTGGCCTGTGGATCACAGGCCAGTGCGGGTACCAGGTCGACCAGTAGAGCTCTATGAAGCGACGCAGATTATCAGGGCTGAAGAAGTCATCGGCGCGTTTCATCAACGCCTCGCCTGGTTCCAGACGAATTGGACTGTTCGGAGCTTTCTTTAGAATGGTAGAGTTGAGTCTTGCCACAATCTCTCTGGCGACCTCGTACAACGGGTCGTATGCAGTTGCATTCGCAGGCTGTCCGCCAATCCACGGCTCCTTTGTTGTTGTTTCTGAAGGGATAGATGCTGCCGTTAGCCGTGCATTCGAATCATGTGTTGCGGAGTCCGTAGTGTCTGATACCAATGTCTCCATCCAGTCGTTGCAAGGAAAGTCTTCCGGCATGTCCAGGATGAAATTTGGAAATTGTTGTATCGGGCCACGAGTATTTTGCATATTTGCGCTCTCACAAGGAGCAAATTGTCCGCAACGTAGTTTGGATAGTGAGGAAAGCTCAGGGTCAAACGTAGCGGCAAAACCGCGTGTCGACGTGACTCGAACAAAGAAGGAAAGCGAGTCGTGAATATCTTGGCTCTGAAGTCTTTCCAAGCACTCTTGTTCCAGTTGCAGCGAGATGAATGACTGTGTTACCCCTATGCCGGACGGGTGCAAGATTAAACTGTCTCTTGGGGAGAAGAGTTCTTCGCGATGGCCAACATCGATATCTGAAGTGGTTGTCTCAGTGGTGGATTCGGAAAGCTCTCCAACGACTTGACAGATTTCGGCATGTCTCGTATAGATATCCCTTTGCGGGCTATGTTAGCTGACGAAAATTCACGTCGGACTGGGTGTCACTATGTCACGAGTAGCCACATACCTTCTCTTGAAAGCCCTACCACACTTGGAACATGCGAAAGGTCTATGGCCCGTATCTGATGAGGCCACATGTCAATAAGTCGCTTTCCAATTTCGTTCAAAATGCTCCTGCGCTAGAATGCTAACCAAACAAGCAGCACTACTTACGCGTAATCATATGACGACGCAAATGTTCTCTCCGGCTGAAAGTCTTTGAACAAATTGAGCAACGAGGAGCACGCATGGTTTCGGTTGTTAGGTTCATCTCGTTCGACGCTGACAGGGGCCGAGGCAGAACGACGGCCCTGACAAGCTCTGTTCAACAACCACCGAGTGCTAGTTTGGACACCGTAGATGGCGCTTTGAGATTAAGGAATGAACTTAGCCGAGTTCTGAAGTGGTAATGCGACGCTGTACCCTAAGACGATGACTGATACCCTCATCTTTGCAAAAATGCTCCCTCGGCCGACGGTCGTGGAGAAAGAAGTGATGTCCTCGCCCGCCTGAGGGGAGCAAAGTGCACAGGGATTTGGATTTGTTGATTGGTAAGACAATATCTTAGGTAAACATGTTTGAGTGTGGTCAGCGATCACGAAACAAAGCTAGTTAGTTAGCGGATCGCCGCTAAGCAAACTAGCTACCAACCTATGCCTAGTCTGGGCTGCCTCGGCATCGCTATACTTTCTGCATGGCGCCTTGTCTGATGCCCTCCGCCTCCGCCTCCGCCCCCGCCCCCGCCCCCAGAAAGTCCAAGGTTCTCCAGGCATCAAGAGGTTTGAAGCCGAGTATCTCGATGTCGACAGCCAAATCCTATGGCTGCGGTGTCTATCAGTATGGCTTTAAATACGATGCGGTGGGCAACAATGCTCAAGAAGCTGTCACCCCACTCATCTCACAACAAAAATCCATTCCGGACAATCCAGAAGCTGTCCATTTCCAATGTCGTCTGCACAATATCCTGTCCGTAATGTCGGCATCTACCACAATCTACCTCAATTCGACCCTCAGCTTTCTGGACTTACAGCTTTGATCACGGGCGCTAATGGCATCTCTGGTTTCAACACACTAAGAGCGCTTTTGAATTCGCCTCAACGATGGGGGAAGATCTACACGTTGTCGAGACGCCCCATCCCGCCAAGCATGCTGAATTTGCTTCCGTTGAATGTACGCAGTCGAGTTCACCACATTGGTTGCGATCTGCAGTCCGACCCGAAAGAGATCGCAGCCATTCTAAACGCGGCCGGAGCCGTTGGGAAGGTACAGTACATCTTCTACTACGCATATCTCCAGCCGAAGCCAGAGGATGGAGAGCCCCTGTGGTCTAACGATCAGCAACTGGTGGATGTCAACGTAGCCATGCTATCGAAATTTCTCCAGGCTCTAAGCCATACCGACATAAAGCCCAAACGCTTTCTTCTTCAAACGGGGGCCAAAAACTATGGAACTCACCTTGGACGAGCTCGCACTCCCAACCTTGAATCTGATCCTCAACCTCGCCATCTGGCACCCAATTTCTACTACCCTCAGGAAGATCTTGTCTTCGAGTACTGTGCTACAAACGGCGTGGAGTGGAATGTAATTCGACCTCCGTTCATCGTCGGAACATCCTCGACGGCCCAGATGAATGGACTGTACGCATTCGCCGTGTATGCTGCTGTTGCTGCTGAGCGCGGAACTACATTGGCGTTCCCGAGCACCTGGGAGCTTTGGCAGCAATATTGCGCGCACCACGGGAGTGCACTCTTGACCGGCTACCTCAGCGAATGGGTCATACTCGAGGATAAATGCAGGAATGAAGCATTCAACAGCCAAGACACAAGCCCAATCTCTTGGGATCGTATCTTTCATGAACTCGTCCGCTGGTTTGGCGTCCAAAAAGGAGTGCAACCACCCAGTGAAGATGATTCTGATTGGCCCGAGTTCAAGGTCGGAGGTGGCAAAGATACACCCATAGGGCAAGTCCCAAACTCCACTCGTCTTGCTTGAGTGCTGCTGCTGACCAGAGCCAACGCAGGTACGGCCCTCCTCAATCGTGCAAACTTGCTTTTTCAATGGTGGGATGGGCCAAAGACCCTGAGAACCACAAGGCCTGGAAAGATATAATGCAGCGGGAAAACTTGACGTTTGATCCATTTCTGGAAGTTGAAGCCAATTTCCTGATCGGAGATGTGATGTTTGTATTGTTCGGGCCACTCTCA
The DNA here is from genome assembly GCF_000836115.1 of Exophiala spinifera. NCBI lineage: Eukaryota > Fungi > Ascomycota > Eurotiomycetes > Chaetothyriales > Herpotrichiellaceae > Exophiala > Exophiala spinifera. The sequence continues at coordinate 773,474 of NW_015622520.1, read as the reverse complement.
ATGAACAAAGTGAGTGAAGTGTACACCAAACTCCTGTTGAGGCTGCTGACACTCTGATGATAGGCACGCCGACTAGGATGGACAGGTTTTGTAGACACCATGGAGAGCATCTTTGAGATGAATCAGGAGCTGAACGCACTTGGAATGCTGCCAAAGATGAAAGTACAGGCACCACTCCCACTTATTTGAAACATTGCACTGCATCTCCACACCCGACGAGATAAGTCGATGCTGGGTACTCCTGAAGCACTGCCAGGTCTACTGGCAGGCAAACGGTGGCTGGAAATTGCACAAGTGACAAAGGGAGTAGTTAGAAGGAGGGAGGGAAGAGGCGCCGATATTGGTTATAGTGGACACGAGCGCTATAGTTAAAACTCCATACAGGCACTCCCGTGGCCTAGACTGTCCCCCTTCGGCTTTCCTTCAGTCTCCCTTCGGCGGCCAAATGGATCGACGGCAGATCTTCAAGCCAAGAGGTCGCCCGGAACAACATTCAACCAGGAAAGATCGGATGGATCGAATGCATCGAATAAATCAGCCCATTCGAACACTTGAGATATTTCTTGTCCATCCAAGGCAACCTGATCGCTCAACGCTCCATCAGTAGGTTGAAAGCTCTGTACCTGGCCATTCCCAACCAAGTTGTTGTTTGGAAGTCGAGTTTGCATCTGGAAATTCTCGTTACCAGTCACAACATGGGTATCGGCAGACAACCAAAGTCTGCCATAAAGGGTGCGAAGAGCAAACACGCATCTTTGTGCGGAAATATTGTCGTTCTGGAAACTTTGAAGTATTTCCATCGCCATCTGCCATGAGAGTTGAAGCTCACTGTCCGATATAGCCCCTAGAGTGACAACAGGTCGGAAACGAGCCGCCAGTAGGACCGTGGCAGAAAGGTACACATCTATAAAAAGCTCCAAGTCAGCTCCAGATATCTCGGAAGGTACGAAATATGAGTCTAAGGCCCGTGAGTTGTAAGACGCCACTTACGAAGAGTTCCATATAGCCACGCAGGCTTTCTGCCCCAGCTTCTCGTTGTGGTCAAGTTATTGTGCATGATTTCGATAAGCTCCTTGGCTGCTTTCACACAGAGAACACAGCACTGTAAAGCAACACGATAGTTCAAGTCTTCGCCACATGGTCTTCCACTAGGGTTCTCAGAGGTGGGTGCAGATTGAGAGACACAAAGTGTGGCAAATACTGGACGGAATAGGTAAATTCTGACTTGGAGATATCTAAGTGTCTGTTGGTCAATGTTTTCCTGGATGATTGTAGGAGTTGTCAAATGTACCTCAGACGGAGAACAATTGCCTGTCGCCGGATCGTGACCGCCAAGTCGTTCTGAGCCTGTGCTATCGACGTACCACTGCGAAACTCCAAGTTTGCAGGAATGTCATCGCACCACTCCTGGAGCTTTCTGTCAAGCTTCAAGACGGAAGGGTTCCCTTCGAAATATCGATGATAGCCTCGGGCCACATCAGGTTTCTCTTCCGAATAGAATGAAAGGAGAATCTGCTGCGCAATGTCGTAGAGTTTTGTGGATACCACAAAGAATGCTAGAACAGACGGTTCGGCGGACGGATCACTCGGACTTATCACGTTAAAATTTCCATCTTCGGTCTGCAAAGGGAGAAGAGTCGGACAGTCATTACAAACTGTTATCATGGCAGGTCGACCCAAATTCATACAGACAATCCTAATGAGACTATGAATATCTGCGATGCGGATGATCATCTTCATGGAGCTGAGAGCACTTACCTCTCGAGGGTTACACAGCCAAGATAGATCCTCCTCACCCACTCTCTGTCTTGGTCGTTCAAGGGATTCCGCAGCGAGATAGCGATGCGATGGATGCCAAGGTGGTGGCAGGCGCGGAGAGCCACGCCGATGATTCCCCAAGCTTTGTGAGATTTTCCGGTTCCAATCAAGTATTGTGCCATCAGCAGCATCACTTGGACAAATTGTAACGAGAGAACACTCGTGTCAGTAGGATCATAAGGCACTAACGCATGTGCTCTTTCAAAGAAGACCTCGGCCTCTTCATGTGCCTCTCCAGGCTCGTTTTGGACACAATACTGACAGCCAAGAGCAAGGACAAGATTCAGCGTTGCCATAGAAGCACTCTCGTCAAGGCGCATGAGATGCGAATGGGTGTCTGGCAGAGGAGCGCTCTCCCAAAGTGACCTGTATATTTGGTCGAACGTTTTCCTGGCGACGAAGGGATAAAGTGGATAAACAAAATTCCAATAGTTTTCTTGGAGCTCATCTGATACTTTCCGAGGAGGCAGCACGTATTGAAGTCGCCGAGTTCTAGTCTGTGTAGCTCTCGCGGAAACTGGAGCAGTGTCTGTTCTGAACTCGTTTGATACTTGTGCTTCAATCGCCTGCCGAACGGAGTCTAAGAAAGATGCAGCTGAGGACATACCATGGAATCCTTCATTTTGTGGGTCGTCAGTAGCAGCGGCAGTGACAGCGTTGACAGGAGTACAGGTGGTGGCAGTTGCAGGCGGGCTAGTACTTGAGGGCAAATGGGCGGTATCAGGATTTCCCTGAGGATATTGCTGTGTAGGTGATGTCGAAGTCCACAAATCCTGAGGTGCAGCTTGGTTCTGACGTTGTTCTAGAGTTTGGATGCGATTCTGCAATTCGCGCAGAACACTTGCATGGTATCGTCATGTCAGCAACTGTCCGAATGTGCTTTGAGATTCCTCGGGCACTCGAGGCCAGCGTTGAGCACTAGTAACACAGAATGGGAGCTGGTACCGAGGGGAAGTATGACAAACCTCTCCGATGCAGGGCTAGGCTTCTTCTCAACGTGTCTATATAGACATTGTCTGGAACCCCAACCTCTTTTTAAGCAGGCGCCGCAGACTCGGGAAACGTCAGTACATCCCGTTGGGCGAAGAACCACCTACCTGGACGGGCCCCATTGCATTTTATCTTTTTCACCCGGCAGTGCTCGCATGCCAGAGAAGTCTTGCGTCGAGGGGTGGGAGAAGGTTCGCCGTTCATTTCAATCGAGAACACTCAGATTTCAGTGACAAGGACGCACGAGGTTCAACGGGGGAGCGCGTCGGTCGTGCACAACATGCTGGACGATTCTCAATGCATAATGGCGTCGCAGTGATTTTACTTCAACCGCAAGAAATGAGTAGTGAGCAGAGTAAACGGTCTAGTGGGCAATTGAAGCCGAATGGAAACATTAGGTATGTTTAAGTAAGGACACCTAGGTAAGCTTAGGCTCACAGTCTATTACTAATATAACTTTAGGGTGTTGAAGTTAGAGCGACGGCACTTACAAAGATATCCCACTTATCTACTAGGTAGGCTAGAGGCTAGTTAGTTAGTGACTCGCTCGTCTGATCTCAGCCTCTAAAGTATGCCTGGCGAGCATAACTTAAGTGCTGCTAATGAACCGCCGCCTTAAGATTGCTGAAGGGCTTACAATCCCCTAAAGATTTAGCGTCCAGCGGTGCTCACGAAGCTCTTACAGTAGACATACCCGAACTTCTCTCATCGCCCAGCCGCTCTTGGTTCCCTTCAATGTTAAAAGGTGTTGCCCGAGATTCAAAGTTGACTATGCCGTGACTGCCATACCCTGTCGTGGAAGCAATGCAGTGGGAAGCTAAATCACCATCTTCCAAGCAATCGACGAAGACTTGCAGAAGTATCGGATCTTGCTCTTCTCTCTTGACTTTTTGTCCTTTTTGAGTTCCCGTATGATGAGCTTGTCGCTCCCACCACCGCTGTGTGCAGCAGAAGTTGGACATTGTACTCTTCCATGATGTCTTCCGGAATGGATTCGAGACATTCGCGCTCAATCACCTATCACAGAGGTCATCAGTCAAATTGAAGGTGAAAAGACGCTGAACTTTGCCTGGGTCTCGGCAGTCCCTGACCCGGCAGCTTCTACAGTATCTGATCTGGTCCCACAGTCTCCCTATCTCTTGTCTGGAATGTTCTTCGATGGAAAAGACCTGCAATACGATCCAGCTCCACGGTGAACCTAAGTTAGTACCAAGGCACTTGGTACCCAAGTCGGGTGTTGCGACTTAATAGATATATTGAAAATCTGAGGAAGCCTTCTGAGCGAACTATAAGTAATATCGCATGGAAAATATCTAGGAGTTGTTTGAAAGTATGAACGGAAAGTACAATCGCAGCTTTGCATCCAAGGCGAGGAATCATTTCGCAGGCCCTGTCTCCGTTACCCTGAGCTAATATCTTCACAGAAAAGCACTCAGTCTCGGAGGCCTAGACTCGATTCCGAATGAGTTGCACACTCGGCTCGGGATGAAATTTTCGAGAACGTCTTCGATTTGGACTCCCCGATGATCCCATTGCCGACGAGCACCATTCTATCCTATCGGAGTGCGATTGAATATGGATGTCCGCTTCTCTTTTGGAACATTCCAAGTCCGAAACTGTTCCGAATCGGGTATCTAATCGGGAGTCATATACTTCTATGTACACTTCTGTCGCCGTTATGGAATTTCCGCTGTCCTCCACAATAGTATGATGCGATATTGGTATGATCTAACCTCAGGGTTGACAGTTCAGGATTCCTCAGCAGACTTTTGAGCAATCCGAGCAAATACTTGTGAAGGATCGAGGAAGGTCTCAGCCCTGTAACATTTCAACAGCCCATCTGGTTCCTTACGCACAAAGAAAGTTGCAAAACCCGGGATCTCAATGTCCTGGCATGCATCATCGCCCTTGACCCGATATCGGATCCGAGCAGCCTGATAAATTCGTGGTGCCACATAGTCAAAGTACACAATTTCATGCTCCATCAAATCCAGCTGTTGGAATACTCTTGAGAACATATCTCTGACCTTCTCTCCCTTCAACACCGGATTGTTGGCATACTGGAGTTCGACGTCGTCGGTCATGAAGTTGGTACACCACTTTTCTGCGTTCAGCTCGGCACTCGCACGATGGAACTGGATAAATGTCAGACCATAGCCAGCGATAAGGAACCTGCGGAAATTTGGATCTTAGGAACTTACGCCTTCAAGCCATGATTGAATTGTGGCTCTTTCTACGCTTTGCGTAGTCGACATGGTGCCAAATGAAAGGTTCTCGATTGCCGGCTATTGCAATCGTAGTACTTGGTGAATCTGGCCCTATCGTCCGTCATAATTTTCAGGGTATCACCCTCACATTTATATGCGTCCGTCTACCTAACTTCTTGCCGCAACGATGGGGCATCATTTCTAAGCTTTTCAAGAGCCGTGACTGAAGACTTCGGGATCCCATCCCGGATTCCGAGTATTTCATCTTAATAATAGACTTTCGAGCTCCCGCGGCGAGGCTGAGCTTAAGGAGGGCTTCCGAGATGGCACGTGATGCACTTTACGAACTCATGGCTAGGTAGTCTCGCGACGTGCTCTTGGCACGGCGCGGGTGCGATTACCCTGCCAACCGTCCAGAGTCAACACCGAAGCCCTCTTGCCATTTTTGAATTCCCACCTTATTCTTCCTACGAAATTGTGATCACCAACGTCAAACGAAATGGCCGTAGACAGGAAAGACAAGTCACAACTTCACAAAGTCGCCTTACGAGGTATGTCGAGGTACCGATGGTCGTGAACCTTGTGCTGATTGAGTTTCCAGGTTCCTCGAAGTTGGTAGCCGAGTTCTTCGAGTACTCCATTAACACGATTCTGTGAGTTTGAGAGGCCATAGATTTCTAGAGGTGGCAGCGAGTGGCTGACTGTCGAAAGTTTTCAAAGAGGTGTGTATCCTGCCGAGGATTTTACACCGTGAGTGAGACAACGAACCCAAGAGCAGGCGAATACTAAGCAGACACAGTGTCAAAAAATATGGACTCAATATGCTCGGTAGGACGATCGCTTCAGTCTCACAAGAAAGGCCCTCAAGGCTAACCTTTGCAAGTCTCCTCGGACGATCAAGTCAAGGCGTACATCAAGAAGATCATGTCGCAGTTGAACAAGTGGATGGTGGGCGGCAAGATTTCTAAACTAGTGGTGGTTATCACCAGCAAAGAGACTGGAGAACACGTTGAGCGATGGCAATTCGATGTCCAGATTCTGAACAAGTCGTCAAAACACCGAGCGTCCAAGAAAGCTCCTGACAAAGAGAATGCGGCCCCAGGGTAGGAGACCCGAGCACATTGATCAGGGCGGTACTGACCAACACAGGGACACAGCACCTGTAGACGCTGAACCAGAGAAGACCGAGGCACAAATCCAAGAAGAAATACAGGCTATATTTCGACAGATTACGGCTTCAGTCACATTCCTGCCTGTCCTTGATGGCAACTGTACTTTCAACGTTCTGGTTTACGCAGACGCAGACTCTGATGTACCCATCGAATGGGGTGACAGCGACGCCAAAGAAATCAAAAACGGAGAGAAGGTGCAGCTGCGAAGCTTCAGCACCAGCAATCACAAGGTTGATACCATGGTTAGCTATCGGTTAGCAGATTGATGGATTCATGCTGCAATAGCAAGAAGAAGCGAGGCGTTAGGCGTTCGGAGGAGGGGATCTATTGTAGGATACCTGAGATATCAGCGGTCTCGGTTGCTGGTTTGATTAGCAATGATAACGACTCTCATGACGAATATATTCATCTATTGCTTGGAGCATGATAAGTCGCGACAAAGCTCTACCGGTCGAAGGCCGGCATAACACTAATCATTTATAGTGTGTAGACACGGTTCCTTCTAATTGAGTGGAATGAGGTATTGTATGAGGCTGAGATGCAGCCTTGCCACTCGGCGGGGCTGGTCTGAAATTTGGAGAAAGATTTTGGATTCTGCTGGTCGCCCACCTAAAGAATCACTAGACTTATCGCCGCAACAAAATTGACGTTGGGCGTATGTTGATGCCTGCGACATATTCACAATTAATTTTCTGCTTGGTCATGCGATAGTCCTCTCCCATCTGACGACGAGCGAAACCTCACTTCGAAGAAGCAGATGTGTCGCTTGTTTTTTACGTTCAAGGCGGTGCGGTGACAACTGAGGCAGGATGCCTGTGGCTACACAGGTCTCAAATCAGTGGCCGGGCAAAGAGCAGGTCGTCAACGATGCCCCCAAAGTGATCAAAGAATTGCACTTTGGAGTTTTGTATGAGATTTCGGGGTGAGCGCATGAAGGAATATTCTCTGACAATTCTACAGATCCGACCAAGACATCATTAATCAATCTCAAGTCGAACTTGCAGACCGCCGACTCTTCGATCTCGACAAAGGTCGCACTTACGCCGAATATGGACCTTTAGATAGGCGCATGGGCGTCTCCGGAAAGCGAGATACCTGTGCGACCTGCGGTGAACAATTACAGACCTGCAATGGCCATTTCGGTCACGTACGCCTGGTTCTTCCAGCATTCCATGTGGGATACTTCAAAAAGGTCATTCAGATACTGCAGAGCATTTGCAAGGCACGCACTCTGGCCTCCGAGGCTCTGGACCAAAGTCACTAACTTTGTCAGGACTGTTCCTGCATCCTCCTTTCTGAAACCGATCGACGGAAGTTCATAGGCGCCCTACGAAGAGCGCAGCATGACAGTCTCAGACAGGCTGCGATCGTACGAAGAGTTGCGGACCAATGTCGGAAGACAAAAACATGTTTTGAATGTGGTGCAATCAATGGTCTTGTCAGGAAAGCTGGAACATATTCCTTGAAAATTTCTCATGATCGCTTCAAGTCCTACAATTCTTCCACAGCTCTAAAGAAGGTTCCTCCGCCTGAGAAGGTCGAGTTTGACAGCTCGTTCAACCATGCGAAGCAGTCGAATTCAGAGCTTGACAAGCACCTCAAGAAAGCTATGGACGATCTAAACCCTCTACGAACCCTCAAGTTGTTTAGACGTATACGGCAAGCTGACCGAGAACTGCTGGGACTTCGCTCCGCCAAACCCGAGTCATTCCTCTGGCTGTACATTCCAGCGCCACCGGTGTGTATCCGGCCGTCGGTGGGACAAGAAGGTGCCAGCACTGAGGATGACATTACTGCGAAGTTGGGTGACATCGTCGCAGCTAACACCGCCCTGAGAGAAGCCATCGAGAAAGGCGCTCCCGTTCAGTCTGTCATTGAACACTGGGATTATCTCTCCCTTCAACTGGCCATGTACATTAATAGTGACGTGCCAGGCCTTGCAAAAGGGGAGTTTGGAAAACAGATCAGAGGCTTTGTTCAGCGCCTCAAAGGCAAACAGGGCCGCTTTCGAGGTAACCTATCCGGGAAGCGGGTTGACTTCTCTGGTCGCACAGTCATCTCTCCTGATCCCAACCTAAGTATCGACGAAGTCGCCGTACCTATTCTGGTCGCCAAGAACATGACATATCCCGAAGTTGTCAATGATATCAACATAGAAAAGCTGCGAAAGAGAATCCGCAACGGCCCCAATGTCTGGCCCGGGGCGAATTATGTTTGGAAAAAAGACGGAGACTTCCGCATCTTCTTGAAGTATGGCAAACCATACGTTGTTGCGAAAGAACTCAAACAAGGCGACGTTGTTGAGCGCCACCTTGAAGATGGAGACATTGTCTTGTTCAATCGTCAGCCATCTTTGCACAAACTCAGTATTCTCAGTCATTTCGTCAAAGTTCGACCTCATCGTACCTTCCGACTCAACGAATGTGTCTGCAACCCCTACAACGCCGACTTTGACGGAGACGAGATGAACTTGCATGTGCCTCAGACAGAGGAAGCGCGTACCGAAGCCACTCTTTTGATGGGCGTCAAGCACAATATTGTCACGCCAAAGAACGGCGAGCCCATCATCTCGGCCATCCAGGATTTCATTACTGCTTCTTTCCTTCTCAGCTCTCTCGATCAATTCTTCGATAGGAAGACATTCGTTACCATTTGTATGGGAATGCTGGAACCTGACACAAAGTTCGAGCTACCTCCACCAGCTGTCATAAAGCCAGAAACTCTTTGGACAGGTAAACAAGTCTTCAGCGTTCTAATGAGACCGAACAAACAGTCACCAGTGACAGTCAATCTTGATGCTCCCTGTCGAGATCATAATCAGTACCATCCAGGCCTGCATCGGGATCTCCAGGATGATAGTTTTCTGGTTATACGCAACTCCGAGGTCCTATGCGGGAGAATGGACAAGGCTACAGTTGGCTCGGGAAAGAAGAATTCGGTCTTTTACATCCTCTACCGTGACTTCGGTCCAGATGCAGCTGCACAAGGAATGAACCGACTGTCCAAACTCTGTGCAAGATGGCTGGGCAATCAAGGATTCACCGTCGGCATTAGTGATGTGACTCCGCCTTCCTTACTGGTAAAAGAGAAGGCCGACATGATCGCAAAGGTTTTCGAAGAATGCAAAGAATTCGTCAAGACCTCCAAAGCCGGGAAGCTGAAGAGGAAGCCTGGTCTCGACGACGCTGGCTCACTTGAAGCCGAACAAATCAGAGTACTGAGTACCGTTCGTACGAACATTGCTGGGCGCTTGACATCTCAACTCAGCAAGAGAAACACTCCCATGGTCATGGCTATTTCCGGGTCCAAGGGTTCGAATATCAACGTCACACAGATGGCCGCGCTTCTAGGACAGCAGGATATTGAAGGCAAACGTGTGGCCGATGGCTTCCAAGACCGCACTCTGCCTCACTTTGCCAAACATGAGCGATCGCCACCATCGAAAGGATTCGTATCCAATAGCTTCTTCAGTGGGCTACTCCCATACGAGTTTTTGTTCCACGCAGTCGGTGGAAGAGTCGGTTTGGTCGACACAGCTGTCAAGACTGCAGAGACTGGTTACATGTCGCGTCGGCTGATGAAGTCCCTCGAGGATCTCTCTACACAATATGACCGCACGGTACGGAACTCGGCATCCAATATTGTTCAATTCCGCTTTGGTGACGATGAATTGGATCCGGTCGACATGGAGGCCAGTGCAAAGCCGGTCGATTTTGAACGTACATTTGCTCACGTTGAAGCCACTACCTTCGACATGAACGACCCTGGTCTTAGTGATACCGAAATATTCACCACCATGGAAGAAATTCTTGCGCCAAACCGTGGTCTTCTCACCCGTGTTGATTTGAACGGGAATGAGCTCCCATATGACAACGACGATGACAGATTTGTCGATCAGCACGAAAGCCATCGTGCATTCTTGCAATCCATCCACGATTTCGTCATGGCTAAGGTCCGGTCGGTCGAGGATGCGAAAGTACAAAAGAAATCATTTGCTCTTCCACCAGCAGTAGCCTCTAATTCGAGCAAACGTAAGGTTGACGCTGATGACGACGATGGTGAAAATGAATCTGTATCGAGTCCAGCTCGACGCTCCAGTCGCAAGGCAGCCTCAGTTGCGCCACTTTCACCAAAGGCCGTCAAGAAGCAAAAGAAATCCGAGTCGAATGACCAATCCGTCGTCCGTGTCCAGGCGGCCCCGTCCACGAAGGATCGCTTCGATATGACGTCCAAGGTCTCTGAGAAGACTCTGAAAGCATTCATCAATCTCTGCCTAGAGAAATACGAACGTGCTCGTGTTGAGCCAGGCCATGCCGTGGGCGCTGTTGGCGCACAGTCAATTGGTGAGCCAGGTACACAGATGACACTGAAGACTTTCCACTTTGCTGGTGTCGCAGGTATGTCGCTCACGGCCGGTGTGCCTCGAATCAAGGAGATCATCAACGCATCCAAAGAAATCAGTACGCCTGTCATCACGTGTCGTCTGGAACGTCGTCGAGATTTGTCTATCCCAGAATCACTCGGGCGTATTGTGAAAGGCCGTATTGAGTGTCTCTACCTCGAAGATGTCGCAAAGAGTATTGAAATTACACTACCGATGATGCGTTCCATCAGCATTCTCCTCAAGATCAGCCTTGACACGATCACCGAGCTTGGCCTTGATCTGACGGTGCAGGACATTTGCCTTGCGATCCAGCGCCACCGACAGCTCAAGGCGGCCAAGTTGCGGATTCGGATCAAATCTGCAAGCGAAGTCGTTCTCGAGACTGAAAGTGCCATCAAGTCGGCCAAGCGCGGTAATGCCGCCAAGATCGACGAAGAAGGCCAAAACGAGAAACTCCTCCGACTACGAGCCCTCCGCAGAATCTTGCCCAGCGTGCACGTTCTCGGCCACCCGCTGGCAACGAGAGCAGTGGTGATGGCCGAAGATGATCCTCGGAGCGACGAGATCAAGGCACTACGTGCTCAGACAGCCCGCATCAAGGCTGAAGCCGAACAAAGCCGGTCGGCGCACCTCGAGGTCAAAGACGAGGAAGGGTCGAATTCCACGTCGTCGCCTGAATCGAGAGTCAAGACTGAAGAACCAGTCGCCACACCGAGCGCTACCCAGGCGCCCGCCAAAGACGACGGAAAGCCTGTTCAAATGCATAAAGTCATGGTGGAAGGTTATGGATTGCGCTACTGCATGAACACCGAGGGTGTCGACGCGTATCACACGCAGACGAACAGTGTTGTCGAGACTCTGCAGGTCCTTGGGATCGAGGCTGCTCGTGCAAAAATCATCCTGGAGATCCAGGAGGTCATGAAGTCTCTGTCTATTGACCCTAGACACATGGCCCTGCTCGCTGACGTGATGACTTACAAGGGCGAGGTCCTGGGCATCACGCGATTCGGCCTGGCCAAGATGCGCGACAGCGTGCTACAACTGGCTAGTTTCGAAAAGACGGCGGATCACGTCTTTGACGCGGGCATTGCAGGAAAGATCGACAAGATCGAGGGCGTGAGCGAGAGCGTCATTGTCGGCAAGACGATGAACGTCGGTACTGGAAGTGTCGAGGTCGTAAGGTACCTCAATGTCGATCTGGAAGGAAAAGTCAAAGGCAAGAAGCCTGCCGTTTTTGAAGACGCGTGGAACAAGGCGCTCAAGGTCGAGAAGAAGAAATCGGCCAACTAGATGGAGCGCTCAGTGGTCCAAGGGAGGCAGGCCTGTAGACGGCGGGGTGGATGTTTGAATCATGCATGACATGACTACCTACGGAGTATCTTGGGAAGTTGGGATGATGAGAGACGGCGAGATAAGACAGACACAGATCTGTCCACGATTGATACGTGTACGTTGAGCGACTTATTGATGCTACTCAAAGTCGAAATGTATAATACTGGTTTTGCACGTCGGCAAACCCCAGCTAGTCATCTATTGGGAAGGTCACGCCAATTGAAACAGAAGCATGCAACCCACCCGGAGAGAGAAGTATTGAGTAGCAAAAGATGTTCAGCATACGATGATCGACCTCCTTTTGCAATCTTTGTGGTTTTGCTCAATATGTACAGCTTCGAGGTCGGCAGCCCAAATAAACATCCTGGCTGGCCGTCTGGTTTGGTTTGAGAACAGACAGACCATCACCTCTCCTCCTCACCACACCATCATGCCATGACAATCGACGGGTGCTTTATTTGAATCCGGCCTCTCTTGCTCGTTCGTCTTCCAGTTTGGCGTAAAAGTTGTCTCGGGCTCGGACGCGGGGCAGGTGATAGCCTGGGATTGTTAGTTTGGAATTTCGATACAGACATTGCATTGCAGCTTTGGGGGAGCCATGCTCTCCCGGTGACAGTATGATATACACCGAGTGCGCTGGTGTTTTATTTACTTACCATACCACCATAGATATCCGAATGTCGTTCCCAGACCTGGAAATCACCGTAACTTTGTCAGCTTTCAATTCCTCTTTATCCGTACAGTCCCGTGAGTTCCCGAGATAGCAAAGGATGGATTATTGGTGGGTGGGTAGGTATGTGCGTGTGTAGGTGGGTGCATGTGTGTTCTTCTGGACGTTTGATCCTATGCCTGCACTGTGCGGCGCCATCCTCTCCTGTGTCGAGAATGGACTGTAGGGAAGGTCGGGAAAAGGGTTCCGCTTACCCAGTGCAATACTTAAATCCAAGACGAGACCTCGTCGGAGCATCTGCAAAGAAACCACATCATGTCAGTCACAACGCGGTTCAGCAGAGGAAAAGGGTGGCGGCGAAGACAAAAATGTGCTCAGGTGAGCAAGTAACTGTGCTGGGCCAGACTGTCGAGATTGGAAAAAACGTACTCCTGTGATTGGTTTGATGGCCATATTTTCGCTATCGAAGCTCTCTCTCGGAGCTCAAATTGTACTGGCGTCGTAGCTTTTGTAGATCGTTGCAAGAAAGGGCTGTAGAGACAGCGCGCGCACACACGGCTACCAGAGGTCGGGACGGTGTGGCTGGAGGCGTGAATGAAGGTCGTTTGAATAGCTACCAAACAAGTAGTGAAGCTCCCTCAAAGATCCGCAGGTGAAGTTGCGAGAGCGAGCCCAGCGGGTCTTGGCACGTTTGCTCTCTCGCCTGTGCTCGGATCAGGGATCAGTCCACTTTCTTGTATGCTGTAATAACTGACCGAACCACCCTGCGCCCTCTCCGTACGGACAGATACCCTACCTAGACCTAGGACTCTAGACCTAAGTTGGTACCAAGGCACTTGGACACCTAACTCGGGTGTTGCGACTTCAACAATCCCATCACGCCAGAGCACACATCCTCTCAAGTCTGTCTCTGGACAGATGTCGACGATCTCCCCCAGACGCAAACAACCCTACCATCACCACCATGTCATGCGACACAAGGCTCAGTCCATCCCCACGAGGGAGCCGGCACTCGTCGAACAGCACCTCGTCGACAAGTTGCTCGTGGACTGTGTCAAGACAATCTGCGAGGCCGAGGCGCTGAAGCAAAACATTCCAGATCCCTACATCGAGTCGGTCGCGCTGGAGTCATTTACCGCGGCCACTGAAGAATGTACGCTGTCATCCAAACATTGACCCCTCTCGACCTCGCTGATGATGACGATATAGTCATACTCAAAGTACTCTCTATGGTTCGCCGATCAATGTTGGCAGCACGTCGAAGTGTTCCCATCGCGACTGATTTCGAGACCGCCATCGAAGTACGTGAAATCCCCAGACTCGACGACCAACTCAAACCCTACCCGTCGCAGCCACAATCTAATCCTCCCTTGTACCCGACTCCTCCTCCCGAAGACTCTTTTCACAATATTGTCGAACTCCCTTCTTCATTCCTCGGCCCCGAACTCGATGGACAAGACGAGTTAAAGAAGTTCACCTTCAACACCAAGGGCCTGCCAAAGCTTCCATCGGCGCATACCTTCCGTGACACACCTGTCCTTCCTTATCGAGAAGTCGACAACAGGAAGATCCGCGAATTGGCGACGCAGGAAGGAAAGCTGGGTGAACAGGCGCTCCGCAAATTGGCTGGCGCAGTTAAGCTGGATGCGACACATTCGATTGAGCCGACCTCCAGGCCCAGGTTTACGCTGGGGCCGCGGAAACGCGCGAAGAACACCATCAATATATCCGAGGCGGCGATATTTGAAGAGACACTGCGCAGTCTTCTTTCGAAGGAACCCGGCGGTTTCGAGTTAGGCCCGATCGTCACCAGCGAAAAGGCCTATCGGATGCCGGATGACGTTCAAGTCAAGAGGAAGGCGCCGGGAAAAGGGACGCTTGATGCTGAGCGAAAAGGCTCCTGAGCCATCCTTCGTAGATGCAAGAGAAGCAAGCTCGTGACTGGTCATTATTACATAGCGTCGGCGTTGATGGGTTTGAAAAACGGAGGATTGGAGATGTTGCATATGATAGTGATACCCCCAAGGCGGCCGCTCAGATGAGGCTCATTTTTCAGACCAGAAATAAGTAGCGTATCTCGTGATGGCATTTATGGTTGATTCATCGTCGGCTTTGGTGCTCCTAGCTGCTGATGTCGGTCGTGAAGATCCTGGCTGTGGTTTCCATGCATGCTCGCCCTCCCAAGCTGTGGTCTCGACGTGGAACACTTTGCCGTTCTTTTCGCACCTGTATCACGCAAGCTTGTGTTAGAAAGCTATCTCGTGTCCTCTCAGGTGATTTGCCCGTGTGGGAGGTGTGTGGGAGAGAGAGAGAACTCACTTTCTAAACAGTCGTACAAACGGGTGGCACTCCATGCCAATGTCTGCATGCGGATTCGCAACGAGCCGCTCGGCTTGTTCTTCGGGCGTGGTGCAACTGTACTGCACCAGCTCGAGCAGTTCGCAGTCCCGCTTCAGGTCGAAGTCTCCTAGTTTCCTGCTCTTTTCCTTGAAGTCGGCGGTGTGGTATTGCACGCGCTGGTCGAGGGCGCTGAGCGGGAACGGGTGCGTGGGCGGCGCCATTTGTGTGAGGTTGATGAGTGAGTGGTTTGTCCTACCTACCTGTATGTAGCCTTTAGGTACGGAGCCGGGTATATGGTTGTCCTTTGCGCTCTGCAGTTCTTGTTGTGAGGTACTAGGTCAGGGACGTAAATAGATACCCTCGTATGCTGTAATCCGTGAAACGCAATTGTGTCCTGCCTGGGTCCTTTGGGCTCCCCGGGGAGAGTAGGGTGGTGGGTGTTGAGCAAAAATTACTAAGGTCTAATATAGGTCGGGTAGGGATCTATCTACCTATATCTATCCTAGGTATCCTAGATACCCTAGGTACCCTGGGTATACCAGATATCGCTTTTTTATTTATTCCACCCTTCCTCACTTTCGTTTGTCGCGGAATCATTAACGATTCACCATACACACACTGGTCTTCTGATAATAATGGCGCGAGCATGTCGGCGGAACAGTATGGCGCCAGACTTCTGGAGGATGTGCAGGAAGAGAGCCTCGAGCAGGTGAGTCTCCAACATGTGTGCCCGTCAACTTATAGTCCACGGGCGTGAACTTCGCCTTCCGCTGTTTCACTGTCCTGGTGGTCGTCGAGGGTTTAAGCACCCGGTCGTCCACCGAGAGAGCCTATAGCCTGGCGTGACACCCCCAGCACTCTGTACCGATCGCTGGAAGAAAAGATATCTAACGGCGAGATACCGTTGAGACTTGCCAGTTTCTAGCAGAGGTCAGACTGAGATCGCATCGACTTCCAGTTCCTCACAGCCAAGATGTCACGACCACTTCATTCGCCAGGCTTCATGCCTTGTTGGATCCCGCGGGCGTACGGAACGTCCCCGGACCTCCGACGACTCGACAGGCGGGTTTAGAAATACCTACAACACACATCACAGCTCCAGAAGTTGACCCCAGTGGCGGCGGAGGCGGTGGTGAGGTCGAAGGCGAAGATGAACGTCACGACATCTCGCATCCGCATCGGGGATATCAGAGACTCACCTCACCGACAACAACCGTCGAAATAACATCCCGCAAATCCTCCTGCGGCAAGACGACGCTCCTCTACCATCTTTCCGCCCTGGCAGCACTGCCCAAGACCCACGGCGGTCGAGAGTCAATGGTGGTGTACATTGACAGCGATGGTACCTTCTCAGCGACCCGCCTCCACCGAACAATGCAGCACTGTCTACTATTATCATTAAGGTCGTCTACGCGAGCACAACAACAAGACCGACAAGGAGTTGACATGACAGCACCTCTGGGCTCTGACAAGACTCTCCATCAGACCGTGGCTCGCGATGCCCTAACTCACGTGCTCGTATTCCGTCCTCAATCGTCAACACACCTCATCGCGATCCTCGACTCACTACCGACACTGCTCCTCGACAGGACCAAACACTCCAGTATCTATCGCCCTCTGGGACTTGTTGTTCTTGATTCCGCACTCTCGTTCTACTGGCAGGATAGACTGGACAGGGACATGGCTCGTCTGCAACCCAGGATGCCAGCAGCAGCAGGAGCAGCAGCAGCAGCAGCAGCGGGAGGAGGAGGAGGAGGATCAGGAGTAGGGGTAGGGGTAGGCACGGCAGTGCCAGGGCCGTCGTTCACCGAGACCACCACCACTACTACTCGTACCGGGGCCCCGTCACTGCCGCCGCCACAGCCGAGTCCTCGACCGCGGACATCACAGATCATCGAGCGCTTGCAGAACGTACAAAAGAAATTCGAATGCGCCGTCGTGTTTAGCACGACCACGAACCCGAACACTCATACTCCTGCTTCCAAAGAATCAAACACTACGAGTACGAGCACTACTGGATCGGTCTATGCTAGGCCCGCTCAGAATCAGACACCGACACCGATACAAGCACCACCACCGCCGCCACCACCACCACCCAATGAAACTACACCAGCGATATCACCGTGGACCGCATACGCCAGTCTCACCCTACACCTGGACAAGGCTCGTGTTCCGCAGTTTGCGCCGCAGATGTCACTGGAAGAGTGTCTTCGAGACGCAGAGAAGCGGTTCGACGCCGTGCGGTCTGCAAGGATAGTCGCCACTGTCACTAAGAGTGCGAGTACGAATGCTGGTGGGAAGCGCGATCTCGAGGGGCAAAGGGGGCTTCAACGAAGACAAAGCCACGGGTTCACGTTCAAAATCAGTGACGGAGGATGCATCGACTTTGAAGAAGAGGATACAACAAGACCATGATTGACGGATCCCCGGCAATTACGAATTTGGAGTGAAATGCATCACCCTCCTACCTGCCTACAGGTACCTTTACTACCTACATACCCACCTCCTAAACCACCTGGGCTTTAGACCTGCAGCGTTGATAAACATCATCAGTCTTATTGGTCTTATTATTTTTCATCGTTTACATCTGCAACTTTGAAATCAAATCTGTCGGGCCAGACCCGATCAGAAACACTCCTTTGAAAGTAAATGTATGGTACTGCACAATCAAACTACAAGCCCACTCGGGTCTCAGTTCTTAAAAGGAAGTCCTTCGTAAAGCTGGGATGTTCATTATTCCCATCCCTGTCCAACAAGCTATCCTACCGATGTATGTGTATATGTATATTCATGTTCATGTTTATATTCAATCTTAATTCGCATCTGATCATCATACGCTTCAGCATGAGCGCGCATTACCTCGTCAAGAAAGCCATCTAGCCACCTAGACACAACGGCCTTGTCTCTAATATCCCACGGAGCACCGTGTATGAGCTGTTCTTCAATGCTCAAGACCGCGTCCTTCAGCAATGTCCTTGACACAGGCCTTTTTGCACTCTTCAAACACCTTGACCTGCTTGGCCACTTCCTCCAGACGTCCAATGACTTCTTTGTTCCCTTCGCCGAAGCCATAGATGACGTATGGAATATTGGTCTCCTCGCAGAATTCCCTCACGTAGTCCTGCGCCTTGCGCAAGTTATGTCTCGGGATGCGAGGGAACAAATGGTGGACTGCCTGGAACTGCAGGCCGCCATGGAAGAAGTCAAGCCAGGTAGGACAGTCGACGTCCATTGTTGTACGAAGCATTTTCTGTGCAAACGACTCGTGCACACCCAAGTCCGCGGTCGACATGGCGAAATGGGACAGAGTGATCTGGAGGTGCAGGGGCATTGTGACCATGTGCGAAAGCATGAAGAAGACGAATCGGTCCCAGTTGTTGGGGATGGAGCAGTACACCACGCCATAGCCATACCAAAACCAGAAGAAAAGGATTCCCGTGATTTCCAGGTACCGATATTTCCAGGCAGGGCCCTTCCTGGGACCTTGTCCGAGGATGAGGTACATCCACGACAAACGATAGAGGTTGAATCGGCCAAAGAGGAGTATGGGATAATAAAGCCAATGCTGTTTCGAAATCAGCCATTTGGAAAAGCCGTCGAAGTACATGACGTGTTCGTAAAATGTCGAGCGGAGACTACTGAAGAAGCGGGTCGAGATGGCGAAGAAGGGCATATGTTCGATATCCGGGTCGTGTTCAGGAGAGTTCGTGACAATATGGTGGATATTGTGGTTCCATTTCCACCAGCCGACCGACAGCCCTCCCAGGAAATCAGCGATGAAGATTCCAATACAGGTGTCGATGTGGAAATTGTGCGTGATCCCCATGTGGCCGGCGTCGTGGACGGTGAAGGAAAGCTGGTGGATGAGTGCTCCGAGACAGATGCCTGAAATAGCATAGTAGCCGTAATGCAGGGCTACCAGGAACCCAGCGAACAAGAGTGAATACCGGATCGCTTCAACCCCATAAGACGAAAATGGGCAGTCATATAATCCGGCAGCTTTGATGCGAGCATCGAGCTCTCGGTATTTGGCGACGATCCGATCCTGAGAAGCATAGTCCAGGGAGGGGTATTTTAGAATGTCAGAAGCCCTCTCTGCAGAAAGCTTCGCTTCGATGGGATTTGCCTTGATGTCGATGGCGTCTTTTGGAGACGCTGCATAGACAGATGAACTACCAACGGCTTTTTCGACTTTGGCGTCAACAGCGTCGAAGATGGGAGACGGTGGCACACTCGTGTTTGAGCGGCTGCTTAACTCGCCGTCGGTCTGGGAACCTGTGTCGTCCTCATGATCGTCGTTTGCGGACAGTGGTCTGAAATATCCACCTTGAATTGGGGGAGTGAAGTTGATCCAACGACCCTCGACTCTCCCAATAACATATTTCCGCATGCGTGCTTGAGCATCCAGGGAATGTAATGCTCGAACCTCGTCTGTCCCATCTCTTCCTACCATGTGCTGAATCGCTTTGTCTCCTCCAGGGTGGAAAGGACACCAGGCATCGGCCTTGACCACCTGACCGTCAAGTATGAAGATCTTTCGTCCATCTGCTATCAATCCTTCGATTTCTCTTCGAGACCATACTCGGTCTTTCGGGGAGGTGGTTGGGGCCATGTTCTAGTCGGTGAACACCTCGAGGGACTTTCAGAGGCACAGCGCGAGCATGATATACCTAGGTAGAAAGGAACGAATTGGCGGTGTGCTGGGTTTCACACGGGGAGGTGTAGGTGCAGTAGGTATTCACAAGCTGTAATCCACAGGGAGACAGGACAGTGTGGTTGATGTGTTTCGTGGGTACCTGCGGGACTGCGAGAAAGTGACAGTTGGCAGTGAAATGCTGGTGGTGTTGTTGGTGGAATGACCAGAACATGGGCTGTATCAAGTTTACAATACAGGATCTTTGCACCCCCACGTGCTATGAAAATGTTAGAGACTGTGTGTATTGAACCAGTATTACGTTCGTCCTTCGTATTTGTTCTCTTCTGCTAGACACGAGGATTAGATATGTACCTAGGTATCTAGTAACAGTGCGGATGACTCCATGTCTCCAAAGATCCTCCTCCGAAAGGCATGAATTGTTTCAAGGGTACTGATGCTAATACAGAAGTCCACTTTTACAGGTAGGTAGCATACCCTTTTGAGGATGAGAGGTGGCCCATTTTCTAGAGCATCTAGACAAAGACAGCTCCTGCTTGTACAAGATACGTCAAGGGGCTGCCAGTTGAGCGACCCCTCATGAATTCACACAAGAATTATGAGTCCAATCGAATCTGGGCCCAAAATCGGCGCTCAAATGATATTAAAGACCACAGCTCCGATGGCGAGCATGACCAACGTTCCCATCTTGGATATGGCATCTACCGAGTGCAATGCTCCACCCTCACTGGAGCTGCCATTTGAGCTGCTATTCGAGCTCCCATCACCAAGGTTGATGCCAAAAGGCAAGCCTTGATAGCCAAATGTCAAGTTCTGGGGAATGCTGGCGTTGTAGCACTGCCCGTTAACAATATCCAGGCCCATCAAATCGTCCGGAACTTTGAAGAACATATATGACTGTTGATTGAGATCTTTGAAGCCCTCAGTATTGTACGGAAATTTGTCTCCAGAGTCTGTCGACGATGTATTGCGCAAGAATATGCATTGGACCTGTCCTGGGAACTCCTTCGCCATTTCAGGATAATCGCGCATCACATCTGAGTTACTGGTATCAGCTACCAAAATGAATTTACGGTGCGGAAAGGTCTGGAAGACTTTAACAAGGAGTGCCTTGCGGATGGACAAAGTTGCGGAGACATCGCTAAAATTGAGTGGGCGGGTATCGAAGCCTTTTTGATCGTCAGCATCACGTTCAGATATGATCAAGTCTCTAGACAGAGAAGAGACTCACTTCCACCAGGGTAGGTATCGTAGATGAACTGCATATAGTTGCGGGTCACTTGCTCAGGGGTTGTCGTTAGGTAGTGAAAGTGCATGTTGGGTATGCTATTGGACCAATTCGCATATATCTCTGGCATGTTCATCCAGGGCGTGAACGGTTTGGCAAAGGTATTGAGCAATCCTTGCTTTGGCTCGTAAATCTTTGTCACTCGCAGAATATCATCGATATCGCTGACTATGGTGAAGCCTTGGTCGGATACCAGGTAGGATGTAGCGTTACCCGATAATGTGCCCTGAGCATACACGTTCAGTCTTTGAGGTGGAACGTCACCCACTCCAGGTGCCAGGCTCAATGATGAGTTTGAAACAGGCACGAACACATCGAAATCCCCCTCTGGTGTGGTCAGATATGGCAAAGTAATAGTTTCTTCACCCCCAGCTGGAGTTACTCCGCCCCCTCCTCCAGGCTGTCCACTCGAGCCAAACTCGGGACCGGGAAGGAGGTCCATAGTTACTGATTGATTGGCCTGTTGGACGACGTAGATTTCTCTCGTGAGATTTCTGGCTTGGTCTTGTTCTGAAGGTGGTAGATCAGCGACACTGGTGTCGATCAAGAAGAAATTGGCCAGTTTGTCGACTGTGGCGTTTGAAATGTTTGGTTCTTTGTAGACATTCCCATGGACACGCAGATTCCAGCCATTGCTCGTCCAGTTGCCATAGCCAGGTATGTTAAGCACCTGAGTAGGAGAAGCAGCCAGGTCGGTACTCTTTGCACCGACTGAGCTGGCTACGGCACTACCAGTGGGTAGATTCTGAAAGTTGGGAAACAGGCCATCAGAGACGTATGAAGGGATGGCAGTTCCAAGCTCGCTGAATATGCTGTTCACATAGGAATCTAGGTCTGCAGTGATATCACTGAGAATTCCCCGTCTCACGGCTGCATAATCCGCATAGATGGCGAGGGTTGGTGTCGGAGCAGGAGTTATCAGGGCCTTTTCTTCGTGAGAGATTTCGGCCGGGAGAGCAGATGTCAGGAGGGCGGAGAGGAGGATGACAAGCAATAAACGAAAGTCCATGATACAAAAGGATTGTGAACAAAGGGCGGACTGGAGATGAATAAGGTAGAACACTTCAACCAGTGAGTGAGTGACCGAAGGATCTCACCACGGAGTCACCATGACAAACAACAATTGGACTGAATGAGGAGTAAACGTCGAGAAGCAAAAAGGTACAGCAGAGAAAGCGAAGACATGGGTATTTGATCAAGGATGAATAGGGAGTTGGCAGGCATCGGCTTAGCTTTCTTTAGTGTACGGAGGTACCGGGCATCGATCAAGTGTTGTAAAAAGCAAGGAATCGAGGTTCTATCTCCTTCCTTCCTGGGCGAAAGTGATACAATGCTTGATCTGCGCATTTCTCGGCATGACATCACTTGCAAGGCTTATCTCAATGAAGCTTCAGATCGGGTTTCATGTGCATCTAACTCGTGCAATAAGGCAAGAACGCGGACTCGTACTAGTAAGAGGCAGTCCTCGCACTCTTCCTGTGGTCACCGCACTAAACGTTGACCTCAGGTTCGCTTCATCCATACCTGTACTTCTGAGTCTCCATCATGATTACTATGTGATTGTGAAATCTCTCTATTCTTCACCCAAGGCCTCTGTTGTCCATGTTGAATGTCAGACCCTCAATGCCGCAGTGAACGCTACCAACAGAAATTTTATCGCCAACAACCAGTGTACCTCCAACACCAGTTTATCTGACTTCCAGAAACAAGAACTCCAAGTACAGCGTAGAAATTAATGCAGTTTGTTCTTGCTCAGCATCCAGGTCAGCAGGTCGACCTTGGTCACCACAGCAATTGGCTTCATGGCCGGAACCTTTCCAGGCGTTGAGCTTGCCCCTGTTTCTCTTTCTGTGACGATTGCTGCGCTTTGCCATTCAAAAAACCGGTTGAGCGCACTCAGAGGTGTATCGACGGTGATCTCGACGAAATGACGTCTCTTCTTGCCACCATGTCCCTTGGGGTCTTGAGCTTCTGGTTTCTCGCTCATTTCACTCGAGAAACGGCCCAAATCGGACGAGGTCAAGTCGCTGAAGTCGTTGTGGTCGATGGTGACTTCGCTGATATTGCTGAAGTCAAACATGACATCTGATACTGGTGAGTCGGCGCTTGCCCGGCCATGACTGATTCGAGACAGAAGGTTTCCGAGCGTCACGAGTCCAACCAAGCGCCGGCCCTTTGGAGCGAGCACCGGAAGTTGATCGAAGCCTTTCTCGCGCATTGTTTCGATGGCCGAAATGCAAGGTTGGTCGGCAGTGACCGTTTGGACAGGCTTGAGCCGGAGGTCTCGAACTCGTGCTCCTTGGAATTGGTCGTTCGGCTTGATGCTGTCTCGTCGTGAAATTTGTGGAGTGCCCGGTACCGCCTGGTCTTCTGGCGGCGGTGTGGGCGGCAGGAGATCATTAGCAGCCAACCAGTCATCATCCACAAACTTCGATAGATATGATCGAATACTGTCTGGCAGGATGACCACAATAACGTCGTCTTTGCCCAGTCTCAGTTCTCTCGCTGCTGCAACAGTGGCTGCGATGGCAGAACCGCTGCTTCCTCCGGCAAGAAGACCTTCTTCTGCTATCAGTCGGCGAGCATAGTAGAATGATTCCCTATCATTTGTCTTGTACCATTTATCCACCACTTTCTGATCAAGGACATCCGGAATGAAGTCGTAGCCTATACCCTCAACCTTGTATGGCTGGTTGGAGAATTCGTCGTTGAGTTGCGATGGAAGAGCCAGGATCGAGCCCTGGGGGTCAGCTGCGATGACCTTGATATTCTTGTTGTGCTTATGCAGACCACGCGCCAAACCAGTAATTGTTCCACCTGTGCCAGCTCCGGCAACAATGGCCGTGATTGTGCCGTTGGTTTGCTCCCAGACTTCTTCGGCGGTCCCCAATTCATGCGCCAGCGGATTATCCGGGTTTCCGTATTGATCCAGGATGTGAGCATTGGGTAGTTCCTTTTCCAATCTCTTTGCCACTCCAATGTGTGATTCTGGGCTGTCAAAGGCCGCTTGTGTAGGTGTCCGGATAATGGTGGCGTTGAGGGCTTTCAGGACCGCGACTTTCTCTGCCGACATCTTCTCCGGAAGAGTGATGATCGTCTTGTAGCCTTTAATAGCGGCCACAAGAGCAAGGCCTATGCCACTGAGGTCTGCGTCAGTACTTCTTCTGCTTGCCATTTGCGCGCCATGGCACCTACGTGTTTCCACTAGTTGGCTCGATCAGGGTGTCTCCAGGCTTGATGCGGCCTGACTTCTCAGCCTCCTCTATCATGCGTAACGCTATCCGGTCCTTCACACTTCCTCCGGCGTTGAAGAACTCGCATTTTGCGTAGACCGTGGCCTCGATACCAAGCGACTGCGGGATTTTCTGTAGGCGAACCAGCGGGGTCTGGCCGATGAGCTCCAAAGCAGAGGCATGTATGCCCTGCGCATGAAATCGATTATCTCCAGCCATCATTAACTGTTGGATGTGATGAACAATCGAGTTTTCGAGTCAAGGAAAAAATGGTAACTTAAAATGCATGTCTGTGTGGTTTGCACCAAATCCGTTGAACATGACGAATATCAACTGATGGTTGCGGCGTTTCAGCCGTTGATAACCGAAGCATCGGCTCCCCTCATGAGCGTTTAACGAGTGAATAGACTGTACCTTGCTATTTCCTTGTAGCCCTATCAGTTGGAAGATATTGCTCCCTAAGCCTGTGCAACATCCTCCATTCCCCTGCGATCGCATGCTATCGCATCTGTTGACTACGTTCACGCAGATTTACCGTGTTTAGGTGAGTGTTCGGCCCCGCGCGCCTCGGTCTGGCGAACCCCGCGCCCTACGAGTACGTGTAGTAGGCGGGCTTCTTCAGTGTGAGTTGGCAATCGTTGTGATCATCCATGGTCTTCTCCTCTAGTAGGACTTGTTACGCTCTCCTTACTAGACAACGTTATTGACCTGGCGGACCACATTGCAAAACGACCCTGAAAACGCGGCAGGATGGCATACCCCTCGTTTACAAAAACGTACCACCACTCGTCCTACGCAGCTATAAGTCCAACGAGACCAGAGCTATCAGTTAGGGACAAGACAGTAATCGTGACCGGAGCCGGTGATGGTAGCATTGGCGGGACAGTGGCGCTGTCGTTTGCGCAAGCCGGAGCACGGAAGATTGCACTGATGGCCAGAACCGAGACATCCCTCAAGGCGACGAAGGATAAGATCGTTCAAGCATTCCCCGACGCCGAGGTCATGGTCGTCACGGCCGACGTGTCAAAGGCTGAAAGTGTGGGAGTTGCAGCGCACCGCATACGAGCAACTCTAGGAGCATGGGACGTATTCGCGCACTGCGCCGCCGTGGCGCCCACCCACACCACCATCGCCGGCGCGGATGAGGACGAATGGTGGCACGCGTTCGAGATCAATACGAGGTTCTCGTCACACTTTGCTAAACATTTTCTACCAAAGTGTCGGCCCAACGCCACATATATCGGTGTCAATGCGGGTGCGTGCCACCTTCCTGGTTCCAATTTTCCAAAGAGCTCAGCATACTGTGCCTCAAAGCTCGCCATAGCCAAGCTTGACGAGTTCCTCGCTGCTGAAAATCCTCACCTGCGTGTGTTCACGGTCCATCCTGGCATTGTTCAAACGAACATGACGAAAGGCTTCATCGGAGACAGCCGCCGTCGTGGTATCGTGCTCGACGATGCTGAACTGGTAGCCAACTTCATGGTGTGGCTGGCCTCTCCGGAATCCGACTTTCTGAGGGGAAGGTATGTATGGTGCAATTGGGATGTGGAAGAGATGATTGCCAAAAGGGCAGAAATCGAGAGTAACCCAACCCTCTTGACGATGACCCTGGGTGGCTGGCCCTTTCAGTAAGAATCAAAATCTCCTCCTTTTGGTCTGGTGTTCAAGCCAGGTGAAGCAAGTCAGCGTTAAGCTTTCAGTCAGCTATTCTGATACACGAGGTAGTGGAGCTTAAATACCAACATTTGAACGACATAGACAACTTAGCATTTTGGGCACGATCGAATACAACGGCTGCCAAAAGTGGGATTTTATCTATTCGCAATATCTCCACCCCCATGTCGACCTCGCCGGCAGCTTTTATCCCCCTGTCCAAAAGCCTATTCATTCAGGAACTCATTGACCAGCCTAGAAAATTGATCATGGTACTCGTTCAAGAAGCCATGCCCACTGTCCCCATACAAGTGCAACTGCGCATCCGAATTGACCAACCTCTTCCACAGCACTATACTATTTTCTGTCGCAACGAGTAAGTCATTACTACCGTTGGCTACCAACACGGGGATCTTGATCTGATCGAGTCGGTCATAAGTTCCCTCTTCCGGGTGTTCACCTGAGAAGAACCGCTGAACAGTGGCAATCTGGTTTTGCAGACCTTGACCACCCAGCAAAGGCGCGCGATTCGTACGGGCGTTCGCCATGCGCTGGATCCACTCCTCAGCTAGGGCTTGTTTCTTCTCCGATTGAGTGAAGAATGTGTGCTTGAGGCCAGCGTGGGACTCATCAAAGGTGCTTGCGCTAGCAACTTCGACAAAGTGCTTTGGGTCACTGGCCACCACACCCTCACCGGCCGAGGGCCCAGCGCCACCGACGATCAGTCGTCGCACGAGGTCAGGTGCTTGCAGTGCCATAAGTTGCGCAACGAAACCGCCCATGGAAAATCCAAGGACATCGAGCTTTGTGATTCCTAGGGCGTTGACGACGTCCAGGATGCCGGTGGCCCAGTCAACAAAGCGTGTCGGGACTTCGCCTTCGCTGAGACCGACGCCTGTGTTGTCCACTAGTAGAATTGGGCGAGCAGCGGCCAGAGGGTTGATAAAAGCGGGATCCCACCAGTCCATGTTGCCTCGGAAATGGACGTGTAGGAAGAGAGGGGTGCCAGAAGACTGTCCAAAAAGGCGGTAGGCATGTTTGACACCTTTGACAGAGACGTACTGCGTCTGTGCGGTCTCGTAAGTCGACATGTTGCTTGCTTGGTATAGTGTAGATGTTTTCTGATATGAAGGTCTCTCTTGAAGATTGATGAGCTGATGCCAGTAGCGAAGGGAAGTCCGACAGATGATGGCTATATCTGCGCATTTATATACTGCTGAGCAGCGCGAACCATTCGATGCTCACGGCTCCGAATGGAAACATTGAAAATCAAACCTGACAAACCACAGGCATGAGGCCATTCCAGTGCTGTATAGACAACTACTCGTATTCGATTATTCATGAGTGACTCGATGTTCATTGGTCCTCACGAATTTCCTAATGCGGTGCATGATGAGGCCCTCGGAGGCTGCCATTGGGCATGTGTCTTTGAGGAGCCAGGAGAGGACGCCAAATTGTTGGATACACCACGAGAAAACAGCGAGAAGCTGTTCGGTAATTCTCTTGCACCATGGACAAACGGAGGTATCTCTGTTGCGAGTAGCAACTAACCACCGACTCATGTGAGGATGCCTTCAAGTGCAAGATTTGTCAGCCAACTTGGAACTCCTGATCAACCTCAGCACACAGTAACAAGCCACCGACGCGTCGACTTTCGCTATTGTGATTTCTCTTCGTCAAGTTAACGGATTATCATAGCAGATCGCGCAGGATGAACCGATGCACAGTTATTGTCTCTACCAGAAGCTCGCAGCCACTGCGGTCCGCATATCGATCATATTCGGCAGGATTTTCTAGCTACTGAGATACGTCGACATTTCCATCTACAGTCACATCTGCTTGTAACCAACTATGAATGCTTCAGGTCGGCCTACATGAAAATTGGCGATGTTCTGCGTCATATTGTCGACAACGACCCGACTGAGAAGGCCGTGCCGAGTTAGTCGAACGGTAGCGAGGCGTCTAGAGATGCTATTGTGTGGCGTTCCACGTACAAGGTACGTTTCTCCCCAGGAAAGATTTTGACGGATCACACTAGTACAGGTCTACAGGAGTAAGTCACATGAAGGGGGCACAAGGTGGCCGAGGCGTTTTCACTTTCCACCACTGGGACTGCACACCGGTATGTACAGGCCTGTGGCTATGCTTATTTCAGCCCCCGGTGGCCCCATCGTCTAGTCTACTAACTGATCCGTAACTAAGTTAGTGCGACGACTGGCACCAGCGCTCACAGGGCTGGACGATGCTACTGGGGATACATCTGGTAACGACGACCAGGCACCAATTTCAATGGGTCACTGCGCCCTGTGCAACGGAAACATGCAGTACTGAGGGTAGTGGATGAGGAATCTACAAAGGTAGGGGCGTTCACTGAGAAGAGGTCCCATCCATGACTTTCTGGTTGATTTGCAAACCTCGCCTCTCAGGCTTTCACGATGAAGCACCTCATCCTACTCTCCGGCATCTTTACATTGGTTTTAGCCAAGTCGATCATATTTGATTTCTGGAAGGAGAGGCCAGTTCACAGGCCATCTCTGTCTCGTCGCAGCAACGATGACTTCAGCAACCCCCTCTACGGCGATTATGAAAAGGTTCAATACTACGTCAATGTCACCATTGGCACTCCAGGCCAACGGGTTGCCCTTCAGCTCGATACTGGAAGCAGTGATACCTGGGTACCCTCGGTAGACGCTGAGTCCTGCGCAGATGATGGCTGCAGTGATTTTGGCGCCTTTGACAAGAATACTTCATCGACGTATCACTTGATCGAAGACCAGGTAGGGATGTTCGGAATCATGTACGCCGATGGAACGTATGCCAGCGGCGACTATTTCACCGATGTTCTATCCTTTGGCGAGAACATTACTTTGAAGGATACGACCATGGCATTGGCCAACGACACTGTCCTTACTGAAGGCTTAATGGGCATCGGCTTCCGCTCCAACGAAGCAAGTCTCGAAAATGATGAGCCATTCTCTTTCCCTACAGTCCCAGAACAACTTAAAAATCAAGGCTATATCGACCGGGTTGCGTACTCGTTGTACCTCGACTCGTACGAAGACAATACCGGGTCTATCTTGTTTGGGGGCATCGATTCTTCCAAACACATCGGTGAACTCCTTGCTCTTCCCCTGTCCAAAGACGACGAAGGCAACTATACAGAGTTCTTGGTTGCACTGACTCAAATATCAATTCACGATGGGAAAAGCACGCGCTCTCTGACCAGACCAACATTCAATACGCCTGCCCTGCTCGATTCTGGCACCACAGACTCGTACCTCCCAAAAAAAGTATTTGACGCTCTGTCCGACGGCCTCGGTGCAACAGAGGATCAGGGCTCTGGATATGCATACGTCCCTTGTGCGTACCGAAAGAGCAATGTTTCAGTCATCTACACTTTTGGGGGAAAAGACGGCGTGAATGTGTCGGTGCCATTGTCTGAGTTGATTTCCGAACAAATCGACGACGATTCTGCGTACGAAAATGGCACTCCGGCATGCGCACTGAATTTCAACCCTACTGACGACCAGAATGGCATCATCCTCGGTGACAGTTTCCTAAGATCCGCATACGTGGTGTACGATCTAGAGAACAAGGTCATTGCTCTCGGTCAGGCCAAACTGGGTGGGAAATCTGCTGCCAACAGCGCGGCCATCACTGATATTCCGAAAGGAACCGCGCTTCCCGGCGTCTCACGAACTGCTACCGTCACGGCAGCGCAAGCGACTAGTTCCCTTGATGACTCCCCCTCCTCCAGCAGCAGCAGCAGCCTGTCACTTGGAGCCATTGGTACCCCTACTTTCAGCCTGCCAGGTGTTTCATTGACTGCTGTTGCCTCTCCCACAGGAACTGCAGCCAGTGCAGCCAAGGGGGCGTCAAAAGATAACGGGGCAGTGCTCGTCGGTGTTTCGAAGAGCACGTGTGTGATGGCAGTGCTAGCTTTTGTGATGTGTATGTTGTAATTGGTACATAGTAATAGAATGGACGTTGTGTCGTGCCATTTGTAGCTGATACAAGATTGTCTATGTATGTAGGCATCTGCCTTATGCATGCCAAGCCCCTGCACGGGTCATGGACTCTGATGATGCCGGATCAACAAATCCCACGCGCATCGCGTCACACATGTTCCTCCCACCAACACCTGCACTTTCTGCGCCACCATCTGCATCGTCCACGTCGCGCTGACTTGCCTCTACTCGCGCTGGAGGCTCTGCGACATAGAGGCTGCTTTTGCAGCTCACAGTGTTAACCAGATACCATGCCGCGCCCGGCGCTTCGTCGACGGCACCTCAACCGAAATGCGCCCACTCCACGCCATGGTGGAAAGATCCCCAACAGCAGTCCGGCCAAGCTGGAACTCGAGAAGAAGCTTGCGCATAAGCCAGTAGGACAAAGGCCGACCGATAGCGATGACAGCGATAGGCTCGTTGTCAAGGGAAATGGGAGAAGGGCTCGGCAGCCGCAGGAAATCTTTGCTTCTGGGGCGGTGGGAAAAGGCGACACACCTGGCGCGTATCCCAGTCGGGCACAGAGAAGAAAGAATATGATCAGGGATACCAGAGAGATACTTGCGAGCGCGCAGCAGAGCTCGGAGAATTCACCCGATCCGAATCCAAAGCAGCCTCGACAAAACGAAACTGCTCCACTCACAAATGGGAAGGTCCGTAAAGTGTCAGGCACCAAGCAGGATGTATCAGCGCAGACCCCAGCAGTAGTATCCTCTGCTCTCAAACCGTCGGCAGCTCTTCCAGGATCAGTACAGCCTACTCCGTCAAGAGAGACATCGATCCTGGGGATTTTGAAACCGAGGCGGAGACAACCTAGTATATTGCAAGACCTCGGCAACGAGTCATCCACCTTTGACCTTGCGGATGAAGAACAATTCCTCCCTGACGATGAATCGACACCGTATAACTTGTCGAAATCTCACAATGTTCCGATCACCCCGGCCACACACTCCTCACAACCCTCGACAGCATCATCGAAGAAAAGGAAATTCGGATCTTCCGATCCTGTGCAATCGCACGTAGACGAGAGACGAACCAAGTCCCCTCTTGTCACGATGGACGCTACAACCGTGTCACCAGAACCCTCTCTCCCACCCATGCCAGTATCTGCTCTTCGACAATCGGGCAGAAAGTACAGAGAACGCGCCGAAAGGCATGACGACATCCTAGCTCCTCCCGAAAGCTGTTCATCGTCGCCATCATCCCCAGCGAAGGTGTCCACAGCCCTGTCGGTGAAGAAGATAACTACGAAATCAAGCAGACCTGGCAACACCATGACCACGGAACAACTCCGGGCGCTCATGATGCCCACCAAACGACGGAAAACCACGAGAGAACGCAAGGGTGTTTTGGGCGAATTTGATATTCCCGCGGACCCTGACACGAATTTGGACGACATTGGGATTTTCGATGACGGCGACGGCGACGAGTCGAGTTTCCTCCCTACCCAGAGGAAGAGTCGCAAGACAAGGGCTAAGCCTGGCAGAAGGAAACCCCTGAAGGCTTCTTCTGCTGATGCTGGTGCTGTTGCTAAGCCAGCCAATCTGAACAAGCAGGCCACTGCTGCCGCTGCACGTGCAGCAAAATCAAAGACCAAGTCAAGTACGGAACATTTCACTGCTACCACCGCGCCTGTCCTCACGCCCTCCACCTCTACTGCCACTACTAGATTGTATTCAAGAAGGAACCGCGAAACTAAGTCTCCGTCACAGCTCCGAACCATCAACTTTTCCACGTCGGTCCCGGCGTCGGTCGAAGTCCAAGTCGAAAATCCCACAAAGTCATATGGTGGCTCCCACCTTCGGCGCAGCGGTCGACAAAGGCGAGATACAGCGGACAAGGAAAATCGCATACCCGAGGATTTCTCGTCAAACGAATCGTCCTTGTATGATGGCGACGGTGGACGTGGACGATCTGGCGTGGCGGTGGACGTGGAGGAGGAGCGGGATAAGGACAAGGATAGGCAGGAGAATGTGAGAGGAAAGTCTAGTAGTGTTCTCCGTAACGGCAACAAGGGCGGCAGCAGCAAATGGGCAGACATTGACGCTTGGGATATGGATTTTGAAGATGTCGAAGTCACGACTGGATCTACTAGTGGCAGTTCACCCATGAGGTGGTGATGGTGAAATGTCATGAACGTGTCATAGCATTAGGTACCTACATCATATCACGTTTAAACGCCCGTCCGCCCGTCCGTCCGTCCATCGTGGGAAACCCAGAAAACTGTAGTACTCCCGTTTCGGTGGTGCATGGTCTGTGAGTAATAAGTATCAGGAGGCACACACCGCTCTGGTAAGGTACATACATCCTACACTGTACGGACTGACTAGTTAAAAGATACTCGACTGATCAGTGATCGCCGTGGCCCGCCCGCGGGGGGTACCACGAGTACAAAACACTTGTAGTTTAGTTAACTAGTCAGTTAGCTACCCGTTTGTGTCGATCGATATCCGGGGTATGGAAATCGCGGTGCAATGTCCTACAAACAGGTACATACAGTACCACTGTACCGGTAGTTTCAGGCCAACCAGACGTTTTTTTCTTTGAATTGTCAGTCGGCACGAATCCACACACAACCTTTGGTAAACTAGCCTGAGGTACCTGACGGAACCCACTCCCTTCTGTTGCTTGGGCCCGAAGTTTTGAAACGCGCAAGTACCTAATACTAACTATTGTAGTTAAACAGGACCTGAGATTCAGGTTAGGGGGCCGTTCCCGCTTGATAGGGCAAGGTGAACTCAGAAAGACCCTGACTGGGTAAACTTAAAGTTTTACAGCACGGCACCTTTATTTCTACGTGCTCGAATCTCATAGACTGGTGGACATGAATGGCCTCGCTCGAAAACGACATAATTATCAAACCCCCCCCAAAAAAGGGGGGCAGCAACGGCGAGAGTAAATCATATGATCATACATGTACATTAGATCTTTCCGTTTTCAGTACATTACAAACCTGGGTTTTTCTATCGTCATCATCTCATGAACATCGTAATCACCAGTCCAAATGATATCGTATCCAGCAAACACTTTATGTTCTGCCAAAGACCTTTAAAGACATGGACGTTGTAAATGCTTTGCCGCTAACACCTTGTTGATGACCGGGACTGCGTGGCGGGTATTTTCCTTGATTTTGAATCGACGAAGATCGAACGCCTCAAATAGGTACACAGGTGCCAACCCACGACCGGGAGTATCGACGAAAAAGAGGACTGACGCCAAAGTAAACGGCAACACTAAGTTGAGCCATGACGGTCAAATCGTGCTGGGGTTAATGTGCACCGTCGGGCTTATGCAATCGCTGGCCGCCTGGCATAACGGCGTTAGCCTGCACAACTTCCGACAGGCGGGGACGTCGCAGACTAGGTTTCAACTCACAGCGTTCGCATATCAATCTCCACTTGCTCCTCTTTGATGGACACTAGAGACCGCTCCCTCGTCATCACGCGTTCCTGCCTGAAGTTGTCGTATGGGAGGTCATCAGTAGGGTCCCCTAAAGATATCACATAAGTGCCTCCATGCTGGTGCTGAGGGTCCGCTTTGTCGACAGGAATCGACTTCAAATGATTCGGGCGCAGCGTTAGTTGAGAGTTATTGAATGCGGTCCAGAACTGGTCTCGAAGCTCCTTGTCGTGGCTTGACTGCATAATGCAAGAGATATCAGAGTTCAGATGTTCATTGACCATCTTTTCTTGTGGTGCAGGTACTGGAGGGCCTTGTACACGCCGAGGTGCAGCCTGGTCCGCTTGGTGACCATTCAAGAAGTGACTGGATTTTGTACTGTGGAAGTAGTTGTGGATAGCTGCGTCTTTTGCAATATCTCGGGAAGGCATACTGTCGGTAAACAAACAAGGCAAGCGAACCAAGGCTTGTTGCAGCAAGGGCTTGCCTTGAAAGGGCTCTAAGGAGTTTGGTCAAGGATTTGTCTATCTTCAGTTATCAGGAAAGACCCACATTTTTTTTTTCGATTGTCCTCTGAAGCAGGGTTTGTGACTGGCGAGATGTGTTTTTAGTGATCGTCCATCTGCCGTAAGGTACTTGAGAGGATCAGATGATGTTGACACCGGCTTTGCGGATGAAAGCGAACGAACTTGACAATGACGCTCGAAGGTAGGCTGACTTTAGGGCAAAGTCGTGATAAGCATGCCCAAGGGGAGATAGCTTGTATTTAGGTAGCCATGAGAGCCCCGCCGTGCTTTTGCCATCTTCTATGCCAAGGACATTGTTCAATGGGACGTGCTGTTCATCGCAGCCGTGCTGCAGCTGTCAATGGCCATCGAAACGTGAAATGCCATAAGTGAGCCGTAGGCCCCCACATTGTCAACCGCGCTGTCCATAGATCCAGCTTAGTGCTCGGTAGGCGTCTGTAGCTTGCCCCGATCGACGTACTCGTCTCGTCTGGGTACAGGGCCGTAAAAATGAGGCAACAGCGATCGCTCCAATGATGAAGCATCAAGAGAACTCATGGTTTCCATGGTGCTGACAGTGCATGGGAAAGTGATGTGGATCCTCGGTAGAAGTACACCTCATTGCAAAAGAGGCGGATTTCCACGACGCCCAACTGGAAAATTACGGACGTGCAAACATCAACATGCAAAGTGTGATCTAAAGCCCATGCGACGCATGTCTGGTTGTGTTCAGGCCCCGCTTCAGCCTCACCATGAATCTGATCTGTGGTCTCAGATCGAACTCCAACGATCCAGGGCACTGACCGTGCATCCATAATGCCAAGCAGAGAGCAAACAGGAGAAGATGTCGGCAAATGGTTGTGCGTCGCCGCACACCGCGATGGAAATGTCAAGGTCAGGGTTAAGGTGTGAAATCGAGGGCTCGCAAAGTCTGGCCAGCGTCGGGTAGCAGAGGTCGGTGCTTCACCCAATCAACCCTTGCGTGAAAGTGTACTTGTAATGCACAGTTGGCATTACTGGTGGACACGTCGCTCAGAAGCATGTCTATGTTGGCTTTGTGTGCCCAGCACAACCTCATCCCTGCAACAGTTACACGATCCCTGCGGTCTTCTGCGGTGCGAACAATGTGATTGGACTCGCTCGTTTGCTACCCTTCATTTTGTTGAACTGACGATTGTAGTGGTCCATAGGCGACATTGGTAATGAGGGCTCGGCCATGCCACGTTGGTAGAGATGCCCGCGGCTGCCGTCAATTGTCCTTCAGCCCCATGCCTAGTCCGTATGTCGTCGCGGATCGGTTGTCTGCGTATTTTTATTTCCACCAAACCATTACTCGTATAAGTCAAGATACGTTCAGATGTAGCAGAGATCCCGTACATTCGTTTGCTGCGCGCACGGATACCCAGCAAAGTGTTCCCCATCAAGCTTGAAGGCAGACAAAGGTGAAAGTCAGCGGAGAATGTGGCCGAAAGTGAAAGTCATCGGAGAGCAGCTCTCAGCAAGGAGACATCGAGAAGAAGGGCCATGCTGAATGCTGAATTGGCCACGTAGTGCATTGAATGAGAAGTACCTGGAGTGAGGTGCCTCTCAAGGTTCGATCGCCAAGACTCTGGGGGAGGTTTATGGGAACCTGGGAAGGAAGGCACGGGAGAGTCTAAACTCATGCTTAGGCAGCCGCGACCGCCAATGCCAATTCGGTGGGTCTCACATGCGGTCACAACCTCATCACTGCTTGTAGACAAACACCGTCTGGTGCCAGCATTCGCCTGGCCTCGACTCTGCACTTCGCTCAATAACTCACTCATTCATCACAAACCCTCTTCGTACCGTCACCACATCAATTCTTCAATTTCTCGTCAGTTGTGGGCATGCATACCACTTCCTAGCCTCGCCAGTCCTTCGTACCCTCGTACCCTCGTCAATCTATCTCCCGTTGGTCGTCCTATGGCACGCTCGTCGTGACCAACCCCCGTCTGCGTCCTTTGTTGGAACAAAGACCATGGAGAAGCTCTTGGAGCTGAGCGCAGCGCTCACCCCGCAGTTGCAGGCGCAGGACGAAGATCAATACGACAGAATAGCGCTGGGTCTAGTCTCCGCGTTGAATAAACACCCTTGGCAAGATCAACCTCCTGTGAAGAGCGAGGACCTTGATGTGAGTGCCAAAGGAGTCCCGTCACTGCGTAACAACTAACACTCGTAGGGTATCCCTTCTGCCGACACCATTCTCTTCTCCTACTTCCTTGTCGCTGCAATAGAGGCAGCCAGCGCAGGTGGAAAAGCCGCCTCGAGACAATTACCTGCAGCCGTCTTACAAGGAGGATCGTTGTGGCGTCATATCACTCAGTTCCTTTTCGACTTCGATCCGGTCCAGGCGAGATACTGTGGGGCACACTTGCTAAAAGTACTCGACTGCGTGGCAACTGGAGCTGAACAGACTGAGGACTACGACCTCCCCATACAGTTGTTACGCGATTCTATTCTACGATTAGACGATACCTCTTCCACCCTGACCTCCACACATCTCACCTTCGTACGAATATGTCTCTTATCACATGCATGCTACCGTAGCACCGATATTCTCAGCATGCCAATCGGTCACATTCCAATATCGCACAACGAAACCCATGGGCCCAACAACATATGCTCAGCTTCCCAGCCACCTTGGAAATACCTTACTCCAGCCACGGGCCTGACTCAGCCGGTCACGAATCGCATGTTCATGGAATATTACCTCCTCGGCGGTCTTTGTTATATGACAGAAGGACGATATCGAGAAGCCTTATTCTTCCTTGAAGTCGTCATCTCGACCCCGACAGTGCCCAACGTGGCCAGCTTGATCATGGTCGAGGCATACAAGAAGTGGCTTCTTGTTGGCCTTCTCCTTGATGGTGTTGCCCGAACAGCCCCCAAGTACGCGTCCGCGAGTGCAATGAGGTACATTCGAGCTATTGCGAGACCGTACGAATGTGTGGTAGAGGCATTCAAGGCGAACAATATCGATCGTCTACGTCAAGAGATAGAGGCCGGGCTTGGCGTGTGGCAAGAAGACGGAAACTATGGACTCATGGTTAAGGTCTTTCAGTCCTACCGCAGACTCTCGATCGAGAGAATCGGTAAGATGTTCGAAGCAGTTCCGATTGCCGAGATTGCAGCGAGGACCTCGCCCAACCCGAACGACATTGACGAAACAAAGTCTTACATTGAATCAATGATTCTTAAGAGACAACTTAAGGCCGTATTCATATCTTCCGAGAAAGGAGACATGCTACGATTCTCGCCGGAAGAACAGAAAGCCGAGACCAGTATTAAACACTTTCTGGGATGGCAGATACGAGACCTTGAAGACCTCCTGACACAGGTGAAGGACACCGATCATCGCCTTGGACTGAGTAAAGAATATATTGAGTTCTTGAAGAAACTCAAGAAAATCCAGGATGATGAGAAGAGGGGCGGTTCTTCCAGCAAGGCACGGGCTGACGACGTCGATGAGGACATGATGGAAGAGTACTAGACCGATCGCTTGGACATGCAACCTGGTCGACAGGCAATGGACAAGCTGCTGCGCGGTCTGCAGATGATGACAATATTTGAGACGAACACTGGCACCCGGGATGAACGAAAGAAACGACCTGGGATGGCATTGAAGCCCCGCACTACGACATGACATGACACTGGTTTGTTTGGGGCCGAGGATGACGGTGGACATGGAGAGACACTCGGACGGACACGTCTTATGCATGGGCTAGGTATGATTCAGCGAGTGATTACCCGGCATTTGAGGATCCAGAATCAGAATCAGTCGCCGTCCGGCACATGGATGTTTGTGGTATGTCTTAGAAGAGAGGAAAAGTGAATCCGGCGCAGAGCTGGAAGGTGTGTGAGGTCTGTCACAAAATGGCAGCAGACTCTCATCACGCGTCCCTGCCGCAAGAAGGGAGTGCACCGTGCATACTTACAGCTAGTAGATAGAAGCTGTACTCTTCTTGGTCATCCATCAATGCTAGCAGCCATGGGCCACCGGGCTGTAGGTGGTCCAAGTTAAACGTTTCAAAACTACCAACCCATTATTGATGCTCGAAGTCCCACACCCGCGCCATGTTCTAAAGTTAGACCAGTCGTACAGGAATTCAAGCTTGGTATCCGGTAGGTCTGTGTCTTGGAAGCATGCATACATATATACATAGCAAAGCTGGAAGTATGTAACGATTGGACCTTACAAGTCACATCGTGGGTAGGTACATCGGTAGAGCCCCTGGGTTGATTGAGACCACACTGTTCGCCGACAACAAAAACAAACTCGACATGAATCCCAGTTCCCGCGAGATGAGGATTTCGCAGCGTCGGTTAGGTAGGTCGAGTAGCTTACATACTCCAAACCAACCACCTTTCTTACTGCGTCCCCCTTTCCCTGGAACACCGAGATTCATGAGGATGTGGATCACCGAATCCCCTGTTTCTTGACATCATTTCCTTGCCATCACTGACTGAACAGTGAACACATCGCCGTTTCCGTTCTCCCCCTTCCTCCCCCCTTCGTTACCCATCCGTCACCCGAATTCTGCGGGAAACGTCTGCAGGTACAGACAACACCCAAGCAAAAAGAGTGGAGGGATTGTTTTGGAATGGCAATAATAAGTTGTACAGCAAGCCCCCTCGTGCACAAACGCCGTTAAAAAAGACCAATAAAGACCAAGCCAGGGTATTGATTGGTGTGGTTCGAATATTTCAAGTTGTTTTTTTGTTCTTGTTCATGTCGTTGTGGGATGTGGTCATCACAATTTATGCGGTGGCGCTGGCGCCGGTATCTGTCGTCGCCGTGACCCGTTCAATTTCGATCTTGGGCATGCTTGCGGAGGCACTGCCGAGGTCGGTCTGTCGGGCATTGGGATTCTTGGTGTAGTAGTTGCCTGTGATGGAGGGGTCAGTATTGCCTCCGGAGGTTTTGTGGGGTGGTAGGAGGGTTAAACTTACTAATGGCCGACTTGATGGCGTCCTCGGCCAACATCGAACAGTGAAGCTTGACAGGAGGTAGACATAACTCCTTTGCAATCTCTGTGTTTCTGATCTTGCCCGCTTGTTCGAGGGTCATGCCCCGGACGAGCTCGGTCAGGTACGACGAGGACGCAATGGCCGAGCCGCAGCCGAATGTCTTGAACTTGACGTCGGAGATTTTCTGCGTGTCGGGGTCGACCTTGATCTGGAGTTTCATCACATCACCGCAGGCCGGGGCACCGACGAGACCTAACAACGAGATGACAGTCAGTATGAGTGTTGGCAATCCGTTGTTTGCAGTGCGGGTTCGGAGGTCGGGTTATCGCGCATTGGAGCGAACTTCGGAGATAAAATAATAGATTACGACGGTGTAGGCGATGGATGGCGGAAAAATTGAAGACGACAGCTACTCACCGGTACCAACATCGACGGCATTCTTGTCCATCGACCCGACATTTCGTGGATTCGAGTAGTGGTCCAACACTTTTTCATGGTACGATCTTCTCTGTGTCGGCTGCGTGGCGGCAGGTCGGAGGAGAGGCGTGCGGGAAGCAAAGGATGGCCGGACGGAGGATTGGGCCGAGGCGCTGATTGCGCGAGGGACGCCGAGAAGAGCTCTTCGTGACATTGTGTGCGTGGTGTGCGGTAGCTTGCGAGGTACGAGAGTCGTTATCGAGGCAATGGTGATGGGTTTGGTGATAGGAAGTGTTCGTGCAGAGGTGTAGGTGTGTATGTTCGATTGTAGAATGAATGAATTGATTAAGTAGCGCATTTAACTAAGCTGCGGATGGCAAATGGCAGGAGGGGAAAATGTTGAAATGACAAATGACAGGCAATGCGTCACGGCCGCCACGTGACTCGCCATGACATCAATTGCGCTTCTGCAGCTCGTCGTGCTCGTATTCGTATTTGTATCTGCATCTGCGCGGTGGGTGCCTCAGTGGTTATACACCTTCAAACAAGGCCTCGCCTTTGTAGAACAGGACGCGTCCCTAGCAACCACAGTCAAAGTTTCCTAGACGTCAATCACGTTCCCGTTGATACAAGTTGGTTACTTCGTCTTATTACTTTCCTGGCTTCACGCATTCCAAGCCCGACGCTACAGATTGTCACTCCCGGAAACCCAAACACACATGTGATACGACTACTCAGTCCTGGTGCGTCCCGTCACACTCGCTCAACTCAACAATGCCGTTCGCGTCTTCCAAGAAACGCAAGTCTTCCTTTGTCGCCAACGACGATAGTGACGTCGAGGCCGATGTACCCACGAAGCGCGGCAAGGGCACGTCGGGCACTTCATTCAAACCCGCGGGCAAGCGCCAGACCGACTCCGAGGGCAACCCGTACTGGGAGATTTCGAAAGGGCGACGCGTCACGATATCCGAGTTCAAAGGCAAGACGCTCGTGAACGTTCGCGAGTACTATCAAAAGGATGGCGAGTGGTTGCCGGGGAAAAAGGTAATGCCTCCTCCTGGCCCTGCCCCCTACCCCTTTAACCCGAACAGAGTATCCCCCCGACCTTCAAGTTACCTGCAGTACGGTACGCATCTAATCACTCTACTCGTCGGATCAGGGCATATCAATGTCAATCGAGCAGTACTCGGCACTCATCGGACTCATGCCTCAAATCGAGGGACTTCTGCGAGAGCGTGGGGAAAAGGTTCCTCGGCCAAAGTACGATGAAAGTGCCCCGACAGACTCTCTCCAGGACGACGAAGAGCCCGAGACCGTAGCAGACAAAAAGGCCAATATCGAAGCCACGAGCGACGAAGAAGAATAGGTATATCTTCGCCCGGGGTCTTCTTCTAGTAGAGCACGGGTACCGAACCACGACGAGAGCAGATATGTGGACCCAAATGCAGTACCGACCAACACCGCTTTGTCATCGAACGGGACCTTCAGATCATCCACGAGTGTAGGTCAATAGTTTTGTGGTGTGTGTGTATAGAGTCTTTTTCTACGGCCCCGTAACTGACATCTTCAGGCAAGAATCTTGCCGAGATATACCATGGTTATGCTGTTCGAGCCCTCAAGAACTACTCTCCCATTCGGCCAACCTGGAAGCCAGGCTTCCTTTCTTCCAATGTTTCTCGAAGTCCTCTTTGAGCTCGACCTGCGACTTTTCTCCGACCTTGCCATATCCACCACCGCCAGGTGTCATCTTAAGGAGAACAATTGTTAGCTAGGAGACAAACATGGTACCGGGAATGGGCTTACCACAATGATCCTTTCTCCAGGCTGCATGAAAGCTGTGTTCTTAGCGCCCATGCTGATATGCCTGTATTCATATTCATCGCCACCGCCTTCTTCTCTTCGCTTGCCTTCATGTTCACCACCAGATCCTCGACTCGTTACCTTTTTGATTTTTCTCACCCAGATGTTCTTGCCACATTGAGCATCGCCACCCCCATGCAAGCCGTATGGTCGATACACTCGTCGCTCGCTGAGTATACTCACTTGAACCGGAATTCGGAATTCAATGTCTCGAATCACGCCGTCGCCTCCCTTGTGCTGTCCTATTCCACCACTTCCAGCTCTCAGGCTGAATTCTCTCAGGATAACAGGATATCTTCGTTCGAACACCTCGGCGTCTGTGATTCTGGTATTCGTCATGTGGGTGTGAACGCCACTAGTCCCTTCCCAGTCTTTTCCGGCACCGCTGCCACCCGCAATCGTCTCGTAATATCCGAAGCCTTTCTGCTCATTCTCACTTTTTCGGTTTCCGCCGAAACCAAAGGTGAGATTGTTGCAGTCTCCTTGGCTTGCTGCGCAAGCCTCAAAGCACTTGAAGACCACGTCGGTCACGCGCTGGCTCGTCAGCACATTACCGCCAACCACAGCAGCCTTTTCACTCGGGCTCAAGAAACAGCCGGGGGGGATCTTGACTTTCACAGGCTTCAAGCATCCCTGGTTCAGCGGAATATCCTGATCGACCAAACATCGCAGGCAATAAATGATCGCTGAATAGGTAACGGCCTCTGGTGCGTTGATGTTACCGTACACTTCCGGCCCGGTGCCTTCAAAGTCAAACACGGCCTCTCCCTTTTCGCCGTCTATGGTAATGCGTAGACATATCGGGCTTCCATCGTCCATGTAATCAATGGCCTGTAAATCTTTACCCTCGAATCGTTTGCTAACTTCCTTGAGTAACGTTCGAACTGACTGCTCTGCGTTGTCTTGGATATTATGCATGTAGAACTGCACGACGTCCTCCCCGTAATCTTCAATTAGAGTGCTGATAAGATTGATGCCCTTTTGATTTGCCGCAATCTGTGCTTTTAAGTCGTTGAGGTTGTCCGCTAAACACCGCGTACCGCTGCAGTCAGGGTACTGAGCAGGCTCGTCGTAGAGTAACTCCGTGATGCGCTTCTCGTCGAATTTACCTTCTGACACGAGTTTCTCCGATTTGATTGCAGCCCCTTCCTGGAATAGTTCGCGACTATGAGGAGGCATGGACCCCGGCAAGATGCCGCCAATATCGGCATGGTGTGCACGAGAAGCAACGTAAAATACGATCTCGCCGGAAGGGCTGAAAGCTGGAGTCACGACAGTAATGTCCGGTAAATGTGTGCCTCCGTACTCAGGGTGATTTGAAACGATCACGTCGCCCTTCTTCAGCCTCCCCTTCCAGATCTCAGCCTGAGTCCGGACGCATGTCGACATGCTGCCCAAATGCACGGGGAGATGTGGCGCATTAGCCACGAGGCCGCCAGCACTGTCGAATAGGGCGCAAGAATAGTCTAGCCGCTCCTTCACATTCGTGGACACGCTGGTCTTCTGTAGAGCACGTCCCATCTGCTCGGCGATGGCCATGAACCGATGGGCGAAGATTGAAAGCAAAATCGGATCAACTTCCTTCGAATTGGCCTTCTTGCTGGTGCCTTCCTCGCCGATATTGATGACCACGTGTGTCTCAATGACCAACGCTGATGCTGAAGGGGGAACAACGATCGTCTGCGTCCCGTCGGCAATGATGGCAGGGCCTTTGACTCGTGTGCCTACCTCCAGATCTTCGAGCTTGTAAATTTTTGTGTCTACACGGCCGCCCTCGAAGTACACTTTTGACGTGGAGAAGGCTTTGTCCTCAGCGACATCCTTCGGCTTGATCTCCTTGAGCTGCTGGTCTGCTGTCTTGGACATCCCGCGGAACGATTTTCCGATGCCGCGCACGCGTACGTCGTCGACGATGATGTCCCTATCTGGCAGAGTAAATCCGAATTCCTGCTCGTGCTGGCGTACAAAGGCGGCACCAAAGGCCCAGTCGTCTCCCGAGTAGAGTTCCTTCACTTCTTCCGTACTAGGCTTGATCACCATCAGCGCAGACTCTGTGCCTCTGTACCGCATATTGAGATACTCTTCGTACTCCATAGAGTCATCGGCGAAGCCCTGGTCGCGAAGACGCTTTCGTGAGCGTTCCTTCAAGCCGTTCATCTTTGACTGAAGGCCCTCACGGTTGCCACCGCTCAAGTCCCAGACGTGAGACTCTGGTACTTGGCTTTCATCGACAACGTCTGCAAGCGCCATGCCATATGCAGACAGGACGGAGGAGTACCGGTGGACAAGAATCTGGCGGATGCCTAGTGACTCTGCGATAGCCACCGCATGCTGGCCCCCGGCACCTCCGAACGTGGCGAGACGGTGTTGG
Organism: Exophiala spinifera; assembly: GCF_000836115.1. Classification (NCBI taxonomy): domain Eukaryota; kingdom Fungi; phylum Ascomycota; class Eurotiomycetes; order Chaetothyriales; family Herpotrichiellaceae; genus Exophiala; species Exophiala spinifera. The sequence goes on along the minus strand of NW_015622520.1, from coordinate 730,184 downwards.
GCGGTATCGTGGCCTTTCGCTTCTGTCAGAGAGCGGATGGGTCGTGTCATGGTCTCGTTAGCAATCTTAATGAAGCCGTATGCTACTTCGTCTGGAGACATATTTTTATCAGTCTGGCTGTTGATATCATTGGTAAGTTCTTCGAAGAGCTTTTTGCTTGCCTCCGGATCCAAGCCTTCATTTTCGTTTTTACCAAAGATCTTTGGAAAGAAGTCTGGGAGAAGACGTCCGAGGAAGAGATTGGCATCTGTGACGGTCAGAGGGCCCCCCTTTCGATAACATGCTGGACCGGGGTGCGCGCCAGCTGACTCAGGCCCAACGACAAATAGGCCATTTCTAAAAAACAGGCGCGACCCTCCACCCGCAGCGACAGTATTGATGTCAAGCTGAGGGGACTGGATGGTCACGCCTGCAGTAGTGGTCTCGAAGACATGTTCGTAACGCCCCTGACCGTACCTGCTCACATCCGTGCTGGTACCACCCATATCGAAACCAATCACTGGTGTTTTGGTTTCTGGATCATAAGACGTCAGGGCGTAGCCCACCACACCGCCAGCTGGCCCTGACAAGATGGCACGCAAACCCGAGAATTTGTCGACGTCGACGAGACCTCCGTCAGACTGCATGAACTCACATCGGGCGCCTTTGCTGCCTTCTTCGTTCTTTACACTTTCTGTGCCTAGACCGCCCTCGAATCCAGCTTGAAACCCAGAAATGTACTTCTTGATGGCGGGAGTAAGATAAGCATCGGCGCATGCTGAAGTGGCTCTTGGTACCAGCTTGATCATCGGCATCAGATCGTGACTGAGGCTGACGTGCTGAAACCCGATCTCTTTGGCCAGTTTTCCTACCAGAGCTTCGTGATCGGGAAACGTGTAGGCGTGCATCAAGCACACCGCAATACTTCGGAAGCCTTCTTCGTATAAACCCTTCAGTGACTCCTTGATCTTGTTTTCTTCGGGTCTCTGCAAAATCCGAACGGCCTCTCCAGAAAGCCCTTTGACAAGATCGTTGTTCTTGTAATCTTCATGCTTGGCCTCGACCTTGGTCTGGTTGCGGACCGGATCCTCGGCGTAATCCTCCAGGGTCACACGCTCGTCAACTTCGACCACCTTCTGGTAAAGCACATCCGGTCTGCGGATGGCGAGGTCAAAAATCTTTGGCCTGGACTGATTTCCGATTTCCAGGCAATCCTTGAACCCACGAGTCACTACCAGCGCCATCTTTTCACCTTTGCGCTCTAGCAATGCGTTGGTAGCCACCGTCGTGCCCATGCGGATACTCTCAATTTTCGAGGTATCTAATGGTTGTCCCCTCGGGATTTCCTTGTCGGTAAACTTTTCCATCAGGCGGCGAATACCTTCGAGAGGCGCATCCTCGTAGTTAGACGGATCCTCTGACAGCAGCTTGATGATAATGTCATCTTCCATGCGTCCTGTGCCAGGGTTCCCGACACAGTCCGTAAATGTGCCGCCGCGCTGATGGGGTTAGAGCGTAGACTGGGATACAAACGATCAACGCCTGAAACTTACATCTATGGCAATGCGGATGCCTCTCTCCTCGCCTCCGGCATCCCCCATGGTGAAGTTTGCTGTCGAGTCCGTTACGAACACTTTTGTTCTGTGGAATATCTGTTGGACAGACTGAAAATGGCGAATTTCAAAGCAGGTCGTCGGGATGGAGAAGTCCGCTTAGCACGACCATGTGAATAAAGATTTAGATACGATGATGTAGTGCGCCCAAGCTTCTGGTTGATGAACCGCTGCTTCACTTCCAGCTGGGCCTCATTAATTCCAACAATGGGAACACCCTTGTATCCAAGAGGTGGTTGTATAGAGCGGGGCAGAAATGAAGTAACGGTCGCCAAAGAATAAATAGTTCAAGATAGAATAAAATAAATAATCAGTCGTATTTCGTAGAACGATTGACAGTTGGATATTCCGTCATTGACGCCGACAATCGGACGGCATCAATTACCATCCACAATATGATGAAGACGGCAAGGATTAAGAGAAAACATCGTATGGAGATGGGTTAATCGAAGCTCAATTCACGAAATTGCAAACAGACATCATCAGCTGAGTTATGCCATCAGTTATCGTATCAACACAGCGCATCACTATTTCTCCCAAAAAGCCCTGGCTATGAAGGGTGCAAGCAAACATTCTTCCTTGTTTAACGCCAATATCTTCACACAAGCCAAGTCATGCTCAAACAGCTTCATCAAAAATTTCTACCAAAGGCAGAGTCGTCCATGGGGGTTCGTTTTATTGCTCCGAGCTCGTTCTGCTGGTGCCAGAGGCTCGCTGGGCTCCACGCTCGCCCCCCTTTGTGGCGCAGTGCTTGATGATCCACGGATGCTGAAGTACGTGGTCGAGAGGTATTCTCTTTTCGGGGTCAAGAACGAGGAGCTGTTCGACGTGTCAGCGGAAGCCCGAAACCAACTCAATGTCACTTACTCTGTGTATTAGATCCTTCGCCTCTGCGCTGACAAAGCTCGGCACGCTCATGTCACCACGAGCAATTCTTCTCTGTGTCATGATCGGAGTGTCCTCGAACGGCGCTTCTCCTACGAGAAACTCATACGTTAAGACGCCCAGACTCCAGAGATCGACTTTCTCGTTGTAGAAGTTGTCGGAACTCCCCGGCTTGAGCATTTCTGGTGGAAGGTAATCCAGAGTACCACACATGGTCTGTCGTCGATTGTTGGGGGCATGGACGGACCAGCCAAAATCGGAGATCTTGATCTCGCCGTGAATGCCCACTAGGATGTTCTCAGGCTTGATATCTCGGTGCATGACATGCTTGCTGTGTAGGTATTTGAGAGCCGCGGCCATTTGAGCGATATACTGGGCAGCCTTCCATTCCGGGAATCTGTGCTCCTTGCGAAGATGCTTGTACAGCTCACCCTTTCCAGCAAACTCCAGGATGAGGAACACCCTCTTGCTGTCATGGAAATGACCGTACAGCCTCAGAACGTTCGGGTGTCGCAAATTAGACTGAATCTCGATTTCTCTCCTCACTTGCTTCTCAACTTTTCCTTGCTGCAGTTCGGATTTGTGCAGGACCTTCAGTGCACAGATCCAGCCTGACGATCTCTCGCGCGCCAGATACACCCGACCGAACTTTCCCTTTCCCAATGGTTTGCCTATTTCGAACATGCCCAGATGGAATTGTTTGGGTGCTTGTGGCTGATCGAAAAAGGCAATTGATTGTTTTTCATAGTTCTCATCAGACGCTCGAGATGTGGGTGCAGGCTTTCGGACTGGTGAAGGAGGAAGAGTTGGAACAGTTGTGGTGGTTGTAATGGTGGTGACTGGACCGGCATTCTGCCTCGATTCACTCGAGGTCTGGAGGGCGTATTTGACTAGATTCGCCCTGGATTGGCCTGAAGGAAGACTCGCTATTGTACCAGTAGCGGCAGCCTGAAAGTATCGGTTAGATCTATCCGTCGCATCGAAGCAGAGACTGATAGGTACCTTAGACTTGAGGACGGTGTTGGAGGGGGCGTCGTTTTCGTCGGTGACTGTGAGGTGCTCGAATCGAGCTTCTAGTGTTTTTGTCGCCATTGGGAGACGTTGAATATGATAGAAGGCGGGAGTAGGCGTTGACCTGCAGTCTCGTTACTTTGATAAATTGACTGATGCTGCGACTGCGACTCCGACTCTTCTCAGGTGAATATTGTATGGGTGCGCCAAAACAAATGGTCGCCTATGGCAACCGCCATCGCAGGGCTTCCGGGCATTTGTAGGGCTGCGCAGAAGGCGCCTGGAGTGCAACTATGTCGGCGGTGCGGGGATTGTTCAACTGGACTTCTAGGTACCGCTCCATGCCCAGAGACAGGCATCATACGAAGCACCACATCCTTTCGTCGCGCACCTGACATGTAGATTGCAGCTTAGCTGACAATCTCTGTCGGACAGGATCGAACGTACTCGCTATACTCGCTATTGTCCACCAGCTGATTCTGCTAAGATGGCGGTCAACGATACCCAGTCCAGAGATGCTGTCGACACTAATTATCCCTCTGCCACAACGGCTCCTCCGCGGTCGTTCTCTATCGAAGGCTTCCGCATTACGACCCAAAAGCTCCCTATACTGAAAGCTGGGCCAATCGAGGAAATGACGAACAAGCTTGGCATCGCACCTCCTGAAATGATATTCGGCGACAACTTCGTGGCGATCGAGCACCCGTCGTCCGGTTGGGGAATCAAATTCGACGCCTTCGGGGCTCTTGACCGGGTGGATAAGACCGGCGAGAAGAGGCTGAAAGTAGCATATTCGAAAGAGTGGCATCAGAGCAGGGAGGATTCACATGATATCAAGGAAGTCATCAAACCGTTCGACTGGTCCTACACTACCGACTACAAAGGCGACCTTTCCCCAGAAGGTCCGCAATTTGACGAAGGAGTCAGCCCCATCCCTCTAGAACTTCTCAAGCGGCCAGATCCAATATTGTTCTTTGATGATGTGATCCTGTACGAAGACGAGCTCGCTGACAACGGGATCACCATGCTTTCCTGCAAGATCAGGGTGATGCCTGCTCGCTTACTCCTTCTGTGCCGATTTTTCATGAGGCTCGACAATGTTCTGCTCAGACTCCGGGATACCAGGGTATACATCGACTTTAGGAAGAAGGAAGTGCTGCGGGAATACGTCGCGCGGGAGGAATCGTACGACAAAGTTCACAACGACCTTGCAGCCAGAAGGGACGATGTCGCCGCCGTACTCCGAGATGCCAACCAGATGCCAGATCTTCTGCCAGTCGTTGAAAGAAGGCTTGAAAGGCTTGAGCTGGGCAAGTGAGCCATATTCTTCCAGTTCTAGGATCAGCAACAGCATCGATGCCTATGATTGATTGAGAGCGTCGGGGACCAGGGGCTTGGTCGGGAAGACAACTTTCTCAACAACCGTTCCTGTGCAGATGTCCTCATTTCCAGACACGAGGAAACAGACCTTCAAGACCATCAATGCCGAAGACAACATGATTTGGAAGCTGTCGCTAGAGAACTCTACACGAGACGTCAGACCGAGAAGCACTGACGCTAAGTCCCACCAACCTTCGATACAGCGAGGGGTGTTCACGTCAAGCGTTGAGACAATGACACCTGGGACCGAGGGTGCCGATACTGTGCATTGGTCACGGATGCTGATCGCTACCGGTCGGGCATCATTGTACCTCGAGACTCGCAAGCACACCATGCAGCCATGGTCTTAGCAGAAGCCCCAGTGTAGAAGAGGAACTGGGCAACGGAAGGGAGTCTCCTCACATACAATATCATGATATGCGCAGCTAGAAACTTGCTAGCAACTCGCGTCGCAGTTGATCTACAGGGCAAGCAGGACGAACTCCGGATACCGGTTCATGTCAGGGCATAGAACGAGCACTCGGACCCCAAGTAGATTATTACAGCTCACTGGCCATCTCAGATCTGTGCCGAGTTTTGATGCTGCTGAGCACTCCAATTCCTGGGTTTGGGGGCGGTGAACTGACATGTCGATGGCAGCTGAAAGGGACCGATGAATGGTCCAATTTCCACATTGTCCCAAATTGCCAGAGTGGAAACCCAATGCGCCAATAATGTATCGCTGGCTTCAGCCTTCTCCTTCTCCTCCTTCTTCATCAACCCATCAACCTTTCCTCCTCTCGGCCCTGGCCTTGATTTAACCGAGTTTTCTAGCCCCAAAGGCCCAAGTTGTACGTATTTGGGTGGTCGTTAATCTTTCATGGCATCAGCCGTGGCTTTTCACAAACTATTGATGAAGGTTCCGTCTCCCCACGCGAAGATTGTCCCTGGAAGTTGGCCGGAACAAGCATGCTTGATGGCCCCAAAGATTAAGGTGAGAAACAAGGGTAAGTCAATAATGGGATCTCGCTCTTCTTCTGAGATCTTCTTCTCCATCTCAGTCCCTTGCTCTTCGCCTCAAGGATTCTACGTGACTGTTTCGATCCTCTCCCTGGCTCGGGCAGGATGAGCACTCACACCCGGATGGTCCTATGGGCGTTGGTGTTGGTATTGAGTATCTCGTTTTCTAATGCATCGCCTTCGGTGCCCGTTGCGACCGATCCCGTTGTGACAACGACGACAGTCACGACGGTTGTCCCGTCGCTCGTCACCATCTACTCCGTTGTTCCTGCAACCGGTGACCCGAACCTGGTGTCAACGATCACCACAACGATCAATGGTCAAGAGACAACTGTGATCTCGTCCGGCGGTGTGGTTGCGGGCTCGAGCACAAGCACTATCGTGTCCACGTTAACGGTGACAACGACTGAAGTTGTAGTCAGCACCATTGGGTACTCGACAGTGTTCGGTCCCGACCCTGAACCAGCAGTGAGTATTGACCAGCACTTGTTCCCATTAAGACATGCTGCAGAAACATCGCGGGAGATGCAGTTCATAGCTGATGTCCATCATAGACCACCCCTGCTTCAACGCCGGCCACGGTCTCCAATCCAACAGCACCTACAACACCCATTGGTGTCACCCCTGCGACAAGCCTGTCGCTGGGAACATCGACGACGTTACCAACTGGAATCGTCAGCTCCTCTGGTGCTGGCATTACGAACACGGCTAGTGATATTGTGCAAGTGACCTCCTCGACTTCCTCGTCCGCTTCAACGGCGGCTGCAACAGCACCTGGTTCATCAGCTTCGCCAGCGTCGTCGTCGTCGTCGTCATCATCGTCATCATCGTCATCATCATCATCATCATCACTGTCAACCGGAGCCAAAGCAGGAATCGGTGTTGGCGTTGTCATAGGTGTCATCGGAATTGTCATCATATCCTTTTTCCTGGGCCAGCGATATTCCCGACGTCGGCGAGACGAAGCCAATAGCCGCGCTCTCGCTGAATCTGACAGCCCAGACCAGGAGAAGGATGTTTTCCTGGCTGGCCGTCCATACGAAGAAACGAATCCATATCACACTGCTGGCGAGTCGACTACTGGTAACAATCAATTTTCCACAACGACGACGACGACAGCAACAACAGAAGCGGGCAGTCCATCGCCGGGTATGAAGTTTGAAGACGTGTCAAGCCCAGCCATGTCCTCGTACCGTAGCCACAACGACGAGATTTCCGCTCTCCCCCAAGTCAAGGATGAGGATGACATGTATGTGGGTGTACCAAGCTATATGTCAGGATCGAAAAGGTGGAGCATGAAGGAATATGAAAGATGACAGATTCATACGAAACATGAGTCTGCTTAAGCATTACCGACTCGAGACATCGACCAGGCGTGGGTCAGAAGATCAGAAGTGACGTCCATCACACTAGGTCCTGTTCTGGTATACGCATCTTCTGGCGCGGAGGCCCCTTCACTATTGTCTGGTCATCTTATCATCAAGACAACATGACCATGATTTGCGCGACTGAGATCATCACCAAGACTTCCCCACGTCAGCGCTGGTGGGCTTGTGCCACAAAACCACCTTCAGTCGCCAGCGATGATCGTCGTACCGAGTTGACTTACTGACTTATCAGCAGTAGTCGCCTACTTTGACAGTTACGCATTTTCGAGATACAAAGTGGTTGCACGAATAATCTGCATTGGCGGGATGTGAGGGGATAAGTGGTGTGAGAGCACCGGAGATGGTTCCAACTTCCTCAACGTTACCAGCAGTTTGGCCACGTGACCCACCACCATCTTTTGGCGGCTTTTGAAGAGTCTCGAGTTTAGAGCTCGTGTGTTCCAAGGTTGGGTAAGGCTATGCTGGACCCTTGAGGAAGTGCGCGTGCTTTGTGCATTTTGAGCGCGCAAACATGGCCCGGTTACGAGACCACATTCACGGAAGGCCTGGCTGCGGCAGATCAGCGGTTCTGGCCACGCTGGACCTGATTATCACCTCAACGAGCTAACCGCGGCAGGAATCGCCTTGGTCAGACAGTCCTCCGTAGAAATGGAGCGAATCACGTGTGTCGGTAGGACGGAACTGTGGCTACGCTGGAGAGGACGAATTTTTCACTTACACGGAGCGATGTGTTTTAAATTTGAAGATGTCTGTTTCTATAGCCGCACCATAGTTGACTGGCAGGCAGTAATCACATTCATGCCCTCGCAGCAGTTCGGCACCCAACAGTGAACACCCCGACCAAGGTATCGTCAACTCCCCCATCCGGACTAGGGCTGCCAAGTCGTGATCACGTGCTGGGCGTCAAATCAAAACCTCCTCGGCGTCTTGCTTTCTTGATTTTTCATCTTCTCACGGCTTGAGCATCTACTGTCATAAGACTGGCAGCGCATTGAACGACAAGATTCAAATCGACAGCCCACGTACGCCGACCACCGTCCGCCGTTGATGGTCCATGATGCCGGCCCTGCTGGAGGACCCAGAGTCCGCCGTGATATATCGGCAATCTGGGCAGGGTCCGTATCCGACCCCAGATAATCCGCAAATTCCCTCGTCTATATTCCCTAGGCCCGTCACACTCAGGGATCGTGTTACCATTGCGACTCTGGTACCTTTCTTCTCGCCTGAAGCTGTGCCGAAAAGACTATTGGCTTATCTGTCTGAAAACCTCAACAAGGAGATCGAGAGTGGAGACACGTATCCAATGATCGACCCCTTGCCTCTCGAGACTTTTGGGCCTTATTGGTTTGGAAATTTCGGTGCGGTCATGATATTGGGTGACATTGGAGGTATCGAGGGAGTTCAGGAACTGGATCGAAGTTCTGCCGATTGGAACAAGCTTTGTCTGGGGAGCTTCTACGTCAAGCCCAACTACCCTGGTCGTAGTAGTCATGTATGCAATGGGGGCTTCCTCGTCACCCCGGCCGCACGAAACAAAGGTGTTGGGAAGTCCATGGGCCAGTGCTATCTAGACTGGGCACCTCAATTAGTAAGTTGGACTCGAGAGAGGATCACTGTCTCGTTGTAGAGGTGTTGGTCTAACACGCAGTAGGGCTACACATACTCTGTCTTCAACTTGGTCTACGAGTCAAATACCGCCTCTACAAGGATATGGGACTCTCTTGGATTCAAACGCATTGGCAGGGTTCCTGGCTGTGGAAATTTGAAGTCGTCCAGCGAACCTGTAGATGCTATCATCTACGGAAGGGATCTGAAAGCGGATGGCGAAAACGATCAATCCGAGGAGAGATTCGACAAAATTCGATACTACTTAAGACACCAATTATACCCGCAAGGCGCGGACAGGTCAGAGAAAAGCCGACTAAGGAGCGCCGCAACGCACTATAAATTGGTGGGAGGTCAAGATGGGGTGCCTGAAAAGCTCTTCTTGAAAGATAAGGAAGTCATCTCCGATCCTCAAGCACAATATGATATTGCCACACAGATACATCTACAGTCCCACGGAGGCATCAACAAAACCACAGCTCTCATAGCCACCCAATACCACTGGATTCGGATAAAGGAGACTGTGAGTCATGTGATCAAGAACTGTCCCGAGTGCAAGGACGTGAATAAACCTCCAGTCATCCGCACCGAGAACAGAGCTCGAAGCAAAACAATTGAAGAAACCCCGGCGACATTGCCAGCACCCCCGCCACCGCCTCCCCCTCCCCCTCCTACTCAACCTCCACTGACGGTCCAATCTCCTGCCGAGGTTCAGAGCACATCTCAAGAAGATTTAAGCGCCAATCACATGTCAAACCACGACTTCGCTTCAATACAGCAGCAGATGAATCTTGCAAATGATCATTTGACTAGTCCAAACGGCCATCTACAGAGTAATGGCAACCTCGAGGCGCATCTTCATCCCGAGCGGCATCTACATCCTGAGCTGCACTCTGATCCGCATCTCCATGATGCACATCTCAACGCCTATGATGAGATGGCTATAGATCCACAAATCATGGAGCAGATCCAAGCCATGGCCGAATACGATCAGAACACACATGCATACGTTCAAGCGGGATTAGGTCAATTCGAGACTCCTCACCTCCAACCGCATGACCCGCACGATTTCAATCACCAGCCTCAAGACCATGGCTTCATGAACGACGCCAATGGTCCCATGATGACACACGACCATGTCATGGACGATAGCGGGGCAGGGACCGGACTTAGCAACATGCAACCGATCCAGCATGTGTTGCCCATGGATTACCTTGACGCTTCAAACAATCAGCAGTTTAAACTTGAGCAATGAAAGTGATGGTGCCAGGCGTTTTGGAGACTACTGGGAAATTTATAGAGCACTCAGGTGAACGAGCTCACGATGAATCTTTGCCATGACCTTCTCTTCGATATGAACATCCTTTCACCAAAGGCGTGCTTTGAGTCCCAGATGCTTGAAGTAGGGGGAGTCACGCCAGGCTTGAAGTTTAGTGTAGACACAAAATAAAAGAACTCTGTATTGGGAGTGGTTCCCAGCAGCTTGCTTACCAAACTTGAATACGCCTGAACTTCGCATGCGACTCTTTGACCCTCTTCTGTGGACAATGGAAGGGAGTGCGCCGAATATCAGGATTTGAGGTGAATTAACAGCCGGCGAAGGCTGACCAGCCTTTTCAAAGGGGCCTATAGCATCCTAGGTAATGTATATACACTGGGTATATTTCTTGGAGTCTGGTCGTCGGCTATGATTGAGAGTTTGACTAACCCAATCGGGACGATCTACTCCGCTCTCTATCTCGAACCTCGAGTCACTGATTTCCTGGCACAACATGAGGCGGATATCAATCAAACAAACCCAGTCCTGCTTGTAGTTCTAGGATCAATACGCCCTAACGTCGAACATGAAACCATCGTCGGTCCATTTTCCGATAAACGCGCCTAGCCACAATGGATAATTGCAAGCCCAAACGGCCTCCTCGACCTCCACCGAAACTACGCACCAAGACGGGCTGCCACAAATGCCGGGAACGTAAGTGGCTTCATGCACACCGAGCATGCCTCTGTATTGCTGTTGCGTATGTTATCACGACGTCTTCTAACAATCAACAGGACGTAAAAAGTGCGATGAGAAGAAACCGAAATGCGGCGCCTGTACGAAGTTGCAACTTCATTGCAGTTACCGAGAGTCTGCGTGGTTGCCCGGACCCCCTTCGAATCACTCAAGGTCATCAGCTACAACGCCAGATCCCGAGGACCAGGTCGTTGACCTGATCTTGCCTTCACCGCAGAGTTCTACCTTAAGCTTCAATCCATCAGTGCTAATGACAAAGCGGGATTGGATGGTGTTCCAGTACGCCTCTACGAGATTCATCCAATTGCTCACCACGCCCGATGCCAGGGACGAGTTTCGCGACGTTTCGTTCGTATTTGCAATGGGTTTCTATAAGCCCTGGGTCATGCACGCAATATTAGCCCCGGCGGCCTTGCATGCTTCGTGCGCTGCGTTGATGCCGCAAGAGGACGCCATGGTCTACACCGAGAGTGCTCTCCGTGGTCTTCGCAAGGCTATCGAACAATCGGAGCTTACCGCTGACAAGGGAGAGACGTTTTTGGCAGCCTCGCTTTTCCTAGGTGTCTTCGAGGTTAGCAGCTCCCCGCCCCCTTGGGTCGCCTACCACGCTGATCGACTTTAGGACTTCTACTCAGATCCTGCAAGTCATTGTCTGACTCATTACAAAGCTGTTGCTCGAGTACTTGAGGAAGAGACTGTGAAGACTTGCCGTTTGGACCTAGATCGGCTGTCAGCTTTCCGACGCACACTTCTCGACTCGGTACTCTACCATTTCGCTACCAGACTGATCCTTGAAGAGGACGTCGATGCCATTTGCGAGTCGTTCCCCTCTCAAACGATAGCTATGTATATCGACGCACTGGAAAATATGGCACAGCAGGGTCACGAAACATCTTCAGTTCTTCCGGTCCTTGGCCGATGCAAGCCCAGTCTTTTCCTTCTCATTTACCAAATCACCTGGCTTAGTAGGCAAGTCCCGTTGGATCTACACAGCAGCAATCATACCCTTGCTCTTCAATGTTTGGAAGAGCTAGACAAGCTCTTCTATTCACACCCACTTTTACAATTAGACGACCTCCATTCTTTCGGCGATGATGCGCCGAGGACACTGACAAACACAGATATCGCTGCGAAGCTCTACTTCTTGGCTACGAAGATGTTCCTTCTGAAAGTCTTGAGCCCAGACCAGGTGCGGACGACCTCGAGTCAAGTCTCTGCTATGCTTCAGCAAGCGTTTGAATTGCTGAAGTGTTACGACGGAGCTGCCGATTGCGCACAATTCATATGTTGGGCTGTTCTCGTCTTGGGCTGTGCAGCCTGTCCAACAACCCATTTCGAAACAGGAGCCAGCCTCCCAATTGACATCGGCGCCGAAGTGCGCCGGAAAATGAGGAACCTTATTCAACGGAAACTATTGCAAATCTGGGAAACCTCTTACTCTGGGTACGTCAAACGAACAGCTGACGCCCTGGGCAAGATATGGAGCCTTCCGAGCCTTCTGGTGCGGGATGCTTCATCCTTCAGCTCGGAAACCGAAGCAGAATACGATGGTATGAATGCCCTGATTTATGGCGGTGGCCTGGGACAAGCCTTGCTTTTTTTTGCCTAGTTCTTGAGCGGAAGTTTTACGCCACTGCACGTTGTCATCAGTTGAGCGCAGTTGGAGTGGGAAGTACTCTATGCCGATAACAATATCATCTACTAGCAGCCGAACCGAACTCCAGTCCTGTCATCCTGACTTTAAACCTGAAGTACTAGTTCCACCAACATTGTTACATGGCCTCGAGAACGTGTTTATTCATTATTCATTTCTCAACCACTCGGCGCGACGCACAAGGGCCTCTTGATATACTAAGTTCGCTTCAAGCATTCGTCGATGATTGATGCCACTTGCAAACACTCTTCATCTCGCATCCGGCTCGTAAAAATTTGGACCGAACAAGGTGCACCATTCATCAGTTCAGGGTCATCTGGAAACCTTTGTCAGTTTTGATTGCAACGCGGGGTACGACTTACAATCTGGGCCGCCTTGTCCTGCTTGCACCTTCGTTGGCTGTGGATCCAGTTCTTTCGACGCCGTTCCGAAAGGTATTACACATGCCGGATACTGGCCAGATATTGTCAGCTGCATTCAACGAAGAGGAATGGGCTCCTACATCAAGCACATTCAGGAAAGCCGTAAAAGCCGGCCAACCAAAAGTGTCATGGGGAACGGCAGTGTTTTGTGCAGCAGGCGCAAGGACTGCGTCCAATCTTTTCTCCAACCAAATGGTTCGCCAGTTCTCACACAGTTCTTGTCTCTTCACCGAGAGAAGAGCATATTTACGGACGAAATCAAGTCCGTCTAGCTTCGGGACGAAGTTGTACTGCCCGGCATTACCAGGTCCAAACTGTGCGGCGACAGACGGTACCGGAGGCTCACCGCTCGCTTCTATAAACTGCTGGGATGTCTCCGTATGGAGGACGAAGAGCTCGCATGCCACCTCGTTAATATCCGCAACCTGGCCTTCAGCAGATGTTAGTTGCACTAGTTCATGACCAGCTGCTTGAAGCTTTTTGGCAGCCTCAGCCAAGGCCCGCTTGATTGGAGGTTGCAGCGGATACACAGGATCCTCTGGCAAAACACCAATCCTAAGTTTGGACTTCGTGTTCGGGCCCAGCCTGCGCCAGGGAACATCGATAGCCGTAGAGTCGAGCAGTGCAGGGGTGGTGTCGAGGACTGCTTTGGTGAAGATTTCGAGGGCCTCAAAATCGTTGGCAAGGGGTCCGGCGGAAGCAGTGATGGGTTTCCAGCCTGCGAGCGAGGGGACCTGTTGGCCCCCGTACGGGATTCGAGAACTTGTCGGTTTGAAACCATAGGTACCTTAGAGTGAGTTAGCATTCGCTTTCACGGCGTCTCGGAGCAGAGAATAGGTCTGACATACCACAGCATAGTGAAGGAATGCGAATTGAACCTGCGACATCGGTGCCAACACCCACGGGGGAACCTCGAAAGGCTACCAACGCGCCTTCTCCTCCGCTCGAACCCCCGGCATTGAGTGCCGTGTTGTGTGGATTCAAAGCACGTCCGAAAATGTTATTGTCGGAATCAGCAGTCATGAGTGTTTGAGGAATGTTGGTCTTCACATAAAGCACAGCGCCCAGACTCAGGAGGATGTCGACCAGTGGTGAATTGGCCGTCGATTTCTTTCCCAGAAATGAAACATAACCAATCGAGGCTTCCTGTCCCTTGACCTGGAAACCGTCTTTGATGCTTATCGGTAGACCGTGCAATGGGCCCAGTTTCTCTCCCTTGGCTCTCTGCTCATCAAGAGATTTGGCTCGGTCGATGGCCTCGTCAAAGAACGTTTCCGTAAGGCAGAATGTCAGTTGCTGTGCGATGGCAGCCCTCTTGCAGAAGGCGGTCGTCACATCAACAGAGGAGAATTCCCCTGACGATAGTTTGCCGAGGAGAGCAGCAACGGTATAGTTCTCTGTGATGTCCAACTCATGGTCGGTCAAGATGCCTGACTTTCTCGGAATATCCAAGGCGAGCAAGTTGTTTGGGTTCTTGTCCAGAGGAAAAGACAACGAGTCCAGGATTGCGGAAGGCAGCAGCCAGTTCTTTGGGATGGCAGCTCGACGCTCTTCTCTTTTCCGGGCGGCGATATTTTGCCAGCTCATTTCCTGTTCTGGTGCGATTGAGCCCATTTTGTCGTGTTGAGACGGAATGCTTCTTCTTTGCTGCTTGGCTTGGATATGTTCCTGTTGGCAAGGAAAACGGCTTTGCTTCACGATGTATGGTGAAGTACCAGCCTATATAGTCAAGATCTTCGTACGTACTGACAAGTCGCCAGACTCTAAGACGAGTCTACCCTTGGGAAGACGTCTTTGGTGATAATGTACGTCGCTTGAGCTCCACTCCACCCCGAATGATGGCATCTTGGTTAGTTGTACGAGTACTCCGCGGTACACGATATCATTTGACGATTCTTGGGTTGACGGCGGGAGCAAGGATGTGGTCGTACGCATTTCTCCGCCATAATGTTGTCCTATCAGCATCGGTTGCGCCGACACTACCAAAGCCTCGGCAACGTCCAGAGTTGCTTAGATCATTCTAGCCTGACGCCTCGAAGTGGACAGATCCTGGTCCTCGAATGCAACATGATGCTTTGCCTATGTTCGTGGTTCAAGTTGCGTCCAAATATCTCGATGGTGGCAGGTTGTTCTTATCGCTGTCTAAAAGGAACCAGAGAGCCCACAAACGGCGGAAACAGTACAGTCTGATTGAGGGGAACCCTTTCCAGTACTATTACCAACAGTCACACAACGACCATGGGTTCTTCTATAGATCCTTCTATTTGGCAGACTCTGGCGGCGAGGCTGGTTCGTGACCCTGGAACACCGGTCGACAATCCGACCACGTCATTCTGGCAAGAACCACTGCTTCCGATCGCTCAACATGCATCTTCAAGTCTACCTAAAGACGCCGAGGTCGTCATTATCGGCTCCGGCATTGCCGGGATCAGCACAGCATTGCATCTTCTTCGAAGGGATCCAAGGTTAAGCATTGTCATGCTCGAGGCAAGAACCGCCATCTCAGGAGCCACTGGCCGAAATGGCGGGCACATCAAAGCAGTGCCCTGGGCGGATTACTTTGCTCTTAAGGAAACGTATGGCAAAGAGAGTGCGATGAAGATCACAAAGTTCCGCCTCGCGCACCTTGAAGCCATGGTGGCCGAAGCAGAGGCGCTGGGCGAAGAAGGAAAAGTCGGGCTGGTGCGACGGGTCGATGGTGTCTGCGCGATCTACGACAAGGACTTCTGGACGCAAGCAAAGCTCAGATTGGGCGTTTTTCTCGACGACTTCCCCGAAGAAAAAGGGAGATGGAATATACATGAGGACGAAAAGGAATTGAAGGTGAGTGCGTGACGTTTTGAAGTACCCAGATTTCTGCTGGTGGTCTCACTCGACAGCTACATCGAGTATCTACTTGATGACAACTCACTGACTCACGCATCATGCATGTAGGCCCTCGAGTTGGCAGATGCCCACGGCTGTATTGTAGGTCCTGCTGGTGCAGCATGGCCGTACCGGTTCCTGGGGGTCGTATTGTCACGGTTGTTACAAAGTGGGCAATTGTCCCTGGAGACACACACGGTGGCCAAGGACATCCGACGAACATCGTCACCCACTCATCCTTACGAAGTGCATACCACGAGGGGCACGGTGGTGACGAAACATGTCATTCACTGCACCAACGGCCACGCAGCGCATCTACTCCCGGCGCTGAAAGGTAAACTGTACCCGCTAAGGGGACAGATGACGGTGCAGGCGGTGCCCCCTGGTTTTCCCCGGGCTGGGATGCAGAGATCGTACTCGCCCATGTGGGCCAAAGGGTTCGACTACATTACACAATCCGCGGGTGAAGATGGCTCGCTATACCTCGGCGGCGGGCTTCTGCAGGACGGTCTTGATAACGACGAGGACTTGGGCAACCCGGACGATAGTAGACTGAGTGCAGGTTGCCTGAGACACCTTGAAGCTGTGCCTGGTCGGGCGTTTGTGCACGGCAAGGGGTCTACGATTGAGAAGAAGTGGACCGGCATCATGGGATTCACAGGCGATGGGCTCCCACTGGTAGACCGCGTCCATCAGTATCTGTCGGGGAGGGAAGAATGCGACCCCGCTGCCGGTGGCGAATGGCTCGCTGCAGGCTGGGACGGGTATGGGATGGTGCATTGCTGGTTGACGGGCAAGGCTCTCGCAGCCATGGTCACGGACCATGAGGATGAGGTTCTCGAATGGTTCCCACGGGCAGAATTCGCATGTACGCAGGACAGGCTGGCGAGGATGAGCCCTGAGAGCGCGTTGCGACACTTGCTTGGTCATTTAGACTAGTGCCATTATCTACGATATGCTATGTCATGGCTATCTACCCTGTGCATGTCGTTTCTGTACCCCGGATAGACCTGACACACTCCCCTGTGGTACTGGGTGGTGAGGAAGCCACTAACCACTAGCCAAGGTGGTTAGTTAGCGGGTTGGTTAACGCCATGCCTGAATCGGAAGGTTCATCCACTACTGACTCCCCCCGGTCGTCAGGGATTCCCTGCTCCATCTGCTTATCAAAGCTCGAATCGAGACTCTTCCGGCGCAAAGTGCGTCCATTGGTCGTTTGACACCTACGAGATCGAGGGCATACTGTATCCCCCTCTCTGGGCCCATGTTATTCCCTGGGAACGAGCAAGGGATCTACAGATTACCCTGTGTACATGCTGTAAGCCACCCAGCCGAAACCTTGTCATATCGTCGTCTGTCCCGGCGCAATGCAACTTCACTGGCTCTGTCCCTATCTCAAAGTTTGACACAAATGAGTCGACGACCTTCTGCGCATCGAACCTTAGCCACCATTACGCCTTGGTTGCATAACCGACCCAAGCGGCCCAGTCTCGTCCGGCAGATACGGTCTATCTAAGCCTCCTGCCGACTGGCCTACCGCAGTCTAGTCGTATCTTGCAGGATCGAAGTTGGCTGGCGTGGCAGACCTCCCAAGATAATGTTCATTCTCAAGCTGAGAACCCCTTGATAACGACACCCGAGAAGACGAGCCAAGGAAACATATCACTCACTACCTTGTCTGTACTTATTGGAGTACGTTGACTTGCGGTTGGTGATGACGGCAGGTCGAGCTTCGTATCCCTTCTCTCGAAGCGCTATCGTACTTATAGAAGAGCTTGATACCCCCTCCTGGGCTCTCGACCAAACGAATTCACCTCCTCATTGTCGTTGAGACCTGACAACAGGACTTTCCGTTGTTCCATCCAACCCATCTTTCCGACACTTCCATTCTTCACACAACCCTCAACCTATTTTCGCTGCGCTGCTGCTGCTCCGCAGAATGACCTTGGTCAACAGCCAGATACTCCCCCCGGGGACGCAGCGTATCGAGGATCAAGCGGGATCTAAGATTCTGCTCGCACCGCAGCCGAATGCGGACCCCAATCAGCCTCTGGTACGTGTTGGTCCACCCAACAAGCCCGTGGATGTGAATACTGACTGTTATGCTTCCTGTAGAACTGGCAAGTCTGATAATTCTGCGCCTACTCTGCGAACGGAGATGTGCAGTGCCGCTCGAGCACTTCCAATGCTGACGCTGTCGAACAGGACCAAGTTCCGCAAAACAGTGCACATGACCGTCCTCTGCTTCTATGCTCTGATGGTGTTCGCTATGTGAGTGTTGAGTCTTTGGTCCGTGGACATCCGTCTGCACATACTGACTCAATTGCGACTTCGCTACAAAGCCTTTGTGTCGCACTTCCCCTCTGGCAAGATTTCAATATCGAGCTTGGTATGAGTTATGCTATCCTTAACGACGGCTATGCAACCAACATGGCTACGCTGTCCGTGGGGTGCATATTCCTTGTCCCTCTGGCTCTTCGATTCGGAAGGCGTCCAATATACCTCCTCACCGCGCTGGTCATGCTCGCCGCTGCGATCTGGCAAGCGAAGATGCAGACGATTGGCGACATGATTGGCGCGAATGCCATCTCTGGCTTCGCCGGAGCCGTGAACGAAGCCATTTTCCAAGTCACGGTATGTCTAAGTCTTCCAGTGATGATGATGAAGGAATATGCAGTCTGACTCTACTTTCACAGGTCGCCGACCTCTTCTTTGTCCACCAACGCGCCACCATGAACGCCATCTATCTCTCTCTCGTCACCGTAGGGAACTACCTTGGTCCTGTGGCTGCCGGGTACGTTGCGGTCAACCAGAGCTGGAGATGGGTATTCTGGTACTGCACTATATTCATGGCGGTCGTGACTGTCTTTATGATCTTCTTCCTTGAGGAAAGCAAGTACATCCCTCGAATAGAGGAGGGACACGAGGTTGGTTCGGCGACGGACCAAGAACAGGCGCAGGATCTCGCGAAAGTGAGCAGCGTTTCCAAGCAGAGATTGGGGTCGGTTTCAATCGACGCAACAGAAGCTGCGAACAATGAGCGCCGACGCATGGTCGAGATTGACACCTCAATCCCTATGGACTCGTACCTGAAGCGTCATCGTCTGTGGTCAACCGAGAAGGCGATCACCACTGGCAATCGCAGTCACTGGACGCATTTCTTTCAGGTAAGAAGAAATCGCTTGAATCCGGTTGTGGCTTGAGGATCGTATGCTGACTGTATATTTTGTTGTCGCACAGCCGTTTCAAATGATGTACACTTTCCCAGCTGTGGCTTTCTGTGCACTTCAGTATGGTTTTCTCATCGCAATGCTGTCAGTCCTTGCGGTCACACAGACCACTCTTTACCCAGCTCCACCGTATAACTTTACGCCTGTCGGTATTGGAAACATGGTAAGTTGGGAAGTCGCTTTTCCAATAAAGGACCCTAACAAAGAGTAGAATCTTCCCCCAGCGATTGGCGCTATACTTGGATCCGTCTTTGGCGGTCCCATCAACGATTGGTTTATTGTCCAGGTTGCCAAAAGACGAGGAGGCATTTACGAGCCTGAAACTCGTCTCTGGCTCTTTTTGATCCCTGGATTCTGTATGCCTCTAGGCCTTTTCGTAAGTCGTCAGAGCCCTATCCTCGATACTGAACGTTGTGCGGCCCTGCTAACCACCTTTTGACGAACAGCTGTATGGCTTGACAATCTCTAAGGCATGTACAACCTCCTCCTCCTCCTTATTCGCCAGCCCAGCCAAAGACATGGCGAAATATGAAACTGACTTGGTAAATATTTAGGGCATGCCATGGCCCATCAATGCTGTCGGAGCCGGGTTCATTGGTGCTGCGATAGGCGGCTGCGGCGACATGGCTTTAACTTACTGCCAGGATTGTTACCAATATGTGAGTGTCTCCTGGCTGCAATTATCTCTTTTTTCGAATTGCAAACCAGAGGAAAGCACGTACTGACAAACGTGTCCTTCGTCCGTTTCTAGATTCTCGGTGACGCTCTTACGGGTGTCGTGTTCGTCCGAAACGTTATTTCTACGGCTCTCGTCTTCGCTATCACACCTTGGATGAATGGTATGGGAGTGTACAACATGTTTGTGCTTTTGGGATGCCTGTCCATCGCCGTGGCCCTGACTTCTGTCCCTCTCGTCATCTGGGGACGGACATGGCGTATGAAGCTGGCCGGAAAGTACGAGTATTTCGTTGCTAAGCAATACTGATTGTATTGGACGTGGAGACGTTGATGTGACGCTTTGTAGGCTGCTAGTAGTCGAGGATGCCATGGAATATGTTGATTAGGGTATGTTCAAATCTCTGAGCTATCAGATGTCTTGGTTAGGAGAATATGGATCACTTAAAGAAGGCTGTTGCTCCCTTTACTGTAATTCTTCATTCCAAGAGTCCACGGCATGTGCCTAGCGAAGTCTTAGCACTGAGACTTCATCCGCACTTGATACATTGGGTTGCTGTACGAGAAAGACTCGCCTCGACTTATCCGGAGATAAACTTACGTTGTCAACACTAGCCGCAAGACCTGTCTAAGCTATCATTGATATTGCTCTGAGGCATCCTTGAAAGCCCAGTAATGTACAAGTGAAAACATGCTGAGGTTGCCCAGTGCTGAAGGGATTCAATGCTCCGCCGTAAAGGATGCTGCCAAGCATAGCCTGCCTTAGTTCGAAACTGCGTGGACGCCAGAGACCAAAAAAGTTCTTGAGAGAGGACCACAGACAGGTGTGAACGAACCCCCCACTACAACACCAGAACCCAAGTGCAAGGCAAGATGGCAGCATTTGGCGGACAAACACCGACTATCATCGTTCTCAAAGAAGGTACTTATGCTTCCCGTTGCGTTGTGCTACGTTTTCGGCTCTGCGTGCAAACCACAAACACACTTGACTAACCCTGCGGCCGACATCCAGGCACCGACCAGTCCCAAGGCAAGGGTCAGGTAATATCCAACATCAACGCCTGTCTCGCGGTGCAAGCCACAGTGAAATCCACGCTGGGCCCGTATGGCGGCGACCTCCTCCTCGTGGACGGCAACGGCCGGCAGACCATCACCAATGACGGCGCGACCGTCATGAAACTGCTCGACATAGTGCACCCTGCAGCTCGGATACTGACGGACATTGCGCGGTCGCAGGACGCAGAGGTCGGCGACGGCACGACATCCGTGGTCGTCCTGGCCGGTGAGATCCTCAAGGAAGTCAAAGAGCTCGTCGAGCAGGGCGTGAGCACGCAGACCATCATCAAGGGCCTGAGGAGGGCGAGCGTCATGGCCATCAACAAGGTCAAAGAGATCGCCGTCGGCACCACCGAGGGGAACAAGAGGGAGACGCTGCGAAAGTTGGCGGCCACCGCAATGAGCAGTAAACTCATCCACCGGAATGCAGACTTCTTCACAAAGAGTACGTTACATCCCCCCGTCCTTTTGAGATTTTCCAATTTGGTAGTCAGAACACACACTGGGTCGGTATGTGCTGACAACTGTTGCGTGGCGCGTATAGTGGTTGTCGACGCCGTGTTGTCCCTCGACCAAGAGGACCTGAACGAGAAACTTATCGGCATCAAGAAGATCACCGGTGGTGCGCTAGAAGACTCCCTGTTTGTGGACGGTGTGGCATTCAAAAAGACATTTTCCTACGCCGGTTTCGAGCAACAGCCAAAGTCCTTTGCGAACCCCAAGATCGTTTGTCTGAACGTCGAACTCGAGTTAAAGGCCGAAAAGGACAACGCAGAAGTCCGGGTGGACCAAGTGTCCGAGTACCAAGCGATCGTCGACGCAGAGTGGCAGATCATCTACAACAAGATGGAGGCGCTGTACAAGACTGGTGCAAAGGTCGTGCTGAGTCGATTGCCCATCGGCGATCTTGCGACTCAATACTTTGCAGACAGAGACATCTTCTGCGCTGGACGA
Organism: Exophiala spinifera; assembly: GCF_000836115.1. Taxonomy (NCBI): domain Eukaryota; kingdom Fungi; phylum Ascomycota; class Eurotiomycetes; order Chaetothyriales; family Herpotrichiellaceae; genus Exophiala; species Exophiala spinifera. The sequence goes on along the minus strand of NW_015622520.1, from coordinate 708,454 downwards.
GTCGCGGCGGATGACCTCGAACGCGTTTGTCAGGCTACAGGGGCCACGGTACAGAGTACCTGCAGCGACATTCTTCCATCACACTTGGGCACCTGTGGTAAGTTTGAGGAGCGACAGATCGGCGGTGAACGTTATAATCTATTCAGCGAGTGTCCAGAAGCGAAGACTTGCACGCTTGTTCTGCGGGGCGGAGCCGAGCAGTTCATCGCCGAGGTGGAGCGAAGTCTTCACGACGCAATCATGATCGTCAAGCGTGCTATCAAGAACCACACCATTGTCGCCGGCGGTGGCGCTACAGAAATGGAAGTTTCGGGCTACCTACACAGATACGCAGACAAGAACGTCCCCCACAAGCAACAGGCCGTTGTCAAGGCCTTCGCCAAGGCCCTCGAGATCATCCCACGACAACTCTGCGACAACGCTGGCTTTGACGCCACCGATATTCTCAATAGATTACGTGTCGAGCACCGCAAGGGAAATACCTGGGCCGGTGTCGACTTCGACCACGAAGGCGTGCGGAACAACATGGACGCCTTCGTCTGGGAGCCGGCCCTGGTCAAGGTCAACGCACTCAGCGCAGCTGTTGAGGCCGCCTGCCTGATATTGAGTGTTGACGAAACCATCAAGAACGAGGAGAGTCAACAACCCCAAGCGCCAGCACGAGGGTTACCTCCCGGAGCCGCGCAAAGAGCCCTAAGGGGCAGAGGAAGGGGCATGCCGAGACGGTGAGCGAGGGAAGAGATGGTAAACACGATGAAAGAAAAATCGGAGCGCGTGGATTCTGTCCCCCAATGTAGAATACATCAAAACAAAAAAAGTCGTCATACTGGCTTCCTTTGCTTCGGTTAGCGAGCATCTACAGCCCCCGGTCGAGAAGGGCCCATGGCGCACAGGATGAGATGACATGAGATCAATGATACCACAATATCTGCCTTACTGACACCCTGGGGTGGTTTTAGAATGAATGTGAACATTGGTGGGGTTTGTAGCATGAAGATGCTGGGAACGGACGATGTGCTAGGATCTCACAGACATGTGACGTGATGAAAGGATGTGTGTATGCATGGACTCATCTGATGCTGTCTGGTGTTCAGCTCAGGAAAACAGGGCGCCTCCTTTTTAGGGCGGTCGAATTGAGCAGAGAATCGGTCAAGTCTTCTTGCACGCCTCGATGTCATACTCCATGAATAGTCGAGCTGTTGTGAATCTGGTCACCGAATTACTGCGCTCATGTTGTCATGGCTTAGTTTCGTGTAAGCATGGATTGGTGTAACCACGATATTATCTCACAGGGCCCCCGTATACACATGTCAGCAAATCTGGGGTATGATAAAGAAAGAACACCGCCGTGTGAACAGCCCTGGTCAGAGAATCCCCAGGCCATACGAATAGGGCCAGGTCATTCGGTGAGGGCTGTACTTGCTGTATACGGCCAAGTCGTCCATTGCTTACACAGGTTCACGAACTGGAAGGGTATCTTTCTGCAATAAAGCCACGGACCGCAGCGCAAAGACGAACCAATCGAGTGTTTTTCGTGTACAGCTTTTTTCCAGAACAGCCAATCGTCAATGGTCGCTTTGCTGGCGAAGAGGTGTGGCGCAGCTGGATCTTGCATGCAGCAAGCTGGTATCCCAGTCTGCATGAATTCTAATGATCTCTGTCCATTTGTTTGGTGGTGCATCATGAATAAACGCAGGGCTTGTTCGAAGCTGATTGTGATATGCCTTTCCACAGGGCACCCCGAAACTCAGCACAGACGGTGTTGTAGCTCTGAAAAGTCGAAAGAGAAGAACTCAAACTCTCGCTGGGAGGCAGAGGAGCAGGGACTGGCGAGTCATGATCACTTTCGATGTGGATGCAGCTGGCATCGGACTCCGTCTTCAGCTTGGAAGTACCATGAAGGGCCGGCCCTGACTTTTCAATTGTTCATGGTGTATCACGCACACTGGCATTCAGCAGGGTTGCAATTCCTACTACTGCATTTGGAGTGTATAGCCAGCTGGGACTGTATCTTTGCATCTGGGTTTGAGAACGCTTACTCGATCTAGGGTTAGGTCGGATGATAGCAGACAAGGAAGCATGCAACTGTTCGCTGGCAGGGGGTCTGCTTTCGAGGATTGGGCTAGTCGTAGGGCTAACTAGCGAGGCTGGAACTGAGGCGAAGGACTCGTCACGTCGCCCATCCCGGTGCAAGCGAAAAGGAGACAGCGGCTAGCCGAGGACAAAAGGACCCCTGGGAACATCGGCATAGACAGGTTGACACAGCCAGGGTCCCCAGGGGGAGAGCTCGGGCTCTCAGACAGATACGAGGACATGATAGTCACTGTCAAGGGTCATGGATGGTGGAGGTTTTTTGGCTGCGTAAGCGTCCACTTTCCCATCGCCTCTTTTAAAAATCAGCAACAAGGCAGTACAGTAGGCGCAGAGAGATCGTCTCTACTGTACCTTGTGGCCTCAGATTCCATTCCATTCTGTTCTCCCTGACTCCTGCGCACGAGGTATACCTGTCGCCACCTCTTTCCAGGCACACTCTTCTCTCTCGTCTCGGCTTTGGAAGATCCACGTATCGCGGCACAAACACCACTAACTCCACACCCAACCCTGAACCTTGACCTAAAAATCCCCGTCTCAGCCGAGAACCTGACCGGCCAGTTCGACTGCCCGCCCGCTTCATCTTACGAATACTGAGAGGCACCCGCGACGACACGACCTCTCCTTCTGACCCGACATTGTCCTGCTTCTTGAGAACGTCCCAGACGATCTTTACAGCTTTCATCACCTCTTGCCTCTCTACCTCCTCTGCGCCATGTCTTGGTTCCCTGGACAGGGCGGCTACGGCGTAAGTCTGACACCTTCAGGCCTGCAACTTGAACAGCGCCGTGACTGTTACGACGCAGGCGATGGATGATTGCTTACTGATGGTACACAGGCTCAACAACATAACAACTACGGCGGCTACCCTCCCTCGCAGTCTCCGTCGCCATATCCTCCTCAAGGCTACAACCAAGGCTACGGTCAACAACCATACCCCCCTCAGACATCCCAACCCTACCCGCCACAGGGTTACAGCGCTCCTCAGTACAGCCAAGCCCCGCCAAGTGTAGCGCCGTATGGCTATAACGTACGTCCAAGGTCCTTTCCATGCAGATGCAAGTATCTGATATGTTGTTAGAACCCCCCTCCTCCTGCCCACGGCGGTTATGGAGGATACAACAGCCCACCGCCCCAACCGAACGGCTACCCTGGACCTCGAGTTGGCGTGCCATCATATAACAACAACCAGTCACAAGGCTCGGGCGGTTCAAGACCCGCGCCTCCGCCTACCACTCCCCAGCAGTTTGGACACGGAGCGCCGGCAGGATATTCATTCCAATATTCAAACTGTACGGGAAAGCGGAAGGCGTTACTGATAGGTATAAATTATTTCGGTCAGAGAGGGCAACTGAGAGGCTGCATCAATGATGTGAAGAACATGTCAACCTATCTGAACCAGAACTTTGGCTATGCTCGAGAGGACATGGTAATTCTCACCGACGACCAGCAGAACCCAATGTCCCAACCGACAAAGGCCAATATACTCCGAGCTATGCACTGGCTGGTCAAAGATGCACGACCCAACGACTCATTATTCTTCCATTACAGCGGCCACGGCGGCCAGACTCCAGACCTCGATGGAGATGAAGAAGATGGCTATGACGAAGTAATATACCCCGTCGACTTCCGGAACGCCGGTCACATTGTGGATGATGAGATGCACCGCATTATGGTCAAATCGCTACCTCCTGGGGTAAGGCTGACCGCCATCTTCGATTCCTGTCACTCAGGCTCAGCACTCGACCTGCCATATATCTACTCCACCCAAGGTGTCCTCAAAGAACCCAACTTGGCCAAGGAAGCTGGTCAAGGTCTGTTGTCGATCGTCTCGTCTTATGCTCGTGGAGACTTGGGCGGGATGGCTTCTACGGCTATGGGCTTGTTCAAGAAAGCCACGACGGGTAACTCGGTCAATGAACGCAACAAGCAGACCAAGACAAGCCCCGCGGATGTGATCATGTGGTCGGGCAGCAAAGATTCGCAGACTAGCCAGGACGCCAACATTGGAGGAGAAGCCACTGGCGCAATGAGCTGGGCTTTCGTGACGGCGCTGAAGAAAAACCCACACCAGAGTTATGTTCAACTGTTGAACAGCATTCGTGACGAACTGGCGTCGAGATACAGTCAAAAACCACAACTGAGCTGTTCCCACCCACTGAGTAAGTTCCCCTTTCACTCCATGTTCAATTCAATCTCTGATTTTGACCTGACAGACACCGATTTATTATACGTAATGTGAGCAACGAGATGAGAGAGGGTAGGCATTCTACCAGGGCCTCTTGTAGCTATGGAATGGTTTTTGGCACAGATCCTCTTCGTTTACAGTCAGCGTTTTGTGAGCGACTTCCTCTGGACATACTACGTTTTCTCAGAAAGTGGAAAAGTCATGGTATTAACGGAGGACTATAATCGAACCCATTCACACTCTTCTGCTGAAAAAACATCTCTCGATGCGTTCGTGTGCCGTGTAACCGTCCGCTAGTAGACGTAGCTGTTTAAGTGGCTAATGATGAGCAATATTCAAGTTTGTCCAGGCTGTGCAGAGGCCTAGCGCTCTGTAGCCAAGGTAAGGATAGGCACGAGTCTGCCTTAGGAGAGTCCAGAAGATGACCAGGATTGGAGAAAGGATGGAAGCCATTATCCGTTCTGTGCTTGGCCGGGGTGGTCATGCACAATGCACGTGAAGGCGGGATGTGGCTCGTATTCGATACGACGAAAAGCCCGAATGCTGGTGGCATCACCACCAACCAACTTTCCGACTCTTGCTTTCCTCATCTTGACAACGAGCCCATGACTGTCTTGACAGGGCTAACGGTATAGACTTGGCTTCCTTTGTTTCGTCCCTGCCTTGTCGGCAACAACACGTCTCTCCGCCACTCTTCTTCCCAACATGACTTCTCCTTGTTCGTGCGAACCGCCTCCAGCATGAAGCCTGATGTCCCTCCCTCATACGAGAACGCAATCAGCCGCGAGGCATGGCCGATCATCGCTCCCTACATACCCTCGAGTGACCTCTGTTCGGCCTGTCTGGTGTCGCGGAAATGGTACTCGATATTTGTACCCTTTCTCTGGGGTGATCCCGCATCCCACTTCGGCATCGCCAACGATGCCGTCTACGTCGCGCTCACGCGCTTCAAGAGGACCCTCCGCAAGGCCAGGCCGAGTGTGAGAAGCCTAACGCATACTCTGCACCTACCGCCCGCCCTCAGTGAAATCTACGGGGGCCCAAATCCGACGTGGTTGCGCGATGTCCTCGAATACCTGCCTAATTTGCAGAGCCTGATTGTCGCGAAACTACCCTTCTTCGACCACCATAGTCTCAATGCGTTGAGAGTTGCAAGCAATGGGAGGAAACAGTCCGCAGCAGAAGATGACGAGCTGCCTCCGTACGGGTTGAAACTGCTGCTGGCTTCGAGTGAGCCGAACACCACATCGTCAGCGCTGGCGGGCGCCTTACCGAGGTTCCAAAGCCTGGTCTACCTAGACCTATCATACACTTCCCCGGCTAGGGATGCGGCCGTCCTGGCTTCGCTGTTGTGGCTGCGAGACTTGCAGGTCCTGAAGCTGAGAGGTGTTGGTCTAAAGGATGGCGAGGCGGAAGTGCTGGCCAATGCCATCGGCATCAAGGTCCGACTACTGGACATCAGAGATAACCTGTTGACCGATATGGCTGTTCGATCTCTAATGCAGGCTTGCTTTCTTCCATCAGACACCTCGAACCGTGGCAATCTAAACCTCGAAGATTGGCCTGTAGGCATGGCGCCAGGTCCTAACTTCTTCAGTCTGGACACCTTGCGCAGCGAAGAACTTGACCATGAATTACTGAAACAGTTGACCAAGCCTCTCACTGGGAGATTGGCATTTGAAGACATCCCCCACCGCGGCCTTACGCATCTATACATTTCGGGTAATCGGTTATCCGTCGAAGGACTGGCTAGTCTGCTCAAGTCGGAACGACTGCACGTTCTTGATGGTGGTTCCGTTGATACTGTCAAAACCATTGCAAGGACGAAGTCACTCTCTTCGCCTACAGGGTATATCGATGAAGTTCGATTTCCGGGCGCCGAGAAACTTGTACCAGTGCTCGCGAAGTCGGCGAGCAAAAACCTCACACACCTCCGCGTGGACCACGCCTTGGTTACTGCGAAACTAGAGGGCCCTCATGACTCCATTAAGACCAAAGCGTCTTCAGCTGTCTCGGCCGAATCGGCCACGTCTCAACCAGTTACCGCTGAATTGTCGTCGGAGGAAAGGCACATCGCCGAAGCTCCTGCGTCAGCTCATTATGCAGTCGAGTTACCTGACAGCCAGGCAATTTTCGAATTGGACGCCACCCCAGCACAGCCAAGAGTAGAGCTGGTAGGTGATATGATGTACTTTGCCTTGAGCCCTCCCATCGGCGAAAAACCGCAGGAGTCCAGCCCCGTTGTGGAGAAGCACAGTCCGATCAGAGGTGAAGGTCCTTTCGCACCCGAAGTGGTCAACGAACACGATTCCAAGAAGGAGAACAGTGCCGAAGACCATGGAAATGCAACAGAGTCTGAAATATCTGACGAGACTGGGACGCACAGCACGACCAGGTCTCTCTTTTCGCCTGTTTCTCCCATCAGCAATCAAGGAACTTATCAACCATTAGTGCCTCCGACAGCAAAAGCAAAGAGCACTCCTACTACTCTTCCTCTTGTAAAAGAGTCATCCGATTCGATATCCGAAACCCCAGTCGCGCAGCCAGATGCAACGTTGGCTCCCCCACCAACCCCGACATCACATCGTCAAGCTCAGATTGAAGCTCTTCTGGCAAAAAGGCCGGTGCAACCGTCTAAGCTTCAACAAGGATTGAAGGTGGACCAAACAGCGTTCTCAAACCTGCGCAGTCTCCATCCGTCCCTGCTCCCAAATCTACGAACACTGATACTGACTGAAGTGCCTACCACAACGTCGAAATCCTCGGGTGTTTTGGAGAACCTGAAGTCATTCATTTCCGCTTGCGCTGATGAGTCTGCCCTGGCTCGTCTCCTCGCACGTACCGATTACTCCCTTCCGCCTGGCCGAGCGCGGTATATGGCTGAGCTTGAACAAGCGCGTGCCCTCTTCGCCTTGCGTACGATCATCCTAGAGATGGAGCAACCAGCAGCCAAGAATGCCGATGCCCAACGCCGCTGGCAACACTCTCGTCAGGACGTCACCATGAGTAAGTCGTCCACTGGTGACATGGACAGTGAGAACCTCTGGTCAGCTGCAGCCAATGACTTCAGCTTCTTCGGAGAGGAGGGAGAAGAACATGATGAGTGTGGAATATACGAGCATGATCCAGAAAAATATTTCCCAACAGCGCATTTCGATGATAAAATTATCTTGACTGCCGATGACGGGCACGACGACGTTCGACCGAACAGTCCACATGGCAGTCTCAACCAGGGTTGGGGGACTGGTAGCGGGACGCTATCACCTTTCTCGATGAACCTTGGTGGACGATCAGCTGGGACGATACGAAGCCCAAGGAATCTGCCGCTGGGAAGGAACCGGCGAAGTTCAAACGAGACCCGTTCTCGACCACATAGTGGTTCCGGCAGTGGAACTTGGGATCCTCGCGGAATGCTGTCAGAGATGCAAGGAGGGCCTGTTCCTCCAAAACTTTTGAATGAACATAGTCAACCTGCACAACGTCGGATAGCCCCAACAACTTCGCATCCCAAACAAGTCGAGCAGGACAATGAGCCGGAGGAGGAGAAAGTGGATGTTATCGCGGAGCTAGCTGCATGGAGACGGGAGCGGAAGAAAGCGTACGAGGAGGAGTTGGCCAGGCATAAGTCGTCAAGGCTCGGACACAGTCGAGGGCCGAGTCAAAACGGGCTCACTCACGTCAATGGAGCCAGCACCAACACTCGATTGGATTCAACAGATGGGCCCCGGGGGTATGGGTATGGCTTCGATCCGGGGGCCGTTAATGCTGCGACAGGAGCAGGCAACCTCCCGATGTCGAATGGATCGGCCACTCCAAAGGCTATCACACATGGTGATGTTAATGATATTGACATGAAATTCGTCGAAGGTCATTGGAAAGGCGAGATCAAGGTCATCCGGAATCCGACTCCGAAAGGGAGAACGGGTGTCGTCGACATGTACGGGAACTATTTTGAGAAGGGTTATTTGTATCCCTGAGAAGACGATGTTTGGATAGGAAGAAAGGGAGAGAAGGCGGGTCAATGACAGATGTTGGTTGGTATTGTTATGCTTTTCCCCGAGAACGAGTCACGTTTATGAACATTGTTTAATAGGAGGGATATATGTGGGATGTGGGACGATGGTGGTGGTCTATGGTTTTTGCGTCGTTGCATATTTGAAAGTCTTTAGCCTGGCGTTCTTGGTGTGCTGTTGTTCAATACGGGGTACCTGATCTTTTTTCACCTTGTGTCACCTTTGTACTACCTTTTGTTACCTTGGGACATGACCTGCATTTTTGAAGCAATCTGTTAGAAAGATACTACTTCTATACTACCCGAGGAGTCGTGAGACACTCGGTTAACCGTGTTTCAACTTTTTTTGATTGTGTACGAACAGACCCTGCGAGGGCAGGCAGTTACTAGGTAGAATGAACACACGATGGTACATGGCTAGTTGTATAAGTGAATCGCCACCCTTTTCCTTTTTTTTTGGCGAACAGGCGAACAGGCGAACAGACGAAGCAAAAAAACTCATCCCGTAATCCCTGATCCGGGGGGGAAAACCGGGGGAGGGGATTACGGGTTTAGAAAACCAGGAGGCCTGGTTTTTGAAGGAGCAACACGGATGGGACACCCTGTGCCCCATTGTTGACCGAATTTTGAAAGACGCATTTGATATGTCCAAGCGTACCATCTTCCGTCAACCGTCGACCCGTTTATGCCGCTGCGGATTTGCGCCAAGAGATACATGTATTGACAATGATTGTTGATGTTGGATCGATCGGTCGATGGCGGCGGTGGTGGTGCTGTGAAGGCCCGGCGAAGATGTTATTTAGTCACACAGAGACACCCCGACGTGTGTCAGGCAAGTACGGAGGTAGGTAGGTAGACAAGTTCACGTTGGAGTAAAGTGGTGTAATGTGTTGTCACTTGTGTATGTTCGTAGTCTTTCTTCTTTGCCAGCGTCTCGTGTTTCGGCGGGTTTCTTGCAATATGATGAACAAACCGAAAACGAAAAAAAGAGACCTTTATCATCATCATCATCATCATCCTCCTCCTCCTCCTCCTCATCGGCCAGCAGCAGTTCAGTCCGCGGCTCGGTTCCGGCGTCGAGTCCAGTCCAGTCCATCACCGCTCGTACTCGTACGTAGCTCAGTCCCATTCGATTCTCCAGTCCAATCAAACCCAGACCCGAACCAACTCGATCCCATAGAAACCCCAAATGTTCCGACGAGGTTGATGGAAGTGAAAGAAACAGAGGAACAAAGGAAAAAAAACGAGAATTTGTTGCGCCTCTGGAACGCCATTGCTCATGCAAAAAGGAATCATGCAGACACGCTCCCGCACTCACTCCCACATACGTACGCAGATACGCACAACTGCTCCCAAATACCTCCTTTTCCAAAAATTTCCCATAATGCCCCCCCTCTTCTTCTACTCGACGCTTGCTAGATGCTTGTTTTACGCTCCTTCACTACCAAACTCCGCTGTCCATTCCGAGTTTCGTTTCAGATCTTCGCCGGACACGGTAGGTCTGGAGCCCTTGATGGCGCGGATAAAGTCCTTGACGGTCAACGGAGGTTCGAGGAGTTGATCGGACTCGACTTCCATCCAGGTCATTTCCATCGCTCCTGGGTCGCCGGGAGAGCAGGGGGTGAGTTTTTCGGCACCGTCTACTTGGACCTGGTTGCAACCAAAAGGTGTTAGTGTTGGATAAAACAAAAATTATCATTAAAAATTTCCAGCAGCCTTATACAGGGGCCTGCTAGTCAAGAAACGTACCTTTTTATAATGGGTTGCCGTCTGGATTTTTCTAACCGGTTGCATCAGGGCGTCTTGCACAGCGATGCTGATATCACTTCCAGAGTAGCCTTCGCTGAGATCGGCCAGTGTCTTGTAATCTTGTTGCGTCATTTCGCATTTCGTGTCGCCGACTGCGAGTTCGAACATTCTCATCCGCGCTGGCTTGTCGGGTAACGAGATGTGTACTCTGCGTTGGAAACGTCGGCGAATGGCGGCGTCAAGTTGCCAGGGGATGTTTGTGGCGCCGAGGATTAATACACCCCTCGAGTCTTTGCCTACGCCGTCCATCTGCACGAGTAGTTCGGTCTTGATACGTCTCGACGCTTCAGACTCGCCTTCTCCTCTGGGACCACACAGGGCGTCGACTTCGTCAATGAAAATGATTGCCGGCTTGTTCTCTCGCGCCATATTGAACAGTTGCTTGACCAGTCGTTCTGACTCGCCCATCCACTTGCTGACCAGGTCGGAAGAACTCACGCTGAAAAAGGTACTGTTGGCCTCGGTCGCCACAGCCTTGGCCAGGTATGACTTACCCGTCCCGGGGGGGCCGTAGAGCAATATACCCTTCCACGGTTGTCGTTTGCCTTGGAAGAGATGTGGGAATTTGATAGGTAGAATGACGGCCTCCTTCAGTGCCTCCTTTGCCGCATCAAGACCGGCCACATCCTCCCATTTCACGTTCGGTTTGTCCGTCAGGATCGCCCCAGTCAACTGACCACGCAGCTTCTTGCTCTCGGCGTCTTCGTCATCCTTGTCGCCTGCTTCGCCTTTACCTGCGCCGTTAACCGCCTTGCCGTTTACGCCCATCGCCGCCGGTTTCTTGCGATTACTTGGGTCATTCGCTTGTATGTGGGCTTTCAGTTTCTCGACTCGGTCCATGTATTCGCCAGCCTTTGCTCGTATCATTTCTTTGGATTTTGGATTCTTCTCCCATTTTAGCGCGAGCATAAACAGCTCCAGCGCCGCATAGTACTGTTGGTATGCTTGTTCGTAGGATCCCGCAGTGTCTAGCTCAATGGCCTTTTTGACCGTGTCGATGGCGCGGCCGAGGAAGTCGGTGTTCGACATGGTGGGCTGAGGTCTTGTAGGATTGTAAAAGTGGTCGTAGAGGGCGTTGGGAGTTTCGAAAAGAGGTTATGTTCTAGATAATCGGTGATGATGCTGGACGTAAACAAGCGCCGCTTGAGGGCTGAATTTTGGGTCTCGCCCAGGCGCTGGTGTGTATTGTCGAAGGCGGGCTTTCTTTTCACAGGGATAACGACGCTTGGCCTTGTCAGACAGAAACCAAGGTAATCACTGTACTTGTTTTTGCTAGACTTGTTGGTGTAGGTAAAGGTGGGATATGGAGAGGAATTGGCAGATAGTCGGGGCCGGTATTTGCCCCGCGACAAATCGATGCCTGCGTTAGTGAGCACACGCTAATATCTCTCCAGAGTCTCCTCTGCACCCTGACAAAGCTTTTGCAAATACACCATCACTCCTCCCTCCACGAGACGCCATGGAAGAGGAAAGAAACAAACTGCAGACTCTCTCCGAGGCCCTGCAAAAGTTACAGGACGGTGAGCTGCACACACTCGAACAATGTACAGCCTGAGCTTTTCTGACTTGGCTGGCATCTAGATTTACAGACCACGATCGAAGCGCGACAGAAACTCGAAGCCCAGCAGCAGGAAAACAAGGCTGTTCAGAAGGAGTTTGCAACCTTGAGCGACCAGGCTGGGATTTACAAACTTGTCGGCCCTGTGTTGCTGAAGCAGGACAGAACCGAAGCTGTGGGTGCTGTGGACGGTCGACTGGAATTCATTGGCAAAGAGATCAACCGAACTGAAGGCAGGATCAAAGAGTTACAAGATGGTGCTGAGAAAAAGAGAGTAGCATTGCTACAACTGCAGCAAAAGCTCCAGATGGCTGCGCAGGAACAGGCAAGTGGTTGAAGCGTTTCAACTGTCCACGAATACAACATTTCGACAACGGCGGACGTTACATATCCCCGGCATAACACTTCAAACTCCAGCCGAGGCCATTGATTCAGTCATGCATCTGACTTTATCACCTCTATCAGTCGGGCGAAATCGTCAACATGAGTTGCGGCCGGATGTGCTTCAGGCAGAGCATGATGTCTCGCTGTAGCTTGTCGGTACGAGTACCGACACTCTTGCTCCTGGCGGAAAGACACCTCATAGGTAGTATCACCTGAACGCCCCCGGTAGTGGGAGGTTTAGGTGGTCTTGAGAATGACCTACGTATCCTTGTCGTGGGGAACCTTGACTGGTACAGGCGAAAGCTACACATGCATCAGCTTGACATCGGATGGACGTTCTTCCACAGATTAGTCAATCCCTCCTGTCATGATAATGCTAGTGGAAGGTCCAGGACCGCACAGTTGTCGTACAAAGGTACGAGAACAGTAGGCAACCACAAGGCCAACATGGCGAGACAGGCGAGGAAAAGCCAACATGGAGATCGCACACGCGTGCCGTCTAGAAGTCGATTCCACCTGTGTGTCTCTCCCTCGCGAATAGGTGTAATTGTCAAATGAGCACAGGAACATGTATACATCGGCCATCTCTTCATTTCCAAGCCATCAGGCTGAGCGATGAGGCTGAAGATTGACTAGGCTGACCTGCCCCTCTACGCTAAAGGCGGACTAACCAAAAAGACAGGAAAATATCCCGCCGCTTATCAGGGGCTACAGACTAGTCCTAGTTAATGTGTCCCATATGTAAACGACTGCCTCCTTTCTATTGAGACTCACTTACAACCAACCAATGCAAAAATATCTCCCCTTGATGAATGATAAAAGAAACGCAAACATCTTCAACGGACCGGTGCCTTCGACTACATCTTCTGACTCAACCCGTGATCCTTGCAGATGAGGGTCCCGGCCTCTTCCAGGGCTGAAAGCCTTAATAACATGGTGATGGATATGCTAGAACGCGCCCTTGACGAAAACCCTGAAGTTGATTTGCTCTCTGTTATACCTACATCGTATAAGAGCCAAATCTCTCCAGATGCACGCCCTCTGTCAGATATTGCAAAGCTCAACCAGTGGACGATACGGAGGATGGAAAGGCAGTTTAGTCAAGAGCCCGACAGCGACTTTGCCTCAACATTTCAAGACTTCTATCGGAGAGAGTGGGATCGCCGTATGAAGTATGTCGACTCTTCAACACTTGGGATGAAGTCAGAACCAGAACCTCAAGAGATTCACCTGCCACCTGCCGATACTCTCGAGAAGCTTGAAGATGAGGACGAAGCAACTGTGGTGTCTCCGCTCTCTGAGGGTTAGCCCACCAGTAATCAAGCAGGGGGCGTCACAGCGTGCAGTTCTCTTGATCCTTGTAAGCATTAGTAGAATAATTGATATAGTTTGAAATTTCAAGGTACGCCGATAATCACAATCGTTATTCTACGACGCGCTCATGATAAGGGTGGCCCAAACTGCCCCAACTGTCTGGACAGGGAGGGATCGGTCACTACCTTCGGTTTCCTATTTCCATTCTCCGAGTAGAAAGTGGCAAGGGTCGTGCTGCAGGTGGCCGTCTTGCTGAATAGTTGACGCTCGTGGCACTAGTCTGCATAGGTGCTCAAAGGTGAGGAGGTCGCGTGCAGCGGGGTGAGAGGACCGCTGAACGTCCACCGGGTGGGAGGATGGCGAAAAAGGATGCATGCTGCGATGTGTGACACACGACGAGTACCTGAGGGCGAAGGAGCGGAGAAAGACAACAAACAGGTTGGAAGGGATAGAGCATAAGGGAGGTACTGTACGAGGTACTCCGTACTTTGTACTTTGTTTACGTTAAAAGCGGCGGCGCGCCCAGACCACGACCATCCCCAAACGGCGACGCCGCCTAAAGCGCAGACTTTTACTTGTCCAAGATTCGACCACAGGATATTCAGATCAAGCATGCATTGAGCCAGAGTTTGATAATCTCAGCTTTTGTGCACATTCTGCTCAACTACACACAATGCCTCGCGAAAACAAAAAGCGAGGTCGCCGCGAGGAGGCCAAAAATAAGCGAAAACACGAAGAAGGCGATTCACAGACTTCGAAACGATTCAAAGCCGCCGACCAACATGAGGATGCACAAATCGACCAAGTCGATGTCAGAGGGAATGCTGGCGACGACTTTATAAGTTTTGGGCCTTCCCATGGTGACGATTATCCTCAGGAACTCCAGGGAGAGGATCAATTCCACGGTCTTCTCGATCCCCAAGAACAGGAATACTACTCAAATGTGAACGGCAAAATTGTTGCGAATGACTTCGAGTCGGATGAAGATCGTGCAATCTTCATCGAGGCAGTATATCGAGAAACAGAAGGCAAAGAGCTCAAGGTAGCCTCTAGCCAGTCTTGTTCGAGATACTTGGAGAAAATCATCATGTTGTCGACCTCCGATCAGCTGCGAAGACTTTTCAGCAAGTTTCTCGGCAATCTCACGTATCTTGTCCGTCATCGATTCGGCAGTCACTGTTGCGAGACGCTGTTCTTAGAGACAGCACAGCGAATTGGTGTATCACAGCGAGAAAGTGATGACGAAGACAACCTACCTACGATTGAGCAACTATTCTTACAGGCCGCAGAGGAGTTAAAGCCCAATCTTGGATTTCTTCTAACGGAGAAATTCGCGTCTCATACCCTCCGAGTGCTGTTTCTTGTTTTGTCGGGCGAGCCGCTGGATGACGAATCGACCAAGACGATTCTTGCCAGCAAGAAGAAAGAAAAGCTGGAAGCCCCGGTGCCGAAGGCCGACAGCAATACCGGATCAAAGAGGCGTGTACCCAAATCATTCAACAAGGCGCTCGCGGAAACCATTGAGGGCTCGGTCTCTTCAATTGACACCACATACCTCAGAGCACTCGCGACGCATCCCACCGGAAATCCTGTTCTGCAATTACTATTGAGACTGGAGTTGACGTTGTATGGGAAACAGCACCAGTCGGAGAAGATGTCCGTGTTCAAGAAATTGTTACCCGACGAGGATCTCGAAGAAGAGTCCGAGAGCGCCAAGTTCATTTCCGGGTTGATATACGACCCAGTCGGTTCACACCTGGTGGAAATCCTTGTCGTGCACCTGTCCGGCAAGACCTTCAAGAAACTCTACAAGAACGTTCTGAAATCCCGTCTCAAGAGCATGTCCAGGAATGAGACGGCAAGCTATGTGGCGATCAAGATTCTGGAACGACTAGGCAAGGACGATCTCCAGGAAGCGAAGGAGATGATCATGACCGAAGTCCCTGGCTTGGTACAGCGGCGAAGGCTTGGAATCATCAAGGTCCTTGTGGAACGCTGTACAGTGCGCCACGTAGATCTGAACGACGTCGCCGCACTCATTGAATCTGGAGTTGGAGATGACAAGACGACTTTCCTTCCGAGATTGCTGGGAATGGAAATCTCAAAAGAGTCTACTGGAGCGGAGGCGGACGCCGAACGGAAAAAATCTGCTCCAGCCCAAAAGGCAGACGTACACGCCTCGCTACTCGCTCAGGCGATGCTGCAGACTCCCTCTGCACGCCAACCAATCCACGACAGCCTGCTTGCAGTCGAAATTTCGTTCTTGGTTCAGATGTGCAAGGACCCAGCTGCGTCCCGACTCATCCAAGCCGCCCTCGCTCCTACCGACACAAACGCACAGTTCCGACGACAGTTCATACCTCGGTTCCACGGCCACATCGTCGATATCGCGCAGAACCTCAGCGGCTCGTACGTGGTCGACCTTCTCTGGTCGGCAACTGACGGGCTCTTTTTCCTCAAAGAGAAAATCGCAAGGGAACTCGCAGACGACGCAAGCCAGCTTAGAGAGTCACCGGTCGGTAGAAACGTTTGGAGAAACTGGGCTATGGACATGTACTCGAGACGGCCAGGCGAATGGCGAGCTCTGGCAAAGGGCCAGACAAAGGCGGCGACGGCTTCAGACGAAGCTGCGGCGTCGAGGGAAGAAAGGAATGGACACCCACAGCCTCAGCAGCAGCAGCAGCAGCAGCAGCAGAAGAAAAAGTCCGGCCTCGAACTGGCGCGGGAAAGGTATGCGCAGAAACAAATGCACGGAGCAAAGCAGAAGACTCCGGCGACGTCTGCGAATGCCACCATTGTGCGGACGAATGCATAGGGGGCGTGTGACTTGATAGATACGTGGTTACAAAAGGCTTCAAATAGTCGTCGTATGGGGGACAAGGCTGGGTGGGCTCCTTCTGTGCTCTCCCTCGAACGATTCAGTCCTGTGATTTTTGGCGTGGTGTTTCCGGATCTTCGCATTCTGTACGGCGACCCGTTCACCACACGGTTCGCCGCCGTGGCCCGTGAACGACTTTGTCACTCATACCTCCGCCAGTTAGGTAGTCTGGCCACGTACTTGGCGAGCGCACTTCCACTGTACTAGTAAATCGGGCTCCGATCCGTTCACGGTGTCGATTCTTCATCCCGTGACGTTACGCACGCGCCTACGTCTTAGAAAATGTGGTCCGTCTTTGTCATTGTATTCGGATCGACGGTGGACAAGACAAGACTGAAGGGACTTTCTACTGACCGACGAGGCTGAAAGTTGAGGGACGAGTACGAGTGTGAGAGTCCGTCCCTTTTACGTTATTGGCCCCCCGGGGTTGGAAATAAAGGTACTCCACATTTGAAAAATCTTTCTGGGAAAGACAATGCCACACTCCCACTGTGACCTTCTCTGGCCAGATACTTGTGAACGTAGACACGTACCACACCGGACGAAAGACTCACCGATACGTAGGAGAGAGTATCTACACCCACAGGGTCGCGCAGAGAGAGCCCGAGAGGCCGAGAGAAACTGCGTGACGGAGAGAGCATTGTATTGTAGAAAGTCGAGCCGCGCCGAATGACGCGATTCCACCATTGATGAATAGAGATTAGTCGATTCAAAAAAAAGACGGAGACCGGACAATACGAGAGTATTTACCGGGGGGGGGATTAGATAGATATACAAACGTGCACACGAAAGATATATATGTATATGATCCTCAAAATCTAACTCGACTTCTACATCCTCACAGGTCACAGGTGTACGATACAACAATGTCGGACCACAATCAACGTTTAAAACAAGTCAGCAGCCAGCATGAGATCAACGGATACAAGTCTCAAGCCACCAACGGATCCAGCAAAAATTTCCAAAACGGGACGGTAACACCGTCCAGAGCATCCGAACTAAAACGGCTCCTCAATGCCACCTTGGAACAACTAATTCCTTTCCTTCAACGAGCCGACGACGAGGTGCAGGCTCATCAGCTCCATCAACCCACAGACACCACTTCGCTCGTCGAAAGTCACCCACCGTCCGAACTACGGTCGATCCTGTCACGAGATGGGACGCTTTCACTCCCCGACGACGGCACGGGCCAGACGGGACTGCTCGACTCTCTAGCATCGATCCTGAAGTACAGCGTCAACACGTCCGCCCCGGGATTTCTGGACAAACTCTACGCTGCACCGTTGCCGCCCGGCATCGCCGCGGACTTGATCCTGAGTGTCCTCAACACGAACCTGCACGTTTACCAAGTCTCTCCTGTCCTCTCGCTGATCGAAACGCACGTCGCCAAAGCACTGGCGTCGTTGTTCGGCTTCACGGGCCCCACGGCCGGAGGGATCAATGTCCAGGGTGGAAGCGCGAGTAATCTGACCAGCATCGTGATCGCGCGGAACTCGCTGTACCCCGAGACGAAGACGCTGGGCAACCACGCGGGCGGGCTGCGCCTCGTCATGTTCACTTCCGAGCACGGGCATTACAGCATCGAGAAGGCGGCGCAGCAATGCGGCTTTGGCACCGAGAGCGTCGTCTCGGTGCCCGTCGACCCCGTCACGGGCACAATGGACCCGGTCATGCTCGAGTCGTTGATTGTGCGCGAGAAGGAAGTCAACGGAACCACCCCCTTTTACGTCAACGCCACCGCCGGAAGCACGGTTCTGGGTTCGTTCGACCCTTTCATAGAGATTTCGCGTGTCGCGAGGAAGTACGGGCTGTGGATGCACATTGACGGCGCCTGGGGTGGAAGCTTTGTCTTTTCCGAGACGCTGCGCGAAAGGTCGTTGCGAGGGTGCGAGCTGGCCGATAGTATCGCGACCAACCCGCACAAGATGCTCGGTGTGCCCGTCACTTGCAGTTTCCTCTTACTCAAGGACCTGAGGAACGCTCACAGGTCCAATACCCTGCGGGCGGGGTACCTGTTCCACGATGAGGAGGAGGACAACACCAATGGTGATGGCTCTCGCAGCACAGACGGTGCTGAAGGTGAGGAAGATGGGGCGTGGACGCCACCGGAGGATCTCGCCGATCTCACGCTCCAGTGTGGCCGACGAGGCGACAGTCTGAAACTCTTCCTCGCGTGGCAGTACTATGGTACACTGGGATACCGCACCAAGATCGAGAACGCATATTCCGTCGCGTGCCACATGGTGCAGCTTGTCGAGGCGCATCCTGACCTGGTGCTCGTGAGCACGAATCCGCCGCCATGTCTGCAGGTGTGCTTTTATTATGCTCCAGGAGGGAAGATGACGTTCGACCTGGAAGGTCAAGTGCAGGCCCGTGGTAGTGACCGCATCCAAGTCGGCAAACGGAACTCGGCCATCACCAGCCGGATCACGCAGAGGCTGGTATCTCGCGGGTTCATGATCGATTTTGCTCCTGCGCTGAGCAACGCAGTCGAGAAGGGGTCTTTCTTCCGTGGCGTTGTGAATATTTCGACCACGAAAGGAACAGTCGAAAGACTGGTCGAAGAACTTGTCAGGGTAGGCAAGGATGTTACGGAGGAGAGAAGACGGAAGTGAGCAAGTGGGAGTAGCGCATGCATATGCCTGCGCACACATTGTAACATGCGACAAGAGATGTATCGTTATATGTGGCTATAGATATTGAGAAGTGTATATAAAATCTCAAGATAGACCGTAGAGAAACAATCTACAGTTTTAGACTCTGTCTTTTCCTCTTCCTTCACTGCTCACCACCAAGCACAATACCATACTTCGAATAGTCGAAGTCCTCCAAAGTAGACAATATCTCACCCCATTCCTTCGCACGCGCCGCTTCACTCATGCTCATCACATCTTCTCCTCCCTGGCCATCCGCACGCATACTCTCTCCAGTTGGACGTCCAGCAAGCACCTCCTCTTCTCTACCGGCATACATGTCCCTCAACCACTTCTCCGGGACCCAAACGACCCTCATTCCCGCGCTCCTGGCCGCCTGCACACCGGCAACGGCGTCCTCAAAAACGAGACACTCCTCTGGCTTAATCCCGTCCTCGTTGTCATTCTCCTTTGATTCTCGCCGGCTCTGTCTCAGAGCCTGATTCACCCTCTCCAAAGCAAGGAGGAAGATATCAGGACACGGCTTGCCCCTCCCCTTTTTCAACCCTTCATCATCACCCAACACCTTATGTTGAAGAGGGATGAGACTCAACACACCGTCTGGACCAGACAAATGTGCCGTTTTGAGGTTGTACATTGCGACCTGCGAACTGGTAGCCAGTGCCAACTCGATTCGCTTATTGTCACCACTACCACCTCCTGTCGTCGCTGTCGTCGCTCGTGCCAGATTTCCCAACAACTTCTGCACGCCTGGCATCAACTCCGTCCTGCTGAACAGCTTCCGTAGCCGATTATCCAGTTTCGCTTGGAACTCCTCGATCGTCACCACCGCCGTTGTCGTCGTCGACGATGATGACGTTGACACTTCTTCTTCTTCCCCATCTGCAGGAAGAACCAGTCGTGCAGACTCGTACAAGATGCGCGTAGAGTCCTGTGCCGAGCGACCTTGTAACTTTGCCTTGACCGTCGCATCCATCGGTGGACGCGAGTAATCTTCCGTCAGCGTCGCGTTGCGGGCTTCAGTTAGTAGTGTCTCCGAGTTGATCAATAGACCATCTAGGTCGAAGATACATGCTCGTACTGGCCGTGGATGTGGCGGTGGTGGTGGTGGTAGCGCCGGTGCCAGTCGTTCAGAGAGAGTCGTCGATCCTATTCCCACTCCCATTCCCACTGCCGCTGCTCCCGATGATGATGTTTCTGCCATGAAGAGGCCGACGTTTCCTGACTAATACTACGCACCGCAGGTGGTTAAATAACGTCCCTTTGTGTGCTTGAGTGTGTGCTTGAGTGAGTGCGTGTGTGGATTTGTTCTATTGCACAATGCAGGTGAGAGATAATTCATCGGGTACTGTAATCCAAAAAGCGACCCACGAGTGCCACGTAGTGTGGCATTTATTTAGTACCCAAATAAAGCCAGGTCTGCTCTTGACAAACCGAGTATATCGTACACCACCCAACGACGTGCACTGATCCTTCCGGGAAGAGGAGGACTGAAAATCATGGCCAGCAGGTATGTACCTATGTCGTAGAAAAGGTCTGCTGAATCAGGAATGTTGCTCTTGCTCGGCGAGGGAGGGGTCAGGATGGTTAATGATGTTTACTTGTTACCAAGGTACTTAAGTACACTGTGTACAGGAAATCCGAACCCTTGCTTTGCCATCGTATCAAACAACATCCAAACAAGACCACGATGCCTCCTTGTCGATAATCTTAGATGTGGCACGGAATATTTTAGACCACAAGACTACACATCAATCGACAGAAATAAACAAACCCTAGTAGCCAGTCTACATCCAATTCCAAGATGTAATCAGCTTGAACGGAACATAGTCCAAGAATGCGAAGAGAACACAACAAGCTCATAGCTCAAACATTTACTGATTTTTTTTTCTCAAAAGAAAACTCAGATAGAGCTATATAATGTACCCGTAAGGCCTCGAGATATGCCTACCGAGGACGTGTACTCTGATGAGAAAAGTCATACCCGTCCCGCGCCCAAAACGCCAGAATTCAAAGTGCAATGACATCCCAGACCAGTGTCCCCGTTACCATTCCTCCACCACATACCACATGTGTTTGTGCTCGTGTAACGCATCAGAGGAGACTCATGGCTGGTCCTGATCAAAGGTGCCCCCGCCGTTCTTTTGCTGCTGTACAAACCCACCATTTTATGTACACATAATAATAATAAGATAAGAAAGAAGTGCCACATTATAGCACTGGGTCGAAGCCAACCTGTTGCATGATGGTCGGCATCGAAGGCGGATAGACCATTGGGAACGGCAAAGGTGTGTAAGAGAACAGCAGCGCCATCGAGAGCTTGCTATTCTGTTGAAGTCCGGAATCATCTGCCCAATGTTTGAATGGTCGTAAGAGTAATTAATCTTGAAATGGATCTTGATCGAAGAAGGGAAGTCTGGTGTCAGAGTCGTTCTACGTCCGCTGCATGCCAGGTTGCATGGGAGGCCCATTAGGCATAGGCATTCCGTAAGGGTTGACATGTTGGGTGGCAAACCCATTAGGGTCTTGCATGCCGCTCAGGAATTGCCCAATGCCTTGGGCATGTCCAACGGGGCAGTCTTTGTGGCCCATCAGGAGAGTCCGAAGATTGCGGATCTCCTCGTGAAGCTGTGCGACTTGCGTGTTTAAACTGTCGTTCTCCGCAGAGTACATCTCAACTTTGGCTTGGAGATTAGCCAACCATTGTTTCTTTCTCTGTCGGCACTTCAAGGCAGCAATACTGTACAGACAATTAGCATTGGTCATACAGACATCGACATTTCAGACGTACCGATTGCGTTCGAGGAAGTTTCTGCGCTTTTCTTCATCAGTCATCTTCTTCCCATTGCCATGAGTGGTATTCGCATCATCGTCTCCCTCGTCGCTGTCCATGTCTTCTTCCTCGTGGGGATCAAGAGCAGGATCAACATTGGCAGTTCCCGAATTACCCTTTGCACGCTTATTGCTACCTTTGGCGCTAGCTTCAGACTTTCGTCGGTTGCTAGCGGGTTCTGCCTTTGCCTTCTTCCCACGACCACCACGGGTGCTGGCCTTAGTCTCCTCATGACTTTCCGGACTGTCGCCATTTGAGGAGGCTGCCTTTTGGTCTAGGCCATTTCGTGCTGGGGTCTGTGCTGGATTGGGAGCAGCAAATTGACTGCTGGGTTGGCCGCCCTTGGCTAGCATGAACAAACCATTTGCGGCATCTGTCGCGTCATGCTGGTTGTCCATGTTGGTCTTCGGGAGGGCTTCTTGTGGATTTGACGTGTTTGCAAACTGATTGTTCTTATTGCGAGCAGCTGCGTTCATAGCAGTGCGATGAAAATCAAGAGTTCCTGGAGTGGCACCGCCACTTTGCAAGGAATTGAAGAGTGCCTGTGAATTTGGACTGGGGGCCGGGAACATAGACCCGCCACCGCCTGGGGTGAGTCCCGTCCGGAGTGAGGACTCGTTAGGCGTTGGGAACCCTCGGCCGGGTATGTCGAAATAGTCACCTTGCTGGGGCCCGGTCAACATTGCAGGGCTCAGTGGCCCAGATCGAAGTGAACTTTGCCAATTGTATCCGCCAGTGGAACCGGCACCAGGGATGGCAGGAGATGTAAGCGCAGCGACGGGAGGCAGTAGGGTTTTTCCTGGCGTGTCTGTTGAGGGCGCGCCAAAGGATTGTTCAAAGGGATTGAATTCTTGCAGTCCTCCGGCGTGGACAGCGGAGAAGTAATCTGGAGTCTCTGCAGGATTTGCACCAGCAGGTCGCGGTGGAGGTGCAAGAGGTTCTGTTGCTTGAACGATGGGCTTTGCGTCGTCGGCCTGCGAGGTGGCTTGTGGTTCTTCTAGACGACGGTCAACGGCGCTGTACATCACGAGATGGGGTGGCGACGCGTACCTGGTAATGACGATTTAGACTGGACAGGCGAAGTTTTGGTTGACGAGGCTGGCGATCATTGTTAGCAGTCAGTTCCCTGCAGAGGGAAAACAAGCCAGAGTGATGCATCGCAGGATGCTAATGCGCGAATGGTGGTGCTGCAGGCAGATTGCCAAAGCGCGCGATGAAGAAATTTTACTAATAGGGGCCAGCGATAAGGTGACTAACCTTGCTTCACATGATTCTTTTTATTGTCCATAGGCGACGAGGTACGAGAAGTAGGGCCAGCCCCAATGTGTTGTTGTGATGGTTGAGTTGCGACTGCGACGCTCGCCATATTGTCGGGTGGTGATGAAGCAATACGTAGATGGAGGAAACAACGTCAGCCGTTGCAAAAGTGACGTCGACAAGAGCTGGGAAGCGCAGGCGCCTCATATACTTTGGTAGGGCAGGCCAGGAGGGAGGGCTTGGAAGGGAGAGCGAGGTAGCAGGGTTGAGTTTTGCCCTAAGGGGCCCTAGCGATGTGGGCGACGGGGGGGATCCTGCGAATCAAATGCCTGTCAGCAGGGAAGACGGCAACTCATGGTGATCGCCAGCCATCCAAGAACCAGTTGCCATCGCCACTTGTTGCGCCCACCCTCCCAAGTCCGATCGAGCAGCGCGGAAATTGGGGCCGGGGACAGAGAGAAGCACAGATGCAGGTCAAAAGGCAGACAGCCGAATGACTTTGACTTACCAAGAGCGGGAACCCAGAACCACTACTCGTGCGACACTGGTATCGATTTTCTGCGTGTTCAATGTATTCTCACGAGGTTTGACCAGCGGCCGAAGACTAGCAATTGAAGATGGGAATCGCAAAACCCAATGTGTCGGGGAGAAGCCGGTAGAGATGAGATATGGCGGTGACGTTACTGGGTGATACAGCCGCCCGGGGGAAGACAAAGCCCAGACACACTGCGAGGCCTGCTAGTGTCCCGAGACAAAGTACCGAGCAAGTACTCGCAAGTGAAGAGCAAAATGTCTTTGTGAGCGTGACACTCGATGAGGAGAGTTGTGTGTGAGACGAGAGTGAAGATGAGTACGAGTACCGCAGGCCAGTGACCTCGACGCGTTTGAGATGGTGAAAAGGTGGGAACAGGGTACGAGACCGTCCGAGCACGACAGCAAGGTGCAATTAATTCTCCTTCCGTTGTCTGAAGACGCGATATCAGCTTGTCTTCGTACCGCTGCTCCTTCGATACCTCGACCAACTGTGACTGGACGGATGCGTATGCAATGCAAAAAAAGTCGGGTGCTTCTGTGAGAGCGAAAAAGTGTGACGCAATCACTTGTCAAGCCAGAAATCTTCCGAGGCGACGCCATCCGCTTTCTGCCTAGCGGACTCACTAGGCCTCGCCTTAGCTCCTCGCGGCAAAACGCCACCCATCCCGCCTAACACGAGTACAACAAATGGCACGCCGCGACACGAGTCCAGCACTGTATACATTTGTACAGATACATCAGCAGATGTCAACGCCGAACTTTGATGCCTTCAATCATCAACATTCCCGTGTTATCGGAAATGGGGAAATTGAACGTTTCCCATGGCTTACTCTTCTCGTCTTCACAGGACTCTATCATTAGTGTCCTTTGTATGAGACGCTATTCCACGACTCAGCTATGTGGAGGAGCCAATTGCCACTATTGCCTCCTCAGACCATGCCGAACGTGCATTATTAATACATGCAACTCTCCACTCAACTCACCATGACGCAAAGATGGTAATGTTTCGACTTGCACGGAAGTCGATGCTGGCACGGATATTATAGCCAGTCGAAGGCAAGTGGAGGAGTTTGTGCTGAGGAGGATCCATGTGTGCCAGTCAGGTACATGTACCGTCTACTATGTTATCAAAAGTACACCATCACGTTTTGGAACTTAACGCGGTTGCTCTACTCGTCCCTTCGAAAGGCAAGGAATTTAATGGCCGTGCCCCCTTGTCTTGTAACCAGCAAGGTGCCGGGATAGTTTCATGCTCTAGTGCTACAGATTGTCTGTCCCTCCTTTGAAGGTGTACCCTTTAGGCCTTTCGAAAGGGGAAAACGCCATGAATTATGCTGCCATCTAGTTTCCCGCCGACCAAGGTGACATTCTGCATATGTCCGAATACCGTCTGTTAACACATCATCTGTAGAAATCAAATTTATCGGCCTCTTGTGCACCCTTGACCTGGCTCGAGTAGGCATCCTCTAGATCGGCTTGAATGATGTTGTAGCGATTCTTTCGGACCGCTCGAAGACCGGCTTCTTGCATGATGGCCGCAATGATGGCTCCAGATAATGGGTCGTTGCGTACAATTAAAGAGTCCAGGTCGACTTCGGGCGAGAGTGACATTTTGCTGGCTATGGTGCTGAAGATGAGTCGGCGTTCTCGTCGATCTCGGAGTGACGGGAACTCGATTTTTCTGTCCAGACGTCCGGGCCGAAGAAGGGCAGGGTCCAAAGTATCCGCACGATTGGTGGCCATAATGACCTTGACATTGCTGGTTTGATCGAATCCGTCCATCTGATTCAGCAATTCCAGAAGAATACGCTGGACCTCTCGGTCGGCGCCAGTTTGAGCATCAAATCGTTTGGTTGCGATTGCATCAATTTCATCAATGAAGATGATGGCGGGGGAGTTCTCGCGTGCCATCCGGAACACATCCCGGACCATTCGTGGACCTTCACCAAGATATTTCTGCACAAATTCGGAGCCGACCACCCGAATGAAGCTTGCAGTTGTGCTGTTGGCCACCGCCTTGACCAGCATAGTCTTGCCCGTACCTGGCGGGCCGTAAAGCAAAACGCCACGAGGGGGGTCAATACCAATCTGCTTGTAGAGGTCGAAATGTGTCAGAGGCAGTTCGACCGCCTCCCGAATCTCCTGTTTCTGCATGTCCAGACCTCCCACATCGGCATATGTGACATCAGGCTTCTCATCCGCCCCGAGCATAGCAATAGAGGAGTCGGCTTCTGGGGGAAGGATGTCTACTAACGAGTTGGAATGTCGGTGAAGAGCGACCGAGGAGGATGGCTTCAGCTTTTCGCGGTCGAGGGTTGACAGGATCCGGACAACATAGTTTGAGCCCGTCGAAGATTGGACAATACCAGTGCTACTTGATGTCAGTATCGTTTACAAAACATAGTGTGGCCTTCCTCACTTTTGATCGATGGCTTCCATGAACTGGCCAATCACTAGTGGAACACTTTGTATCCGCTTGATCTCTTCCTGCGCGCGGACGAGTTCTCGTTTGAGAGATCTACAACTTTGTCAGACCATCTGAGATCGCTCGTTCAAGAATTTCTTACCTCTGTTCGTCCTTGATGTATTCTTCTTGTAGCTTGATGTACCTGCTTGTAGTCAGTGCCGGCACCGGGGTAGCAAGGGAGCTTCTACTTACTCCAAGTGCCGCTGTAATCTCTTCAGCGTCGAGTATTCATCGCCTCCATCTGCCCCAGCTCCTTCTAACGAATCGATGTCTGGTATGGAATCTGATAGAGGCTGTTTTTTGTGAGGCGGAACAGTATGAACTGGATTGTCAACAAGAACGTCTCCCATCGTTGCAGCGAGATGCAGGACAGATGTGTCTCGTGAGAACCGGTTGACACGAAGGATATGGCCGAGGAGAGGCGACGACAGGCTTGCTTTCGTTTGGTAGGGTGTCTAGCTGGTATCGGATCGATGAAGAAGACCAGTGCTTTAGATGGCCGTTGTCTGAGCCGTCAAGAAGGCGACCGCAGGAACGCGTTGCCAAGATGGATATGGCGCTAAGCTGACAAGGGGCGTTCCACCACTTCCTAAGGTCTTCTATGCTTAACCTCACTTTTAGATGTGGCCGCGTCCAGACCAGCTAAGCTGATCTCCCTCACGTAACTATGTACATACCTAGAGTACAGTACCTTACCTACATGTACCTACCAGAGAGTCTTACCCATCATTCCGAGTAGGCGACATGGGACCACCTAACGTTGTTGGTACAAGGGCGCCAACCCACAACCCCCCCTTGGGCGCTAGATGGCTGTTTCTGCCAAAGCATGCACTGGGCTGCTCTCAACCGCACAGCTAACTTTTGCTCTATTTGTCCACCAGGCTCTTTGCATTTCTCCTTCAGAGCTTGCTCTGGCCATGAGGAATATCCTGTTTTCAACCAGACAGGTGTGTAATGTACTCTCTCCGTGGAAGGAGTTTTATCGGAAGTTTGTCTCTTGTCCTAGGGTTCCGGATTCGCTCGGCTTGGAAAAGCGCCGTGGAAGATCCCGCCACCAATATTCCTAACGCTGTCCTAAATCCGTTCTATTGGCGTCGAAAGCTAGCTACCTGGGTCGTCGGGAGTCTTGCGATAGTCGCCGTAAACCGAATGGCCTGGCACGACGAAGTATGACGGTGGGCGTCCCTGTGGCATCTTCAGAACTGAGATTCTCGTATATCATAGTTAGGAGTAAAGGGTGGTATTCAGACTTGATTGCAGACCAAAGTGAGGGAACATGGCCGCCCAAACCCTGGCCTGGACCGCCATGGCATACCAGGCAGACCTGTGCCTAAAGTGGGATGAAACGAATCATATCGGATTTTGAGTCGCGGGAAGCCAGATTTGTTTGAGCCTATCTCTCGGTTGTTCCTGTGACACAGCGAGGATTCGTGTCTAAAATGGATTCACACTGCGAGAGTTGAGAAATTTAAGGGTGCATCTGCCAATCACGGAAAAGCATGCCTGCTTGCTACGAGGCGTGAGTCTCAACCATGATGAATGGGATGTAAGCGGTGGGAAATACACGGTGCCTTGTTTAAAGATGTCGGTTTCTTCCTCCTTTTGTTCTTCTTCCTCTTTCCTTCCCTCTCTTGTGTTCTGGCGATCTTGTGTCGAGTTTCTTCACATCCCACCCCTTGAAGATTCGTTCCTCCTGTTACTTTACGTTTTTCCGACTATGCACTCAAATCGTTGGCTATCCACAGGCCTGTCCCGATACCATCTTACCAAGTGACTACCTGAGTGACTGGCGAAAGCGACTGATTCCATTTTCGTTGGATTTAACACACGATCCCCGATTTCCATCTGCCGGGTCATTGTATCCGACACTGTACCAGTTCCATGACTTGGACCAGTGCAAACACTAACAGTCGCGCTGGCAAGCAACGGCTAGTAATAGGCAAGGAAGTCTTCAGCACTGAGCGAACCCAGCAATGGCATATTCAGCATGCGTATGAGAGTGCAAGTGGGCATTTGTGCCTCGTGGACAGGATGACTCCGGCTTGTTTGATGGCACAGACCCTGCT
Organism: Exophiala spinifera; assembly: GCF_000836115.1. Lineage (NCBI taxonomy): Eukaryota > Fungi > Ascomycota > Eurotiomycetes > Chaetothyriales > Herpotrichiellaceae > Exophiala > Exophiala spinifera. Next base: position 680,409 of record NW_015622520.1, on the reverse strand, counting down.
CCAAGGCACTTGAAATGGAGCCTAAACCCAAACGGATCCTGGTGCGACCCTGCTTCGGCTTTGCATTAGTGGTGTCGACAGTACAGATACAGGGGACCCGTACCAAAACTCCCAGCGGATTCCAGAGGATGATCCCCAGCAAGCCGTGCTATTCAAGAGAACGGCCACTGCAATTTCCAGGGAAGAAAGCCCTAGGCCAAGCCGACTTTTGGTGATTGAACGGTCCCTGGATTTGGAAGAGGCGGGAATAGCATCGGGAGCCCTGGACATTGGTGAGTGGCTGAAAGAAATGTTTCGTCCGACATCACCTTTCTTGCTGTGTTTGCGTCCAATGGCCCCTCCAGTCTCTTCTGTCAGACCGTCAGACGCCCAGCGCGTCTCCTAGACCAGGCTATCGGCAGCAAAGTGGGCTGGCCCAGCGCTCGCTCCAATCCCATCGAGCGGCCTCCAGGTGCTAACGACCAAAGCAGAAGCGCCAGGGTGGCCATTTTTAGGGACTGGAAGCGCCCCCCAAACGTGTCACCCGACAGCGGTAGCTGCATCATCACCACCGCCCATCCTTGAGTGCTTTGTGTCCGTGTCTCTGTTCTTCCTGTCTCTTGCAGGCCGTTTAGGCTCCTCTTTTTCACAATCCCTCGTTCACATTTTTTCGATTCTGGCCCAGTTCCCGACCGACTTTGCCTCTGGTACGAGACACCAGACCGCAGCTTTTTGTGCCCTCTCACGCTCCCCCGCTCCTCCCTCTCTGTGCTTCTCTTCTGCCACTTCCGTACCCGGCCACTGCCACCATACGCACCACGTATCAAACAAGCATCAAATCACCATCTTGATCACACTCGCGGTAAGCCTCCTATCGAACCTTTTTTCTGCCCCTCCTGCTAGCCATCCCCCTGGCATGTCTTTTGAAAGTGGATTTGTCTTGCTATCGTCTTCCCGCCGGTGCAGAGCAACCGGAAAAGCTGAACTGCACATGGCTTCTGCCCACCACCACATCGCCGACCCTTTTCCTCTCCTACCACAATCGTCCACCCACAGATCCATCACTAGCGTCTGTTTTCCCATCAACAGCATTGATTCAGATCGTGTTGCACGGCCCAATAGACGCGTGTGGAACTTCGTTGATCCTCGATGCCAGTCCTTTGACCTGGTCGACTCCATCGCTAACCTTTCCTTCTGCCAGTCAGTTTCTCGAGCTAAACCGCTTTCGGCACCCCAGCCTCAGACCGAAAAATCGTTCCCTAATCTCGACATTCCGATTCGGTTCGCATACCTCTACGCTCTGACGATTCCGCTTCACAACACTGCCAGTCAGGTAAGCTGCCTTATCCGAACCCCATGATTTTCATTGAAGGGATACATCTCACTTGCGCTGTATCACATGTTTGCTTGTGTCATGTTGACCTTACCCCCATCCTGACGCGTCTTCCTCAACATCGAGCGCATCCCGATGTTTCTTCAACCATCAACCACCCATGGCGCTGTTCATCAAGACTCCACTGCCTCTTCATAGAACCCTGACCATGTCACTCACGCGACCTTCATCAGAGCAATTGTGAACGTGTTTGACTTGAGACTGACATTCGCGTTGCTATAGCTCATGGATGCCCGAACCACCTTCGAGCCATGAACCCTTGGCTTCCCGACTCCTCCTCGACTCCAAATAACCATGTTGGCTTTGGAGGCACGATGGATGGTGGCATGTCTTTTATGCAACCTCCTCAGACTATAAATCCTGCGCAATTTCAGAACCCTGCCTTCCTCAATGGTGCTGGACGGACTGCCTCGCCCGCGACTTTCCACAACCCAGTGTACCAGACGAACCCTGTTATACCATCTAAAAGAGCAAGAGATGATAGCTTAGGGGCATCACCTCGCCAGGCACCTGGAGGTTTGCCTGTGTCGAGAGCGCAAACACCTGGCCAAGGCCCCTATCCCGGTTACAATCCCCAAGCCAATGGCGCTCACTCAATAACAAACACCCCGACGCCTTTTCAGCATCTCCAAACCTCTGCCAATGCTACACCTTCGCCTACTGTTCAACAGCTGAATCAGTTCAATCCGCCACCTGGGAATCAACGCGTTTCGACGGCGTCGCCAAACCCCTTTTCACCCCAGCATGGTCCACCTCATGCCTCTCCTGGTCCATCAGACCATGCCGGCCGTGTTGGGACTCCTCACGACAATCCGCAGAACTTCATGCCCAACGGAGGGTTCCAACAAGGCTTCGGTCAACCTCAATTTGGACAGAATATGAACAATGTGATGCCTCAGATGGGAATGAATCCGCAGCCTAACATGCCACAGCAACATCCTGGCGTCTCTGCAGCACAGAGGAATTATCAGATGCAACTTCAGGCACAAGCACGCCAGATGCAGGCGCAAACACAAGCTCGTGGTATGAATGCCATCCCTCCTAACTCGGGTCAGCCCATGCCCAATCCGCAGCTCCCTCAGGGACCTGGACAGTTCCAACCTCCTAAGCCGAACAATCCTGAGGAGTTTCTGAGGGGCTTGCAAACATTTATGGCTTCTCGTGGCCGAGCAGTTGATATCAATCCAGTTATCTGTGGCAGGCCAATACAACTATTACGCCTGTACGCGGCGGTCGTCAAGAATGGTGGCTCACAGAGAATCTCTAAGATGAACCAGTGGGGTGGCGTGGCGCAACAATTTGGCTTCCCACCGCCGCAACTGATGCAAGCTGCCCAGGAGCTGCAGGGATATTGGCACAACAATCTGGCACCGTACGAGGCTGCCTGGCAAATGAACCAACAGAAGCAAAGAATGGCAGCACAAGCCGCTATTCAAAATCAGAATCAGAGCCAGAGCCAGAGCCAGACTCAAATGTCGCCGCCACGAGAGATGAACATCAACCAAGATGCTCGACATCAAAGATCATCCAGTGCCTCGATGAACGGGCAAGCGCAGCACCAGGCGCAGCAGGCTGTGGCCAATGGCCTCATGCAGCCACCCCATGGGCAGCAAGACCCTTCAGTGACTCCGCAACACCAACAGAACATGTCCAGACAACATGATCCTCAGCAGATGAACGCCATTCAAGCTCAGTCGCACGGCCCAATTCCGCAGAAACAGCCTCCAGCTGCTATTGTTAAACCTGCAGAACCAGAAGTTGATTACAGCAAACCACTGTCGAACCCGATCGAGGACCCATTCAAACCAGAGGCATTGCCCATGAGTCGATACCATGGCCCCATCAACGTGGAAGAGATGGTGGTGATCGGGCAACACATTGCGGACATGAAGCCAATAGTACCTGCGATTCGAGAGATGGGTCTAATTGACATCCACGCGATAACAATGTCAATAAAATCTGGAATGCACGCAGAAACAAGACTCGCGCTGGATATTCTCACGAACCTCTCAACGGAGCCAGCGTTGCAGCTCTCATTAGTTGATTGCGACGATTTAATGGATTCTTTGATCGATTGTGCTCAGGAAGAAGTCAATTTCCTCAGTGAGCATGCAACAGAAGTATCTGACGATATGTTTCTTCCATCATACGAAGAGCTCATTCGCTCTGTTAAAACAGAGAACGAGTCATTACCGGACATCCCTACATTCGGGACTGTGGCCTACGATCTAGAGCGAGCAGCCGATCGATTGATTTGTATCACGACTCTTATCCGCAACTTCTCCTTCTACGAAGCCAATTTTGGTGTCTTAGGCCAGCCAGAGGTTCTAAAATTGCTCAGCCAAGTCATCCGGTATCTCGGAACCACTGAAATGTTCTTGCGACATCACCAAAATGCTTTGGACTTCATGAAAGATGTGGTCATTTTCCTCAGTAATTTGTCGACCTCACTGCAGCTCCCCGGGAAAGAGGAGGCCTTTTGCATTCTCCATTTCCTTCTCGCCTTTGCGCCGACTCCGGGGCCAATAACAAGCTCGGGTAAGATATCATTCACCATGTACACTCCGTCTTCGCACAAATACCTACCTTCTGCGGTCGACAGCTTAGCCAAGCTATTGGCTCGTGATGAACCAAACCGAATGTACTACAAATCCATTTTCGCTGCAGATGCACACTCAACACAGCCACATGAACTTTTGACCAGAAGCTTCGGCCTGGCTATATCACCTGTTCCAGCAAACTCGAACCAAACCAGAACAATCATCGAAGCCAGGAAGCCATTCCTTCTTCAAGGGATGCTAGCAGCCGAAATACTTGCAAATCTTGTCCCAGGATCTGAACAACAGCTAGCTCGGAAATGGTTAGAATCCGAGGATGGGTTTGCTGGCAACTTGTTGCGACTAGTAGGGTTGTTGAGTGCTGATAGGACGACTCAGACCGCACCGAGACAGCCACAGCAGAATAGCAGGCATCCACAGGAAACCGATGTCAACGGGTACGGAGCTATTTCGAATCGTGCCATGGCAGTACTCAAGACGCTTGTCCAGAAAGCGCGAACCGTCGATACCGATGGAGCAACTGTGGTTCCACTGGGTGTCATGCCCAAGAGAGAAAGTCTGCTGGGTGCCATGATACAAAAAGATATCGATCCAGGGATTCTTCGACAGTTATGTGTATATGCTGCTCTGGAGGACTGAAGGCCTTTCACAGGTCTCAATCAAAGGTCTTGACTTTGGCGTGGCTTTGAGCTTCAAAATTGGATCTGTAAATTCATTGGTCCGTGTAGGAATACTGGGCAGTCTCATCCGTTAGGAGGCCTGAACCTGGATGCACGGAACGCATCATTCTTATCACCGTGGGATACAAACTGTCTACTCTAGTCTTCGCAAGTGTACAATTGTGTATGAGGGCTGAACCCTGAAACCATGTATCAAGTCAAAATCCCTGTACTTCACTAAGAACAATCGATGTCTTTCTAATCTACAGAGAGCATTTCATGCAACGTATCTAGGGCCCCTAGGCTGGGTAAGGTTGGCGAGGTACCTAGGGGTTGTGCCGCCTTAGGGATTCGCTGCATCCTTCTGTCCATCTGGATATGTAATTGTCGAGTCGTTTACTCAAATCTATTCCCTCTGTATGTACAATCATCGGCGTAAACACAGCTTCTGGTTGAGTTGTTCGTGCTTCCTGAGCACAATATTATACAAAAATAGCAGATACAACAAGCTGGGCTGAGTGTGTTAATCCATCTGTCCTTTCGACCAAGGCCTCTGCTCGGCTTCAATGCCACAAGGTCAGACCATTCACAGTGTTCTCCCCAAGCTGCAGTGTATCTTTCACCAAAGGCTCCAACTTAGGAGCCGCTCAAAACCCATTCAACTCGGCCCACTTCTTGATCTCGGGAGCTCTCCATCCACGAACAATGACTTGTTTAGTTGTCCGGTTTATAGTGACAGTCTCTTTCCGCCGACCTCGAATGTCCGTGATGTATTGATCCATTCCTAACGCATTCCGTACTTGTCCTGCCAATTGTTCTAGATCGCCGGTGATTTTCCGTATCGTTGTAATATGCTTTGAACCTCCTGCCTTTGTGCTTTCATAGACTGGAAGATTCGAAGAAGGCGTTCGCGAGATCTTGAACGGCAAGTTTGAGACAACTGCTAATCTCGAGAGTATTGACGAGGGTTGTGAAGTGGCCGACGGGGCCGGCATCGGTGTCTGACTGGTTGCTTCCTCAGAAGTCATGCGCTGGGCGCGGAGTGCGCTGAATTCACCTGTGATTCGTGTCAATTCAACTGTTGACGGCTCATCCGGAAATGTAAGAGCATACGTTCTTTGCGGACTGCTGCTTTCTGGCGCCGATGTAGCTTGTCGAGACTGGTGATTTTGGCATATTTCTCGCGCGGCATCCAGTGAGACTTGGAGCGGACTTGGCAGAGCGGACGCCCTGGTCGAAGCCATAAGGCCCGAAGAAGGAGATTCGAGGGTGCCTTCATCTTAGATGGACATGTTGAGGAGAAATAGGTGATGTTAGACCGACGCTCATCAGTCTGGCGCAGAGAGAGATGCCAAGACGATCAAAAAACCCGGCTGTCTCTGGGACTATGGGCTAACCATATTGGGACTAGGCACCATATCCCCACCGTTGGAAACAGCGACACACAGAAATTCCCAAGGTGATGGCGGATTTGAATGTGCAGGAAGCGTTGCGCTGAACACAATTCCAAAGCCACAACACCGGGGGTACATCTTACCCGTTGACCTCGAAAATCTGCCACGTATCAGGCAGTCTTAGCAGCACACCCTCTTCCCTTTCTTCGATTGCTGCCAGAACCGCGGAGCCAAAGAAAAGACCAAATCCTTCGCAACTCTCGAAATCGACAAGATGACTGCCGTCGAAGATCCCACGGGCGAATACGCCTTTCTCTCAAAGCTCCTCCAGCATATGGATCGTCACCTCATCTTCCCTCTGCTCGAACATCAACTCGGCTCTGAAGACATCTCACAGCAACGATACGATGACCTCAAACTCGCCATTTTCAACCTCCTCAAGAACACGAACATGATCGACTATGTCGGCAACTTGTACAAAGAAATCCACAAGACTGATACAGTACCCTCAGAGTATGCGAAGAAGCGAGAGGAAGTTCTCAACAATCTTGCAAAGTTCGAAGAAGAATCCGCCCATCTCACAAACCTGCTCAATGACGAGGCCGTCACATCTCAACTACGTAGCGACAAAGTCGCCAATTTGAAATTCCTCGAAGAACAGCATGGTGTAACTCAACAGATGGTGGACAACCTCTACGACTTCGGCCGATTCCGATACGAATGCGGTCTGTACCCTGAGGCCGCTGATTTGCTCTACCGATTCCGGGTGCTCTCTACCGACAATGACAAAGTTGTGAAAGCCACCTGGGGCAAACTGGTATGTGAAATTCTAGGAGAAGAGTGGGAAAGTGCGCTTGAAGAGGTCGAAAAGGTTAAGGAGCACATCGAGACGAGACTTTTCAACAACCCACGCGCGCAATTAACCGCTCGAGAATCTCTTGTGCACTACGCACTCTTCCCATTCTTCAACTACGAACCCGCCCGTGAAAAGCTCACCGAAATGTTCTTCTCTCCTCCATACATCAGCTCCATTCAGACAGTCTGCCCCTGGATTCTACGGTATTTAGCTGCAGCCGTCATTACGAACCGTGGCCGGCTTAATAACTCTCACAACTACCAGAAACAACTGAAAGATCTGGTCCGAGTTGTCAAGCAGGAAGTCTACGAATATGAGGATCCTGTTACAGAGTTCGTCAAGGCTCTCTACGTGGATTTTGACTTCGAAGGCGCGCAGAAGAAGCTGTCTGAAGCTGAGGCTATTCTGCGAGGAGATTTCTTCTTGGGCTCATCTACAGACGCATTCATGGACTCGGCTCGACATCTCATTTCCGAAAGCTACTGCAAGATTCACCAGAGAATAGATATTAAGTATGTCTCTCCTTCCTCGCAGCGAAGAAGAAAATTTGCTAATGACCGTCCAGAGATCTCTCGACCCGGTTGGGTCTGTCTCAGGGTGAAGGTGAGAAATGGATTGTGAATCTGATTCGGGACACAAAAGTGGATGCAAAGATCGATTATCAAGCTGGTACCGTGGTTATGAATCATCCTCCACAGAGCGTGTATCAACAGGTGATTGAGAAGACCAAGGGCGCGTTCTTCCGTACGCAAGTTCTCAGCGCCGCTGTTGCCAAATGAAGGATGGGAATTGTGAATGAGGAACTGAATAGACGGCAACAACAGCGGGTCCTTGGACCCGATTACTGTTGAATTGAACCAGACCAGATGGTGGAGGTTGAGCCGATCGAGACTCTCGACGTCCGATGCTCAAGTGGCGCCACGCGGAAACCTGGGCGAAGAGATTGAGCGAACAAGCTCGAGGTTGGATGAACGTTTCTCATTCTGCCTAGAAGTTGGTGGGTCAGGCTGTCGTTGTGTCGAGGGTGGAAGACGGCGAAGCTCCGCACTGAATGTACAGCATGATTGATACCCATGACATCCGATTCAGAGCTATGGGAACGAGCTAGGGCTACAACCAAAAGCATACACAGGAAAGTGGCGTGGGATGAGTGACGTCCTGTTGATTTAGGGCTGTAGTATAGCAGCGAAATAAAATCATCACGAAGAGAGAAAAGAGCTCCATTACTATATATATCCCTAGCAATGCCGTGTGTCGAAGTGTTGTTACAGCAGTTGAGGCACGTAAGTTAGTACCAGATGATGCGGACGGAATCCTTTTCTTCGGTGGACTGTTCATGTTTTATTTCTTTTGCGATTCGGCGCGGTTGGTCTTGGTCTTGATTTCCTCCTCGACCAATAGACCCTTGACCTCTTCCTCGCTCATCCACTCCCTGACGCTGTCCATGATGTCCTCGAGCTCGTGGCCGCCCTCGAGCACGGCGTCGAGGTGGCTGGTCTCCTTGCCGCTGCGGTGGTCGGTGACGCGGTTCTGCGAGTAGTTGTAGGTGCGCACCTTGTCCTCGCGGCCGGTCCTGGCGACGCCGCCCATGACGGACCTGCGCAAGTTGATGACGTCGGCCTCGCGCTGCTCGCGGCGGATCTGGGCCAGCTTGCTCCGCAGCAGCTGCCAAGCCTTCTCGCGGTTCTTGTGCTGGCTGCGGCTGTCCTGCATGGACACGACGATGCCGGTGGGGATGTGGGTGAGGCGCACGGCGCTGTCGGTCTTGTTGACGTGCTGGCCGCCGGCGCCGCGGGCGCGCATCGTCTCGCTGCGCACGTCCTGCGGCGCGATGTAGTAGTCGCTCTCCGGGTTCTCGTAGTCGAGGTCCTCGCCGCCCGTCTCGGGCAGGTTGGGCAGCACGAGCACGCTCACGGCGCTCGTGTGCGTGCGGCCCTTTTTCTCCGTGCTCGGCACGCGCTGCACCCGGTGCACGCCCGCCTCGGACCGCAGCACGTCGTAGCTGCCCGGGGCGTCGACCTCGAGCAGCGCGTCCGTCAGCGCGCTCTCGGGCACCGAGTCGTCGGCCGTGTAGCTCGCCAGCGTCGTCGGCCACCGCTTGCGCGCGCAGAATCCCTTGTACATGTCCAGCAGTGTCTGCGCGAAGAGCGACGCCTCGCTGCCGCCCGCCCCCGGGTGGATCTCGATCATGCACGACATGCTGGCGAACGGGTGCGCCGGGATCAGCGACGTCTTCAACCTCGACGTCAGCCCGGGGAGTGTGGACAGAGTCGACTCGATGTCCGACTGCGCCAGTGACTTGAGCTCGGCGTCTGAGGACGGGTCGTGGAGGAGAGCGTGCAATTCGGAGAGACTCTGTTGTTGTCGTCCCGAGAAGGAGGCGTCAGCGTTCGTGAACAGAGTTCGCATACGAGTATCTAGCAGACCAAGGTCTGTCTGCAGACAAACTCATACACACAGAACACACCCAGAACAAAAACAATATAGCCAAACGTGCGTACATACGTTCTGTGCATCTTCCCAGTCTTTCAACGCTTCACAAACCGAGCTCAGTTCACCAATCTTCTTCGCAACCGACACGTCGTAGTTTTCGATGTTGGCCGCAGACAGTTGTGCATGTTCGGCTGCGATGCTCCGCGCCCGTCGGAGCAGGATGGGTGAGAGTTGGGACTCGGTGTCGTCTGCGGGTGCGTAACAAGAAACCCACAAATTAGTCAAACATGTTCTCTCTCTTCATCAAAGCAAGGGCGTGTCGGTGGTTGCGTGCATCGAGTGTGTGTATATACGTACGAGAACTTTGAAACCGGACCGTCCCAAAGGCATTAAGAAAAGGGCTAGCTACCGTGCGTAGCGAAGGTCCAAGGCATCTTGAGCATAGCAGCCAGCTACGACTACTTCTCAACATGCCTCGGAAAGTGAGCAACTCAATGTCATACAACAGAGGTGCAGTAATTCAGCTCATGAGCCTGAAGGTGCAAGAGCCCATGGGAGGTACTTTCAAAAATGTTCATATACTCGACTCGGCTGCGCTACGTCTCGAGGTTCGGAATTTTTACTGTATGGGCAAGTCTAACGAGCCAATCGGTGACGCACCCCGTTCAGCCTCGTTCGGCCTTGAGAGCCTCGCCATGGAACCTCATGCGCCCTCTCGCCTTTTGAGCCTTGCACCAGAGTCACAGTCTCCGACACATTACGACACATAAAAAACGGATAGAAGCTTCGTCCATTTAATCGAGGAGAGAAAGGTCAAAAAGACTCAATACTAGGCGTGTTAAGGTGCTGTATATCTATGGCGTAGCACAATTTCCCGCCCGAATAACAGGCAATGATTAGAGCATAAGACCTCGTGCATGACTTCATACCCTCCCCCATCCTGCCCTGTAATGCTGAGACCAAACTCCAAAGCCAGGCTAATATGTATGCATTTTTATCCTCTTCAACCGTCGAGCACTGCGTATCCTGGGCGGCGGTAGTGATGAAAAGCTGTACAATTTTAGACGCCGTTCGTAAGTCGTCAGTTCCTGTGTTTGTTCAAGATCACCATCAAGATGCAGTTTCAATCATGACCGGAAGGCCCACATGTTGTTGCTTTTGCCCGAGGCATATCCCCCGTCAGGCCTCTCCTGAACTGGTGCCAATCTTGGTGATTGGCCGATCCAGCCCGAACCTCTGTCGTCTCCATCCATAGGGAAGAAGACACCTTCGACTTCTTCGTCAATCTTCTTGGAGCTGAAGCCAGGGCTAGATATGCCGTGATCGAGTCGGCCGATAGGTGCAGACGAATGTCTTAGCGCGCTCCCTCTGCCACCGTTTGATTCGCCAGATTCGGTGCGGTTCAATTGCATTCTTGCCATGGCTTGCGATATGCCAGACACTTGCAAACTCGGTCTCGAAGATTCTTGTGGCATCCACGATCCACGAAGAGGTGAACCGACATGGCCAATACTTGGGGCTGTGTTTTCTGCCGCCTTCTTTTCACGCTGCTCGGCCCACAACGCACTGAACCTTGAGGGGCTCCCTGCTGGTGGTGAGCCGACCGAGGTGGTAGATGCGCCACTTGGGATTGCAAGACCGCGTACGTGATCTTTCGCGCCGAGGTCTTGCTCAGGCCGTGACATCCGCCTCGCCTTTTCTTGCGGCGTAAGTACTTCGTCATGCAGGCTATTCGGCAGCAAGTCGGTCTCAGTCCCAAGATTTTCCTCCCATTCATGATACAGGTTTGAGCGAGGCATGCTGGCTGATAAACCTCTCATCTTGATTGGCCGTTGTGAGTGCATGATCCGCTGGCTGATTGATTCTTCTGTGTTCTGGGGGGACAGCCCAAGCGGCGATGCATTTCGAAGATTTGCGCCAAGGTTAGCGTTTCGTACGTTGACAATCGAGTCAGGCGGACTTCCAAGCTGTCGAGAAAGAGAAGACGACGCGGGGGACCGTAAACCAAACTTGTCAGGTACAGATTGTCCTAGAGGTCCATATTTTGCGATATGCGAAACGCCGTTGGCATCGAATGAGTGTGGAAGGGGAGCATTGAGGGCCGTACGGAGGTTATCGACTGGTGACTTTGGGAATTGGTAATCATTGGGAGGTGAGCCGAACTGTGAGGTTGGAGGGGAATTCAAAGCGGAATCAATGGCAGAAGCAGTCTGATATTGGTGGTATCGGTCCTGGAATGCATCGGGCTCATCACTATCCATGAGCGGAAACCCTTGATTAGGGAAGTAGTCTGCGTTGTAAGGCTGCTGGTTCAAGATCGAGTCTGCCGGGTCCTGAGATGGGAAGGGGGATTGGTCTCGGTTCGAGTAGGTATAATTGCGATTAGCCATTGCTAAGCCAACATCCAAGTCTGCTCGGTTGACGCGCCGTCCATCAGGAAGGTAGTGCGCCAAAGCACATTTGGCGCCGAATTTGCAGTTTCCCTATGCTTATCTTAACGGGGTAACATCAACGTAAGTGAGGAAAATACCTTCATAAAGTATTTACAGGGCGCTTGGTGGCTCATTGGGTCGAGAGAGTGTGAGAATGGACAAGCGTTTCCCGCTTGACAGGCACCCTGCCGGAAGAACTTGCATGGGACATGCTTGGTGTCTTTGGAATTCTTAGAGGACCAGTTCTCCCCGTACTTGCGAGCAGACTTACTCTTGTTGGAGGCATTTGGTGGGCTCCTGGCCATATCGAATAGTGTTGCACCGCCGGATCCTCCGATACTGCCCTTTCTGTCCAAATCATTCGCATATCCAGGCACGGGAACCGCCTTTTCTCCGTTGGCGCCGAATCCATTGCGCCCTCGATTCTGCCCTGGCATTGTTGACCCAGGCGTTTGTGCCGAAGTCAGACTGCTCGAATGACCCCTATTCATGTTCGGGGGTTGATCATGATCATTCCAGAGGTCTTGAGTGTTTGCAGCTAGTCGAGGGAGGGCAGTGCTCGTGTCAGATTCGGGGTCAATGGTGAGCAGAAGCCTCGAGATTGTAAGCCGGTCGTGGGGGAGGTGAAGGTCGGAGGAGATGTCAGTACCTTTCTGTGAAGGTCAGACTGCGCTGGGACGAGGAATGCTGGAGGGGTGCCACGAGTCATGCGCACACCTTGCGCGCAGGCCCAGGGACGGTGTAGGCTCTTCCACGTGTTTGGGCAGATGTGCGTAGGATGGGAGCCGATCTGGTGGAAGCGTTCGTTGTTGCGGCGGTAGAGTGAGGTCGCGGTGAGGTCTGTGCTGGTGGAGCAACAGATACGTGGACTGATCTGTATAGGACTCTGGCGGGCGAAGGCTGGGGGACGCTGATACGGACTCTGGTCTCTTTTATCAAGGATCGCAAAGACACGTAGTGGGGCGCGGTTAGAGGAGGAGGAGGGAGGCTACGGGTGGGATGCAGGCGAAAAGACGCAGAGGTGCAGGTGTTGATAGGCTGCTATCTGCCCCCCACAGAATGCGTGATTGCCTTCAGTCACTGCCGCCAAGCCTTTGATAGACGGATGAACGAAGTCTGAGATAGGCTCTGTCTGACAGAGAAATACGACTGATAGCACTGTCGACGCAGGCATCTTTTTGTCAGACAGAGATCCCATTTTTCTGCCTACAAGGCGCCTTTGGATTCGCCGAGTCGTTGGCAAAGACAATATACAATCCGACCCAGATCACCCTCGCCAACAATGGCCGGCCGCATCGAGCTCCCCTTTCTCTATCAAACAAGAACAATCCTTCGTCGACCAGTACGGATATATCGAACATCACAGCGACGGCTGATATCAGGTTACCCAAAGGTGTTCGTCGATGGCAAACAAGAATCCAGAACTCCGCTGTCACCTCCTGAAGAATCTTATCTTCAACAGAGAGGTCGCCAGGCGTCCAAGTCTTCAACCGGCAGACTACCAGAGTTTCTCGGCTCTAGTGTAAACTCCACGATCACGGCGAGTGAACGACGCGCATTCGAGACCATCCTCCGTTTCACACCTGACGAGCCACGATCTGGGCCTGTCGGTGTCAAAGACCAGACGCCTCAGGACGATGCATTGGACACGGACATCGAAAGCATTCTCGACATCTTCGCCACTTCAGTTCGGAGCTATAATGCTGCGCGCGATGCCAGACTGGCCATCCGCGACCAGGACCAGGACCAGGACGAAGCTCTGGATTCACTAGAATCCAAACTCGATGCGCCGTCACGACAACAACAGCAGCCCCGAGAACCAGACGTCCCACTCGACGAGCAGTCATTCAGACAGATCGCCGACAGTCGTCGTTTCGAGGGCTTCAACGATTCCATCAAGGCTGCCGTCCGCAGATCCATGACTGAGATCTCGGCCGCGCTCCAAGCAGCCGCGGCGTCGCCCACCGAACGGGGCGACGTGGCCATGTGGCGTGTTTGCGAAACACAGATCTTCTCGCTCGCGGCGTATCTGCGTCCGAAACCCGTAAAGCGACAACGGTACATTGGGCCGCTGAGATTTTCCTTCTCGAGAACCGAGTCCGACGACGCTCCTCTCGCTCTCGAGGCCGCCTCCCGCGAATTCAACGCGGCCCAAGAGGCTTCCAATCCGTCCGTGGCCAGCGCCGAGACTCTCCAGCAGCGCAGCCACGACGAGTCTCTATCGGATGACGAAACTCAGATGCTCATCTCTCACAGCATCTTGCACCACGTGTACCCGGCTGCTCTCCTGCTCGCTCTGCGCCTGTACATCCGCCACTTTCCGTCGTCGCACCTTGCGCACAATCTCCTCCCGCGAATCCGCTCGTACGGGCACACGAGCTACGTCCTCGGCGCCAGTCCCCAATTTTACAACTCCCTCATGTATCTCGTGTGGTCGACGCGGTCGTCGCTTCGGGAAATCGACGCGCTCCTGTCCGAGATGGAGGGCGGCGGCGTCGAGATGAACGAAGAAACCTACCGCATCCTCAAACAGATAGAGGACGAGCGCGCCGCCGACCTCGAACTGGACGAAAAGGACGCCGGCACGCTGCTGGGCAGTCGCGGTGGGCCCTGGTGGAGGAGACATGAGCAGGTGTTCTGGTTCCCGCGCATCCTCGATTGGCTCAGTGTCGTCTCAAAACGGCTGAACACTGCAGCCATTGAAGGGAAGCCTTGAGCCACCTAGGGAGGGAAACGATCTCGCTCGCCCCTTTCATCTCACCTGTATTACTTGTATAGATATCACAGTGTAAAAATACGTTTGTATAGATTAGAACTAAACGAGCCTTGCACATTACAAAAGCAACATTACCTATCAAGCATACAAGGACATTGTTGTACACGAAGGACGGTTGTTGGTTTAATTCTCGATATCTAGTATCTATTGCTGTTTGGAATCGCATCGTGCATGTTGTTGAGCTACTGTGTTCATGTACGACTAGCCTGAGCCGTCGTTCTTGAAAAATCCACAGCTACAGCCTCATACGACCGCATGATGCGGAATCCAGGAGGCCTGAGTTTTTTTTCTCCCCCTCGCAGGTCGAGTGACCTTTTCACTCATTTCAATTCTCCAGAACTGTATACTCCCGCGCCGCTCATACGGAAGGAAGACAGACTTCCTCAGGGGCTCAAGACATACACTATTACTGTAGATGGGTCGTATTTGCTGTCAGGAAAGAAAGGGGCCGAGTAAAGCACATGTCACAATGGCGTGCATCCCAGAGAGGCGGATTCGGGAGTTTCTTGACCTTGGACCCTCCATTCATTATTATTGTCGCTTTCGATTCTTTCACGCAGCCTCTCCATATGGACCTTTGAGGCCTCGAAGAAAGATGCAGATAGCACCAGCACCAGCACCGTCTTCGAAATAGTCGGTACAGCTCTTCCT
The DNA here is from genome assembly GCF_000836115.1 of Exophiala spinifera. Lineage (NCBI taxonomy): Eukaryota > Fungi > Ascomycota > Eurotiomycetes > Chaetothyriales > Herpotrichiellaceae > Exophiala > Exophiala spinifera. The sequence goes on along the minus strand of NW_015622520.1, from coordinate 665,278 downwards.
TTCGATCTCATCCACGAGTACCAACCAACCTCCATTCACGCGAGGCTATTTCAGTCCAAGTCCAAGCTCAGTGCCAGCGAACTCATCGAAAAGCGACCTCCTCGATTTGGACAGTCCCGTTCTCCACGCCAGCCACAAATTCTTTCAAATCCATATTCCAACGTTTCGGCCCGACCGTGTTGAGGTCCATATCGACGGGACAAGCCGGTAGACGGCCCCATTGGGATTTATCCACGGCCATTGTATCAGCAAGACTGGCATCGTCTTCCCCGACATCCACTTCGTCGCCGTCGACCTTTGCATGCTTTCCCCCTTCCGCTTCCCCACCGTGTCTCTTGTCCAGGTCCTCCCTGGTTTCGATCTTGATGAAAACAGGAATAACGGCACCTGTACCTAACGCAAAGGGCCTGTGCCCCAGAAATCTCAGTATCGCGCCGATAGCGCCCGAATGGCTGGTGAAGCTGACTCTTTCCGAATCTCTGAAGCCTTCGCTCGTTCGCATCAATTGATCAAACAGCTCTCCAAGCCTCGTCGTCAGTGCATCATCGGGCTCTCTCAAATCTGGGTCCCAGAACTCATCCGACTCCGTAAGCAGAGGGTCTCGCGTCGTGATGAACTCGGGAAAACGGCCGCGGATGTACGACACATCACTGCGCCTGTCACACGTGTGGATGCCTGTACCTTCCCGTAGCCGCTCCATCACCGTCGGATCAAATTTGTCCAAAAGACCCTTGAAAGTGATTTGTGCAGTCTCCATGGCTCTGTCCAGGGGACTCACAAAATACTTCTGTGGCAAACTCATCTTCTCGCCTCTGATCTGCGCGTTCCAAAAGTCATTGACCTCCGCAGCCTGTCGGCGTCCTTCCCTGCTCAGGTGCGCGTCCGACCAGACCATCACATTCTCAGGGTCCCCGTCCAAGGCCGAGTAGTGGCAGTCCCATGCTTCACGCCCGTAATACCGTTCCGCGATGTTGTGGTACCCGTTGCCGTGTCGGCCCAGGAACAGCAACTTGTACCGTGTGTGGCTGCCTTCCTCGGATCCATGCCTCTTCCGCTCCTCTGCTCGATTGAGTGTCGCGATGTGGTTTTCGAACCGCTGCCACGCGGTCGCATCTCGACCCCCGTTTGGCAGGTTCTCGTCCGAGTCGTACGAGAGCTGTACAAGTCCAAAGTTCGTCTTCATGAACTCAAAGGTCTCCGGCTTCGTCTCCGGGTCATCCTGCAGAAAGTAGCCAGGCAACGTGGTATACGTGTACTTCTGTACCTCGGGCGTGCTTTGTGTGTGTCCCGGCGTCTCTTGCGCCCCAGGATCCGGATCCGTGTGGACGTCAAGCACTTTCTGACCACTCATGGCGAGAAGAGATACGCCTGCGTCGCTTGCCTCTAGTAGACCGCAGACGACCAGCGACACGGTGAGGAAGAGAAGGAGTTGTCTGTAACGAGTTGTCGGTGTCGCATTAGCCCGGGAAGACGCAGGTTGTGGTGGGTCGCTGGGCGAGCATGGGCATCCACTTACATAGCAATCGTTGTTCGACAGATTCTCGTCGGTACTCTCCACCGACGATGTGCTTTACGATGACTAGGGTCGAGTAGCATCGTGTAAGACTATCTCATGGTGTCCGGGGCCAACATGAGTGTCCGAGAGATCACGGCAACCTTGGAAGTCAACGAGTCTATAGTCAAAGCCTGACGCAAGCCGGGAACTTTCTCTATGGGCGCATGTAGTCTTGTTGCGTCACCGTATAATTACGGTCAAGTTTTAGGCCATGCAGTAAATCGACATCAGGGCCTCATGGTAAGCCTTTTACTATTTAAACTCCCGCCTTGACTGACCCCTTTGTTAGACGCGAGTGAACGCGACATTTATGCCTTCAACATTATACGCGTACCAAATGGCTGCTGCCTAGTAGCACTTTACTTCACTCACTGAGGAGCCCTCTTGCCGCCGAACGACCAATAGGCCTTCCCGGTGCCACAGCTTGAATATTCAAGGGTTATATATTTGAAAGAGTCAATATCTTCCAACAATTCCTCGTGGCTACCCGTGTCACCTGATCCACCGCGGTCAGATGGCGTAAGGGGATTTCACCAGACATGAGGCAGTTTACTTAGGCTAGCCGTGAATCCTAGAGGCGACACCCTGACACTAAGGACCCCTGCATAGGGCGAGGTGTTCCCAGCGAACATGGCTTCTACGCGTGAATCACCTAGCTGATGGAGTAACCTGACGACTTCTCGAGAAAAATCCCTGTGTTGGCAGGGATTTCCCTCGACCTCAACGTCAATCACCCAGCGTGTGATTGGCCTTGAGGTTAGAGTTTTGCTGCTCGAAACAAATGTGTTTTTTTTTGGTAGCAGCATTCTTCTTCCAGTAGCCCTGACTGAGTTCGCTGTAGATTATGCATGTAGCACACTGGATGGCGTCAATATGTGGCGGGCTTCAAGGGACAGATGTTACAGTGAGTCGAGCACAGTGTTTGGTTCACACCGGCTTCTAGACTTGCTTCGGAAGGCCATCCAACTGGCTGCGCAAGATTCTGAACGGGGGATTTGGCTTCCATCAAGAAGCGTTCGTGGCTCCATTCTTCAAGGACAAGACCGAGGTCGCTAGCATTTGCTGGCAGTCGCAGGAAGGTGCGTAGGACATTCTCAATGGTTGACCACATCGAAGAGCTGGTCCGCTTGACGACACCAACGAGTCGGGACATTTTCCACACTCGCTCAAAATGGCCTTGGCCATTAGATAGGGAAAGCAGCGTCCAAAGCAGGTGTTCTGCACTCAAGTCGCTATCATCATCATCATCCTCGAGGATCTGCTGTAGCGTTGCCAGATACGTTTCCGTCTGAGACGAAAAGTCTCCCAATTCTGCCAGTACCAAGTTTAGATGGATCAACGACGCCATCCGACAGTTGTCAACCGCTCGCCGCTTGTCGAAGTCATTGTAACCGGTCTCGAAATTGTCCAAGGCGATGGACAATTTAGACCCGGCTTGAAACGATTTTGTCCGGAGTGGATGGTCCTTCACAGCCTTATGTTGAGCGGCAGTTGAGGGCAAGGCCTTGAGTGCCTGGGCCTTCCGACGGTTCACAAACTCCACGAGTTCGTCACAACTCCGCTCGTACGCAGACCCGGAGAGTAGGCTTGTGGTTGCAGTCGATATACTGACCGATTCTGAGGCTTCATCGAGATAGGCTGGGTTTCCATCCATTGTCGGCCAAGACAATGCTATAAAACTCCTTCGCCCTGTCAGCGCATCTTTCTGTGGGAGGGCGTTGGATAAGGCTTACCAGACAATCTTTGTGTGATAGGGTAGGTTGTCTCGCAGAGCCGGGAAGCCTCCACGCTCAAGCAATAGTCGCTTGAGTGCACCCCAATGTAGTCTTGCTATCTCACGGTCCCCCCAGACACGCTAGCTGCGTCAGTACCATCGGAAAAGAGAAACTCGAGAACCTACTTCTGCGTTGGCGAGAAGACCGACACCCATCGTGGTCCAGTCATCACAAGGGCCCTGGAGGACCTGAAGGCTTCTGTTCACAGCCTCTAAAGAGCGCTGCTTGAATTCAATCGCTTGGAGAGATTCTTTCCGTCCCTTTAGCGTTGCTAGGTGGAGTGCGGCGTGGTGCAACATGCATAAGAATGGTATCTCGTGCTTTCGATAGAGGTTGAAGAGATCCCAACATGAGCGTGGCTTGCGCACTGCTCTATGCCAATGCCGGTGGACGAGTGATGGTATCACAAAGTAGTAATGGTCGACCAATTCATGCACGTCTCGCGTGGCCGGTACCGGATAGGAGTCGAACGGGTCAGACCTCCCACGGCCGAGAGTGTCGATGAAAGAAGTCCTCAGCTGGTGAGAGCTCAGTATGATCTGTGTCTCGACAAGCTCGCGCTCCTCGTCCTTGGGAACTCGAATGCCATTACCGGGCACGTGTGAGCTCTTGGAGGCCGACCCGGTTGCACCGCTGATGGAGAGAGTGCACTCGGTTAGAGTAGCAGACTCGAGTTCCTCATACCTCTTTCGCCGATAGTGTTGTTTTGTCACGAAGGCCCTGGTCCTTTTTCGCTGGGCTTTGCTTTGCAGGCCGTCCACGAATTGAAATTCTTGATCGAATCCAGAGGAAGGCTGGGTCGCAACCCTTCTATGTAGCCTTTGGAGGGAACTGTCGATCTGAATGCTGTGAAAAGACAGGCTAGTGTCGCAAGGTTTTCGACGAGTCATGCTGCTGTCAATGTTGCCGTCGTGACCACCCGGCGCCCATTATCTCTGATATATCCCTAATATAACACTACGATACAATATTACAGTACCCTGTACCCGTGGCTGGGAGGAGTTTTGCATGTTGGGTCTTGTTCGGATCTCCGGGATATCCTATCTCCGTAAGTCCAACAGGAACCTCTCTTCTTAAAACAGTATAGCCGGCGGCTGAACGTCAGACGATATTCTTCCGTTAGAGGTATTGCGCTCAAGTGGTGACCTACGAAGTTGTGTATCATCAAGCAACTATCATTTCTCATAAGCATAAGCCGACGAGGGACTTGTCGCTGATATCGTGTTGAGTATCAATGGAGATAAGGACCCTGCCACTTGTGTCCTCAGATTGAATACGAGACGCCGAACTCTGACTGTGCACATGGAACAGGGTATCAAGAATCATGGTGGAATTACTGATCACAAACAGTCTTTGTTGTTCTGCTTCTGTCGAACTTCGACTTGTGCTCGCAGCTCACACAAGCTCAAATCACCCTGTACTAACTCAATAGTACTCCAGCTTTTTGCTCTAACTGCGCATTGAATCATGACCTTAAGCCTAACATAAGAGCTTGGCTTGGTCCTACCGCGACAGTCAAGAATCTACCACGATATCGCTTGCAGATACAACACTCTGTATCCAACGCTGGTCCTTTATCCTACTCCCACCATTGTTGTCGAACAGCGGACGGGCCGTTTTACTTGCAACGGGAAGCTCTTGTGTGGCATTGACAAGAATAGCTGGTGAGAGAGAAGCAGGTCGGATGTGAACATCCCACAAGGTCATTGGAGCATTTGTGTGGTTGACCAAGAGCGCATACATCGCTTCCATAGCGCATAGCTGCTGTCCAAGACCACTGGTTCCATCCCAACCGTCGATGTACCACTTCGATCCGCAAGTAAGTCCGTTGTTTCTGCTCACACATGCTCTCGCGGCGCCCTGTGCAGAAGCTCGAATGATCTCGCCCACGCGTCCTGCGGTGAAAGGTGCCATAATCGATGTCGCGGCCAACCATCGAAGTAGGTAAGCTTTCATGGAGAGTTGGTCAGTATTGCAGGTCATGCTGAGCTCACATTCCGCCTCAAAGAGAACATTGGTTGCATTCTCGAATGGGGAGACGAAAGTGTTTGTAGCTTCGAGTAGGCCAGCCGTTCTCTCAATCCAAGGAGACGAGCCATTGGTAAGGTTTTGCAGCACTGCGGAGCCATACAGGAACAAGCCGACATTATATGTCCATTGATGATGATCGATACCGGTACAATTGATTTTTTCATCAGTGCCATCGAACACGTTGTAGAAGTTGTCGATGAGGTGGACACCAGCAGCCCAGTCCCATATCTTGTTCGCCCAATGGATGTAGGTTTGGTTTCCCGTGACTCTTGCCAACCGGGCCGAAAGTTGAAAGAAGGCGCCGTTCGAGACGGCATTTTTGTAGTAATACCCTGCATTTTCCGGGTGAAATTGCCATTTGAGACCCCCATTGCACATCGAATTATTCCAACGAAGAACGTAGTCTTGCCATGAGTTCTCGACGATCTTGAGCCAGGAAGGAGCGGGCGCGGGTGGTTGAGGGAAGGAATACTCTTCGGCGGACATTGCAGCAAAGACCCAAAAGGCTTGATCGTCATTTCCCTCGTCCAGGGCTTCAGAGGGCATGTTGAAATCATTTGCGGGGCCTAGTTGGGAAACGAGAGCTTCGATCATGAGCATGTTGTATGAGTCGTCTCCAGAGTAATGCCAATACTCCATCATGCCACTCCAAGCACCGCCAGACTCCCACCTAGGCATGGTAAGTCGCCGAGCGTCTCGAAACAGGGGGCACAGGTGGCTCACCAGTAGTATGGCGGAAAAGGCCATTTTCCAATGGTTCCGCCGCTACGGTTGCCGTTGTAGAGGTCTTGTAAGCCAGAGGCAATGCTTGCTGCCACGGTGAGAATGGCACCTAACGATTGTTAACAATGGCCTGATTCTAGGTCGAGGCAGAACACGTAGACTCACGTCTGTCATCAACATCAAGAGCGATTGCTAGTGCGGCTGACGGAATCGAAACAAGAAAGAGGAGTGAAACGAGTGTAAAGCCATACATGATGGCAAATTCAAGTCTGAAGCAAATCGACTGTTGGAAAGACAAAGGCTGACAAAGAGAGAATTGATGGAAAGAGGCTGAAGGAGGAGGGAAAATCTCATCAACGTGAAATTTCCAGAGAAGTGTTGCAGAAGCTGCAGTGAATGCGTCCGCTTGAATGGAAGTTCATACCACGGAGACTTCACTGCCATCAAAGGTGAACAAAGCATTACGCGAGAATGTTCTGTTTACCCCGGCCATCGATCAGTGTTCCTGATAAACGGATTCAATCGATCAACAGGAGAGCGTATACCGACCGCACTCTCTGCTCCTGACACACCGTCCATATATCTTGCTTCTTTCGCATCCGGAACAATGACCACTTACAAGTCACAAAGTCTTACGACCAGACTGCCAATACACAAGACTCGAGCAGACGATTTTCCCAGACCGGCGCACCAATACCGGATCTTGATAGAGCAAGATCTTGCCGTTGACAATGTACTGCGCGTAGTCTGGTTTCTCTTTTCAATCTCAGTCGACTACTATCGGATTCTGTTGCTCATATAGCCTTTCCCAAACCGCTTATGGCAGGCTGATGCGGTTCTGGTCATGCGTTCGTTCCGTCTCCCGTCCTCTCCAGCTCTTACCATCCTTCATCTGCGACAAAGCCAATCTGCGACCCTGAACGCTTTAACTGTGACAATTTTGACCAGATTTGACCAGCCCAATTGGCAAGGCGATGCTTGTGACAAAGCATTCTTCGGCAGGCGGTAATGGCGGCATATCGCAGCTTTGCGCAAGCCGCCAAAGTTGGCCCACCGTGGTCACGAAGATGACTGCATCTCCTGCATGAGATCTTCAGCCAGGCGCGGGGAGGATGTACCTGGCTTATTTAACACCGCGTGGAGGACTGTTCCCGGAGGGTTTCCACCTATCCAAATCAAGCGGCTAAGCTGACTCATTGCACCAACTCGATCCGGAATGTATCATCGAAGAGACTGGGTCTTAAAAATGAGCCTGGCATATAAACTACGGCCGATGCCTAGTCTGCTTCGAATGTCCCCTCTATTCGCTTCAAACATGCACAACTCTGTAACACTATCGTCACCAAGATGATTGATTTTCAATTGTCGCCAGAACAATTGGCCCTCCGTAATGCTGTGAAAGGATTTGCGCGTGCGAACCTCCAGTCAGCAAGGTCAATATATGAGGCTCAAGGAGCATCGTCTGCTGCGTGGGAGGACCGCTTTCGTTCCACCAAGCCCATTTACGCTGAGGCCGTCAAAGCCGGTCTGATAAAGGCCCAAGTTCCCAAAGAGCTAGGCGGAGCAGGTGGCCCTTTAATAGAGGCTGCTCTTGTCGTGGAAGAATTCTATGCTGTAGAAACCAGCGCATCCTTGACCATTCTAGGAACTGGACTGGGCTTGACTCCCTTGATTATGGCTGGCTCCGCCGAACACAATAAGTTCTCCAAGCCATTTCTCGATGGCACGGGAACACCGCTTGCCAGTCTCGTCTTCTCCGAGCCTGGAGGGAGTGCGAATTTTGCAGAAGAGGGGGCGTCGGGGTTTGCGACTGTCGCTCGACTGCAAGGAGACGAATATATCATAAATGGCGAGAAGGTGAGTGGATCATGTTCTTAATTGGCGGACTTTCTTACCGACATGCCGCAGATCTGGGCGACTAATTGTTCCGGATGGGATGATAGGGGTGCGGACGTACAGTGTGTGTTGTGCCGCGTCGAAGGCTCAGCTGCCGTTGAAGATGTTCGTGGGCAGACAGCAATCATCGTCGTCACCCGAGAGGATATTGCTAAGAATGATGCGAGCGCGTACTCTGTCCTTTCCCACCCTGAGACAATTGGTCATACAGCCGTCAACGGGCCGCACATTCGCTTCAAGAATTTGCGTGTGCCGAGATCCAACCTACTTGCTCCTCCTGGCAAAGGAGCAGATCTAGTTGAGATGACATTCACTGCCTCCGCTGCTCTTGTGGGCGCGATGGGTGTAGGCATCATGCGGCAGACATTTGATCGGGTTCTCGCCTGGGCCAAAGAAAATCGACGAGGGTCGAAGCAAGCAATGATTCATAAGCAAAGCGTGGCGGACCTGTTGATCAGAATCAAGACTCGTTGCGAAGCAACAAGAGCTCTAGTTTGGAAGGCAGCGTGTTGTTTTGGCAGCACTCGATTTGGAGCCGAGCTCTGCTATGAAGCCAAAATTTTTGGATCCGAAAGTGCAGTCGACTGTGTCACAGATGCCATCAACCTGGTAGGGGTATCAGCATACTCGCGAGCCCAGCCATTCGGAGACCTGCTGAACGATGCCATCGTCCTGCCAATTTTTGACGGCGGTAACGTGGGCGTTCGCCGGAGACAGATTGAAGCAATCTTCGCACAAGACGCCTATGACCCTTGGGAGACAACCTTTGGGCCTGAGAAGTGATGTCGGGACCAAAGAAGCTCTACGGACACGTTCAGGGTTGAATCACGACACCAGACTGCCTCAGGGGAACAGTAATTTCACAACACATTGGATTAGCCGTAGGTGGCCCGGTAAGGAGGATAGTAAATTACAAAAAGCAATAACAGAGGAGCACTCAAACTCGATACGAATACGAGCCTCGTTTGATAAGAGATTACCTAAGCGCCAAGCCTAAGTGATCAATACCTGGATGCAATCGTTTCTTCTCTTCCAAGATCCGTTCAGTGACTTTGTGAAAACACACATCATTATTTCCCAGCCTTCCCCGGTATTCCAGTGTGAAAACGTGGCAACCCGTTATTTCCCGTAGGATAGGACCAGCAATCTCGGCACAATCTTTAGAAGATGCCCTAGACGAATCGGGCAACCGAAATATTGCAGGGATTGAAGTACTCTGCCTCGGGCTCCGCCTCATTCTGTTTCAGTACTCTGAGCACCCTGAATCGTCCCCAAGATGCCGAAAGCGGTCAAGGGAGCTCTACTCCAGTGTGATCCGCCTCAGATGGCTATGGTACGGAAGATTGACCGCGAATCCAACAACGCATACATCATCGAAGAAATCGACGATCACACTTGTTTGGTCAAGGAGACTAAAGTGGAAGAGATCAAAGCGCGGGTCAAGGAGCTCATGGATGCAGCCATGGGCATGGACGAGGATGATAACGACGACAAGGACAGCGACCTGGATTGACCGATACAGGCATGCAGAGGACTCTTTCGGATACTCCAAGTCGAAATGTATCCACTACTCCAAAGGTCTTCGCAGAGACTGGAACACAAGAGGGGAACTTTTGTACCCCATGCTTGTCGAGGTGGGCCAATTCAAAGTTGGATGGATGAACGAACGGACGACTTGTCTCAGGGTAGAACACCTCGTACCTTGAATTACAATGCATTTCCCGAACACAGCTCATTGTTCAATCCTCCAGAACCGAAACTGCGGTGGATACAAGCAACAGAGGAAGTAGCATAAGGCTGCCACTGGTGAACAGGAAAAAGGATCCGGGCGAGACGCAAATGTCGTATCATCAACCAGTCTGCATCGTGATGACCGTGGAACACGGGCTATTCGTGGGCAGGTGCCGGCGACAGAAAGCTGTCCACCCATCAAGCACGGGGAGGGAGAATCTACATGCAGGACTTGTATGCGGCTTGGAAAGTTGGTCACAGGGGGGGTTGTCGAGTGTTGCATTGCTAGGCGGCTGCAGGACTGAATCTCTGAATCTGACAATCTGACACTCTTGACACATCGCCACCGACATCTCTACACACATGATACGCTAAGGCAGGCTTCTGTCTGGGTGCATGGCTCATGCACATGACCTCTTGGGTGTGGAAGATTGACTGGATGAAGGCGCAAGTAGTTGGATTTGGGCCACTAGATCGGGGGGCGAGCGGCTGGCGGCATTGTTTACGGGGCGCCCGGTGAGCCCAGTGCGCCTAACGCGGCGGTAGGGGCGGGGAAGACAGCCGGGTGGGAATCGTGAATGCCTGAAAACTGATTAGGGCCAAAGTCTGGCAGTGATTTGCGTGAAGCCACCCGGAGCCCTGATCTGACTTGACATCGGAAGCGCTCGCGAGGACAAGGATAATGCACTTGCAGCGGCCTCGTTTGCATTGTACAAGTACAAGGAGGAGGAGAAGAAGCGAACTGAGACGCCATGGCGAGCCATTCTTGACCAGTGCCCAATACTAATGCTGTGCTGTACTGTAGCGATAGGCTGGCAGCACACTAGCCCGTACTCCCAATGTAACAGGGAATAGCCTAATACTGCAGGGAATACTCCGTATTGGAGGCACCTTGGGCAGGCAGTAAATTATAGCCTACGGTAGAATGGAGGCTCCTTTCTCTCCCCGAGTCACTGGCAGCCCCTTGAGCATCTTTAAGCACCTTAAAGCACCCAAGATCAGTTTTGGGTGAGCCAATGGTGCCGGTACGGAGCACAATGGTCGACATGTGCCGAGTCCCTTAGAGCCTCAACCTGTGCCTACAGACCACAGTATGAGCTGCAGATTCTCGACTCCAAGACTCGTTGTTCGGAATTCTGCTTCTTCTCGGTGAATACTGGCCAATGGGCAGTGGTCGTAGCCACATATCCATGTCTCTTTGCGTCCAGTATCGACGGAGTAACTCGCAAGGGAAAAACATGCTCGCTCCCCGTCACCCCCTTCAACTATCTAGCGCCTGTCATCTGCCCACTACTCTTTTCGTACATCGCCTCCAGTGGGCCTCAAGTGAATCTTAGTGCTGCTAAGGAGTCCCATACTCTGTACTGACAGAGTTGACAAGTTGAGTACAAGGTAGATGTCCTGCCCCGGTCTTGTCGTCCCTTTTCCCGTATCTGGATTTTCCATTCACCGTTACACTAAACAAGCCACGGCCAGGACAAGCAACAGACGTGCTCCGACTCACCCAGTCCTCAGCGCAACTCATTCCCTACAACCCACCCTCTCTCAACAATCACCTGGAGACTTGATTCTCTCTATCTGTTCTAACTAGTCCTCACCTCGCCTCGACTAGATCGGTGCACCCCGCCTTCCTGGTCGGCTCTCGCCGCTGAGTACCTGGAGCTTCACTATCTTATTCTATCTACCTTACAATACCAACTACATACCTGTATGTTCGCCTCATAACTGCACCTTGTCTTCAGCCCACAACATCGACAAGCTACGTTTCCCGGCGTTGATGATCAGATTGTTCGTCAAGCCAGACCCATCGTCCACCAAAGCTCCGGGGAAATTGACCCCCACGGCACATTCATCATTTACTTTACCCAACGATAGTGACAAGTCACGCCCTCCCACGTTCCTCGTCACCGCCTCGCCTTGTCCGCCTCCAGTTCTTCTCAGCCCTCGAAACCGCTGGGTCCTCCATCAGACCTTTCTTCGACTGTTACATGATCCATCGACCTCATCACAGGAGCCCTTTTTAGTACACTAATAGTGTGGCAACCTCCCCGGCCCGTCTCGTTCAGGTCTTGACGTGAAACGGTCCCACATTGTCCAATATTGTGAGCAGCCTCTGATAATCGCTTTCCACCCCTGGCTGGCTTGTATCTGGATCTAAAAACCCCATCACCACTCATTGAGCTGTTCATCTCCTTGACATCCAGTCGGCTTCATCGAAGCAGAGGTCCATGGCACAGCTCACGGTCGGGCAGAGAGAAGTATACAGCCCTTGACCAGTGCTGTTCTACACCTTATTATCACACCCATCGGAGCAGAGGATGAGGCCAGCTTTTGGGTCACCCAATCATGCTCTTCCCTGCAAACCTCCTACCCAACAGTCCACCTCTCGAGACCAAAAAGGCGTTGATATTGTTGGACTTCCAGAATGACTTTGTCAGTCAAGATGGGCGACTACCAGTCGACAACGTCCGAGGCTTCTTACCCGACTTGACGTCGTTGGTGAGAGAATTCCGCACCAAAGGGGATGTCATATGGGCTGGAACCGAATACAGGCAGCCTCGTTCTACCCGGTCTGCTATGACAGGTTCTCACGCCATCCTCCTTAAGCAGTTCCTGCAGGAGCACGACAATGAGGACGAAGAGGGTGAGTGTTACGATGGCCCCAGTTCCCCCCGCTCACCTACCGAGGATCGTCTTTCTCCGTCAAAAAACCCGGACTTATGTGAAGACCGTGAAGCCTACCTGACCCCGACCATGACCATGACAGGTCCAAGGTGTTGCTTACCTGGCTCTACTGGGATTCAATATCCGAAGGTGATCGAGTCTGCCATGGACTCGAAAAAGGATTTAATAATGCTCAAATCACACTATTCAGCATTCATTGACACCCAGCTTCTGATGCACCTCAGGACAAGGCTCGTCACCGAGATTTATGTCTGCGGGTCACTTTCGAACATTTCAGTTTATGCAACTGTCCTTGACGCAGTCTGTCACGGTCTACAGGTGACCATTATTGAGGACTGTCTCGGTTATCGCGACGAGATGTGTCATACCGAGGCTGTACGACAGATGGCCGACAGCATGGGAGCAAACGGTATCGACTGCCAAGAACTTCGAGACGATATTGCTGGTTTGTTAGGCGATGTGATCCGGGAGGAGGAGTTCACCACCAAATTCCAAGTAACCTTGCCGTGTCCAACTGGTAAGACAAAGTCGCATACGTCCAAAAATCAGATCCACAACTGGATTTCCAATGTTGAGTCTGACGAGTTCATCACTCCGCCTCCGGAAACCGAAAGAACTTCTTCGAGAATAGGAGGGAACACGGCTGACGACAAGTCGGAAAAGGAATCCACGGGTGGCCTGTCGAAGATGCGAGCCCAAGCTGCTTCGGTCGAGTACAGCCCCCCACGAAAGAGGTCAACCAGCGATGTCGACTCTTTGGAGGAGAATCGCAGCATCAAGTTGTCCCATAAACCGTCCACAAGGCGCAGCTCGGACAACAGTCGCAACTCGGAATTAACGAAGCAGAAGCAGAGACCGTCGGCCAGGAAGAGGTGGCCATCTCAAGACACCTCTTTACAGTCTCCTAAGCCTAGTATGACCAGCGTCATCGAGCATGTTTCGTCGACTACGGCTCAAGTCGCTGACAAAGATCTGCGTCCCAAGACCGCAAAGAACGAGGGAGACAATGAGCCATCAAAGCCTCATAGGGAGCATCGCCCGTCCAGACAGAGGAGAAAGAACAAAAGTATAGCCAAGATTGTAGGTCAAGGGGACAAGATTGGCAACGGAGACTGCCGGCTTTTTGTCGACGTGATCGACAGTGAAGAGGCGAAGAACGCCTTCTACTCCTTGAGAGACCGAGTAAAGTGGACCAAAATGTACCACCGCTCAGGCGAAGTGCCACGCCTCGTCGCTGTGCAGGGTGAGATGGGTGGGAATGGATCCAAGATCCCCATCTACAGACACCCAGCGGACGAGTCGCCTGAGTTATTACCCTTTGACAGCACGGTCGACATGCTGAGGAAAGCGGCCGAAAAGGCCACCGGGCACCCCTTCAACCACTGTCTGATCCAGTGGTATCGGAACAGCGAGGACAATATTTCAGAGCACTCTGACAAGACGCTCGACATTGTCCGTGGGTCCAGCATCGTGAACTTCAGCCTGGGCGCGCAGCGGACCATGATCTTGCGGATGAAGAAGACGGCGGTGCCGACCGAGGATGAGGGCTATCGCAAGGACGACGAAGACTCGTCACGACCTTCTCAGCGAATTCACCTTGCCCATAATTCTCTTTTCGTCCTCGGCGACGAAACCAACCGATACTGGCTGCACTCTATCCGGGCAGACAAACGGCCCCTGACGGAAAAGGAGGCCGGTGAGCGTGCGTTTGAAGGACAACGCATAAGTTTGACGTTTCGACAAATCGGGACCTTCATCAATACTGTGGGGAAGACTATCTGGGGCCAAGGCGCAACAAGCAAGGAGGAAAAAGATGCCCGTAGACTGCTGACAGGGGTCGAAGCAGATGCTGAAGGAGAGGCCATGATTCGGGCATTCGGTCAAGAAAACCATGCCAGCGGCGACTGGGATTGGGAAGCAGCATACGGGAACGGGTTTGATATCGTCTAACTTTTGGTGTGAAGACTGAAGCTGCAGTACCGGTTGATTACCAGACAGCCGATGCTGGATCGTGAAAATCTAGGATGCATTCCGGGTTCAACGGACTAAATGACTGAATGACACTCAGTCATATAAGGCTACGCAATCATGCGGATGGGACTTCGGGCCTGGGGTGAATGGGAAGGGTGTTTTTAAGACTCGACCAGCGACCAGCGACCCGGTGAAAGGGTCTCATCGACAGCTGCCCCTGCTCCTGATGCTGACTGCAAAAGGTCCTGATGTTGGGGCGGAGGAGGGAGGGGCGAGTGCGCGAGAGAATGCCATCCGTCCATCTATCTAATTCCGCCTCGGTCACCGACGGGTTTGTCACCGGTCATTTAAAGATTGGAGAACGTCGGAGCTTCCTCTACTCTGCTTGTTTGCTTGCTTGCTTGTTCAAGGTGTTCAAAAGGTTGAAACAGTGACTGACTTGACACCTTTGCAGCGCAAAACAAGGGAGAAAGTGAGAAAAGTGTAAGGCGCAGCAGGCTTTAGGACCAGGTCGTTACGTACCACCGATCGCTCCGGACCCATCGAACACCAAAAGCCACCTCCTGCTGGAGGAGGAGGAGGAGCAGGAACAGGCTCTCACCTATACTACCTCCCTACCTTGGGAATATACCCCTACCTACCTATACACCTTCCTATGCTATCTATACTCTCTTATCTAAATCTATTATACACACGACGAAGGGACCACGGCCTTTCAATGACACCGTTTCATGAGAACCGACTGTGATCTCTACCTGTACCTGTAACGGCTGAGATGAACCTGTTTGTTGCGCCGGCGTTGCGCTAGTACTAAAGTTGTTTGAATTCTACGTGATGGTATATGTATATATGTATAGCCTTGACCTAGGGAGGTAACCTGACGCACGCACGCACGTGAGGTGCGTACCTGACTTTTGTATACAAGGCATCCAACCATACACCTAAGGTACGGTAGGTAAGGTATACGCGCGGGAAACCGAGCTTCCTGTCGGTACATGGGCATGTAAATCTTATCATCATCATCATCATCACCACCACAATGGATGTTGTATGTCGTACTACTTACGTATGTGGCTTTGGCGCCTAGTGTACTCCGTACTATTGGTAGCTAAAACGAATGTACGGATGAGGAGTCCTCGAAATTCACCATGTAGACATCTCCACGGTATCCACCAGTAGGACAAGGGGATCAAACCCCCCGAAGGGGTGAATCAATCAATCAATCAGTTAAACTGCCTACTAGGTAAAGTGATTATGATTGAACGGAACAAAACAAAACAGAACAGAACAGAACACGCTTTTTGAAGCAGTGGGTGATTGATGACTGGGGTTTTGCTTTTACTTTGGTTGGTGTACATGCTATGTAGATGCTCTGCGTTGCCGGCTGACTTGAGCAGTTGAGGGTCGATACATGGTAGTTTTGTTGAACTGGGAGCTACCTCAGGGCTTAGGTAGGTAGGGAGGGAGGGAGGCAGGCTTAACTGAACGTGACCTTTCCGTCCTTTCCTACCGTGGCGGTGGACAGCTTAGGTTGAGACTTGGGTGTCGCTGATGGTGTCGACGCCGACGCTTCGCTCCTGGCCTTTTCCGCCTCCCGAGCATTGTCGATGGCTTCCACCACGCTTCCGGCCGGAGCGTCCGCGATCTCATTGACTTCCTGCGCGGTCAGAACGTCAGTGACCCTAGGTGCCCGACTCTGGATGAGCAGCGTCGTCGGGCCGCGAAACTGCAGGAACAGCCTGTCACCCCACAACGTCCTGCGGCTCCACGTCCGCACTCTGAGCAAGGCGTTGGCCAAGAACTTGTACGCGGTGCTTGTCTTCAACGTCCGCACAAACTTCGAAGACGGGAAGAAGTTTCCCAGTTGCAGGGGTATCTGCAGCCGGACGTTGTTGGACTTGAATCTGTACGGCTGGGGACGAGGAGAAGGCGACGAGGCCGTGTACGCGAGCACGTTCGAAGGGTGAACGACGTAGGACTCCCCCTCGGCCAGTTCGACCGCGTAGACTTGTCCTTGGCCCGCGAGGGCAAGCAGTCCTCTCCCAGTCACGTCGGAACTGCCCCAGTACGCCAACGACAGTTTGGCATTCAGGCTCGGCTTCACCGACAGCGTGCTTCCCGTCCACGCCAGCAACGCTTTTCTCTGTGCCAGTTTCCAGTCCGTCGTGCCGTCCAGCTGTAGGATCGTGAACGTGGTCAAGGGCGACCGCGTCGATATGAGGGCGTTCGCCGGCGACGTACTCGTGACTTTCTGGTAGAGAAAGGGGATTCCAACCAAGGCTCGACGGACGGGGTTCAACATTCGAAGCGCCGAGACCGTGCCGTCCGGGTCGCCGCCAAAGGCTACTAACGTTCCTCGACGTGTGTAGAGATCTTGAGAAGGAGAAAGGGTCACGGAAAGTAAAGAGTACGGACTGCCAATGACTTCGAAGCTGGCATCTGAGCGGATCGAAGTTAGATACGCCCTCCCGCGAACGCTTGCGTTTGTGGTCGTCACTAACCTGGAGACGAGGCAGACAGAGACCTACTTCCGACGTCGATCCTGCTGGTATCCGTCGATGGCGTCGCTTGTAGCGAGATGTATCTGTATCCGCCGACCCGTCGACCAGCGACCAAGTGTGCTGGGAACGCCCATTTTCGTGGAAAATTGCCCAATTGGCGCAGGCTGCAGGCTGGAATGGCAGGCATTTCGACCGGACACGGTGTGTTTTGAAGGTCGAAGTACCGGGATAGACGGCGGTGAACGCAGTGTCGCCGTCGAATACTGGCGCGCGGAAGAGAAACCTCGTCTCTTCGAAAAGCGCACGTTATGGAAGCTTCCTACGCGGAGCTTGATGCCCGGCTGTCGTGTTCTCTCGGCAAACTTGCCCCTGGTTTGGCCAGCAGCCTTGTATGTCAATTTCTTTCAACAAGGCTCAGCCGCTTCACTGTTCTTCAAGACCATTCATCCTCACCAAGACGTCAGTCACAGCAAACAAGGTGATTCCGGCATATAAATCGCTTGAGACTTCGCATATATGGCCAAGAATCACATCGAACAATGACCTTACACATCTATACATATACATAGTTCTCATCTGCCGAACATGGACCTGTTCGTCGCCCAAAGCTTGTCCTTGTCCTCTGGCTGAAGCATTGGGGCTTGCTGTGCGGCTTCCCGACCGTCTACCTTGCTTATTTGGTTGGTACTCGACACCTCGACGCCGACGGGCGACCAGATCTCCGATGTATTCCTCCTTCATCTGAGTCAACAGCACTATGCTCACAGACCAGTAGCCCTCGCCAATTTTCTGCTGCTTCGCGCTTAGCGCTAAACGAGCACAGCTTTGGTCGTTGTTTCTCTACTTTAGCTCGAAACATGAGTAGAACTTCTTCATTCCTACTCATCAGAGCATCAATACGAATTCTTCGGTCCGAAGAGCGTCCACCCGCGTTTCCATCTAAACTCATCTAGGCGACCTGCATATGGATATATCCGAAGTTCAGCCTTAATATCAGCCTAAACCTCACCAGGTGGCAGATCGGGAGTATACTACCGAGATAAGAGTGGTAATAATATAGCAAAACTCTGGAGGCCAAGCGTGGACCCTTTCTCTCTGCCCCATTTTCGTTGCCCGCGGCCGAGCTCGAAGCCAATAGCCGCGTATCATCAAGATGCCGCCTGCCCATCACACGGTTGATTCCCCTCCTCAGAACACGCGCATGATGTCGAGAAGGGTAAATTGTGATGGAGCCAGACCGCTCTTCCACCGCCGCTCCATACCGATGTGGGAATTCAACTTGGAAGGTTTCGAACCGGACTTTGACTCTTGATAGCTTTCCCTTACATCTCCCGGCGCAAACTCTATGCAGAGACTGCATGTAGACTTGGACCTTTATATATCTTCGAGACTGCGCCCCGTCGAGCGTTGTATGTAGCAAAAACATGGTGAATCAAGTGACCGCAAGTGCCGGGAAGGACGATGACGCCTTTCCCTACAAGCAGTTGGCTGTCGTGGGTATGTACATCATTGCAGCCACTACATCTCTACGACGCTGACCTAGTATGATATCTAGCCATCTGCCGTCTGGCAGAACCTATCGCCTTCACCTCGATAACAGCATATACCTTTGTTATGGTCAAAGACATCAAAGGTGAAGAAGATGCGTCGTTTTATGCTGGTCTCCTGATATCAGCCTTCGCCATGGCCGAAGCCTCGACAGCCATGATCTGGGGTAATATTTCAGATTATTATGGCAGGAAGCCCATCATCCTCGTCGCTTTAGCAGGTACGGCTCTTTCAAGTCTCATATTTGGCTTCGCCAAACACTATTGGGTTGCCCTTCTTGCCCGAGTCGTTGGTGGAGCCCTAAATGGAAATGTTGCCGTTATGCAGACGATGGTGGCCGAAATGATCAAGAAGCCGGAGCATGAACGTGAGTTATTCTGTAATCTCTCCGGTTCTTTCGCTCACTCTATGTCAGCCTCAGCGTATGCTGTTCAGCCCTTCATGTGGAGCTTGGGTTCAATTGTAGGATCAGCTTTAGGAGGCTTTACAGCACAACCTGCAAAATTCTATCCTCACCTATTTTCGCCGGACGGTCTTTTTGGGGAGTATCCATATCTTTTGCCAAATCTAGTCGCTGTGGTGGCAATTCTCATCGCCATGCTGCAGGGCTGGTTGTTCCTCGAAGAGACCAACCCTCGACTCCGACCAAGCTTGGGGCAGCCTGAACAATTTAGAATCGAAGAGCCTCCTATCTCAGAGCGAACACCCCTTTTCCGATCACGAGTACGAAGAGGATCGGCGGTCGAGTCAATAACTGTCTCCCTAGGCCGGAGCAGCATGCGCAGCAGCATTCGAGACAGCTTTTCGTTCGCTTCTACCACCGCGCCACTTCCGAATGACCCTGCCTTCGACTTACGGAGAGGCTCGCTTGCATCCATGGTGTCAGTCGCCTCTTTCAAACCCTTAAGCGGCATTGCTCCGCAAATCTCCGACGTCGTCATCGAGGATGACGAAGATTCGGCTATTTTACAGGAATCAGTCACTGCGTTCAACAAACCCGTCATATTCTGGACGGTCGCCCTTGTTCTGATGTCCTATCATCAGATGTCGTTTTCTTCTCTGTATCCGGTCTACTTGCTTGATGACCCACACAAATCACCAGGACATCTTGACCTCGTAGGAGGGTTAGGACTAACCCTTCCCAAGGTTGGCGTCTTCCTTGCGGCAAACAGTGTACTGTGTTTGTTCTTTCAAGGGGTTGTCTTTCCAATGTTCGTGGGCAAGCTCGGTATCTGGAAGTCTGTCTTTTCCCTCGCTGCCATAACGCCTCTCGCGCACATCTTGGCTCCCTTTGTCTCAACCCTGCCGAATCCAGGCTTGGGTCTCTGGGCCCTGCTTGCGCTTCAAAGCTTCACCTGCATCATCATGTTTCCTAGCTTGTTGATCTTGCTAAAAAATGCCACGGAGTCGCCGCTTGTTCTAGGCAAGGTTAATGGTCTAGCGATGTCGGGCTGTTCAGCAGCAAGAACCGTTGCACCGCCGCTCGGAGGCATCATCTACAGCTCGCTAGGATCTGCAGCAGCGTGGTGGAGTTGCGCCATCATCTCAATCGCTGCCATTGTCCAACTGTTTTTCGCGCCCAGACCCGAGGAGGACAATACCACAATCCTGCGCCGAGCTTCAGTTGTAGTAGAAGCGCCACCAATGGCCGACCATGTCAGGGATTGAGCCTCTGATGACCCCACGCCTTTCCATTACTACATATCATCGCTTCGAGGAGTTGCTGGGATCATGATTTGACATGCATGCATCATATGGAGATTTTCGCGGATTATTTGGTGTTTTGGAAACGCATATGGCGTGTCTCGCATCCACACGGACATCAATGGGAATGGTTTGGCTTCTTCTGTTTGATTCTCTGGTTGAGTGTAAAATCTAGCTTACTGCAGCCTTTCTTTGAGCCACAATCTAATGGCACCCTCCTGACTCTGGTCACCCCGCTTCTCAAGTTCATTCTCTGCTAATGGGGTTAAAGGAGCATCATGGATCTCGTTCTTACCCACCACAAGCTTCACCACGTCACTGCCGACTCCTTGTTTTATTTTGTTTGCTAAAGAGACGATTGCGTCGCGCAGAGCTTCCTGGTCCCCTGCTGTCATGAGCACGGAAGACACCTTGACGCCGGACCACCAACTTGGCGGGGCTTGTTCTGCGACAATGTACTCGTCGTCCTTGATGTTCTTTCCTCGACCCTTGTACGCATCAATCCAGTAATTCGCGCACCCCGGGTTCACGATATCTCGCTTCGCGAACTCGGTCATGGATTTGAACTTCGAGGCGTCCGACGAAGCCCATGGTGCGATCATGAGTGCGCCCTGCAGTTTACCGGCGAGATCGAACGGCTTCACGACATCTGACCTCGGGTGTGGGTGAGCTGAGATATGGCTGAGAACGGCGCACACCAGGTTGCCCCCGGCGGAGTCGCCGCCTATCATGGTCGTATCTGGCGTGCGGTTGGGCAGAGAGAGCACGTAACGCAGTGCTTCGACCGATTCGGCAAGCTGAAGCGGGTATACGCCCTCCGGGGCGAGGGTGTATGCGTTGCAGAAGACGGCAAGTTTCCCACCTGACCACTGCACGAAGCGGGAGAGCAAATCGATATGCTGGGCCAGTCCAGGCATGACGAAGCCGCCGCCGTGGAAGTAGACCATTACATAAGTTGCCGAGTCTGGGTCACCGAGCCAGAAGCCTCTAGTTGTGGTGTTGGGAATGTCGACAATCTTAGGGGTCAGTTTCTTCTGAGTGCAGAATTTGATGTAGACGGCCTCGAACGAGGGGAGGAGGATTCTGGAACCAGAATTAGCGACACGAGGTCATGGTCTAGGACCGCAAGGCGCAAGGAGGTTGCAACCGCCTCGGATGGCTTTGGGAATGCACACATACTGCAATTGACCGGTGGTGAAGTGCGTGAACATAACGCGAAAGGCGGTTTGCAAGACATGTTCGGTGACTGTCGGAGCGCCCTTTGATCCTCGAAAAGGGCTGCCCAGTAGAGCAAGGATGCTTCTCGCAAAAACGTACGATAGCCCTGGGACGAGCAGGACTTTGTCACCGACAGTTGATGGCATGGTGGCTGATTTTCCTGAGGCAGGGGTCTCTTTGGAAGATTGGTGTGGTGCGAAAGCAGGGGGTGTCAGATTGGAAATGTGAAAGGGATCAGGGAGCTTTATACTTCGAGATTAGGATACTTCGGGGGTTTGATCACTGATCAACTAACGATGCAGCCCTCGAGAATCTGTGCCTTGGGACATCCACGCTCACACGCCTTACCAGGTCGAGTAGCTGGAATAGCCAAGCGTCTCCAGACTCTGGACTGTACTTTAGTGTCAGGCAACCAACATATGGAGTAAACTTTGGAGAAATCTGGTGAGACTGCTGACGGCCAAGTAATTATGCCTGGTTCTCGGAGTATCCGTATATCCTTTATGCCTTTCCAATGCCATGGCGACTTCTGCCATGTAAGCGCCAGGGCTGACGACAGAACAAGGCTGGCTAAGCATGCAGCGCTACCATACGTTGGACCTCAGGCCTGGCGTACACTGATATTCTGTTTAGTACTCCTCCAGACTGCTCTCCTGCAGCTCCTGCCTGATTATGAGCTGTCAGAGCCCGAAAAGCACATACAGTAATAACTCAGAGGCCGTAGAACTTAAGAAATGAGGACACCCACGTCGACGAGGCTGCGGTGCTGTCAGCCTAACGATTTTGGGCTTAGGCTCTCTACGGTGAATCAATGCAAGGGCCGAGGCCGCGAACTCTGGCCGAATACGGCGATCGCATCATAATCCGCAAAAACGCCTCATTCACTTCAACAAAACACGCGGTAGTCCGACGTCCAAACATATACTCTATACGATATACCCTCGACGCGACTATTCGATGACCGGTTCAATGCGACATCGATGATAACGTCCTGTTCAGTAAGCCGTTGCGAGAGGGTCCGGAAGCAACCCTGTTGAGAGCACTCGCAAGAAGCCGAGGATCAGCTTACGCAAACCATGCTCCCCAGGACGGTTTACAGCTGTGGCAGGCAGCAAGTCTACAACTTTGCTTGGGCCGGACCATATAGTTGGACTGCCACATACCGAGCCGCACCGTCAAGAATTGCTGTACGCACTTTTACTCAATCAGCCTTACTAAGACGTGACGAACCCGCCAAGAGGTCGATTCAAGCTGCTAAAGTGGCAGAAAGCCCTCCAAGCCGATCCGACAGTGCAGAGGTCACAAAGCCAGAGACCCTCCAGAATGTAGTCACAGCTAAGGCGGGCCCAGACCCGGCCAAGAAGGATACGACTCTCTTGTCGGAAAAGGTTGTGTCCAACAAGGAACAACGGAGAGTCGACCTCGCCATCATGAAGGAAATGGTAAGATATCTGTGGCCGAGAGGCGATTGGGGCACCAAGGCCCGAGTGGGTACTGCGTTGGGTCTGCTCGTGTCGGCTAAGATCTTGAACGTCAACGTCCCGTTCTACTTCAAGAACATTGTCGACTCGATGAACATTGATTTTCTGGCAGTGGGTGGGACGGCTTGGACTGTGGCTGGTTCGATGATCGTGGCGTACGGTGTGACGAGGATCGGGGCCACTCTCTTTCAAGAGCTGAGGAACGCCGTCTTTGCCAGCGTCGCGCAGAAAGCTATACGAAACGTGGCTCGAAACGTCTTTTCCCACTTGCTCCGCCTGGATCTCAATTTCCACTTGTCGAGACAGACTGGAGGATTGACACGAGCGCTTGATCGGGGCACTAAGGGCATCAGCTTCTTGCTGACCTCCATGCTGTTCCACATATTTCCCACCGTGTTGGAGATAGGAATGGTGTGTGGGATTCTCACGTATCAGTACGGTGCTCAGTTTGCAGCCATCACCGGAGCGACCATGGCTGCGTATTCGGTCTTCACCATTACCACGACATCGTGGCGAACAAAGTTCCGAAAGCAAGCCAATGCCGCGGACAACCAGGGAGCCACGGTGGCAGTCGACACGCTCATCAACTATGAAGCGGTCAAGTACTTCAACAATGAGAATTTTGAGGTGAATCGTTATGACAAAGCGTTGAAGAAATACGAAGATGCGTCTATCAAAGTTACAACGTCGCTAGCCTTCTTGAACACCGGCCAAAACGTCATCTTCTCCAGTGCCTTGGCTGGGATGATGTATATGGCTGCGAATGGGGTCGCAGAAGGTTCACTAACTGTTGGAGATTTGGTCATGGTGAACCAGCTTGTCTTTCAATTGTCGGTGCCTCTCAACTTCTTGGGATCGGTCTATCGAGAACTTCGACAGTCACTTTTGGATATGGAAACACTGTTCAATCTGCAAAAGGTCAACGTCACTGTGAAGGAGGTGACAAATCCCAGGCCGCTGGCCCTGACCCGTGGGGGCGAGATCAAGTTTGAGAATGTCAGCTTTGGATACCACGCTGATCGACCGATTCTGAGAAACTTGAGCATGACGATTCCGGCAGGCAAGAAAGTGGCCATCGTCGGACCCAGTGGTTGCGGCAAGTCCACGATCCTCCGACTCTTGTTCCGCTTCTACGATGCAGAGTCGGGAAACATAACGATCGATGGCCAAAACATCCGCGATGTGAGTCTGGACAGCCTCCGACAAAGCATTGGCGTCGTCCCGCAAGATACCCCGTTGTTCAACAACACCATTGAGCACAATATCAGATATGGAAAGATCGACGCCTCGCTGGACGACGTGAAGCGAGCGGCTCAAAGAGCGAGGATTTTCGATCTCATCGAGCGTCTGCCGGCCGGGTGGAATACCATGGTGGGTGAACGAGGCATGATGATCTCGGGTGGCGAGAAGCAACGCCTTGCTGTCGCCAGGCTGCTTCTGAAGGATCCCCCGCTCTTGTTCTTCGACGAGGCCACCTCGGCCCTGGACACGTACACCGAACAGACGCTGCTGCAGAACATCAACAGCATTCTCAAAGAGAAGGCGCGCACGAGCGTCTTTGTGGCACATCGCCTCCGGACAATCTATGACAGCGATATCATTTTCGTGCTCAAGGAAGGCCAAGTCGTGGAGCAAGGTACTCATGCGGAGTTGCTTGCCATGAACGGCTTGTATGCGGATCTGTGGGCCGCGCAAGAGGTCTCGATCGGTCAGGACATGACTTTGGAGCGGTCACTTGAAGAGGAACGCGAACAGGACGAAAAGAAATGAGTAGTCCGTCGATCGAGACTACGTGATATCCGCCCCCACAAGAGATCCACCGCATTTGCAAAGACGACTCACGGATGACCTGCCATTGCCTATAATCGCAGATGAACTTCTGAAGAGTGAAATGTCGATGGGGCCCCGATACGTTCCCGTCCAGTCCGAGTCCGGGTTCGACTCGAGTATACGTGTGTCTGACGACAGGATGCATGTTCACCACTACCGTCACCTTCGTGTTCACCACCTTCACATCCTTGTACGCTCACCACAGTCTATCGAGAGTTCTGTCCAAAAATAACACCGAAAAGAGAAAAAGTTTGGAGGATCGAAGCCTGGTCCCAGCGCACCGAACTTCATAATACTTATCCCGACTATGACTGCTCGTATCGGCTAGACACACCTCTACTCGAGGTTCTAATGATACGGAAGGAGGGCCGTGGAAATCTGCCAAAGACTCCCAGTTCAATCCACCAAGCAGCTGATTTCCAAGGACAAGCCCCAACCTCCAAATCACTCGGACCAAACTGTCGCAGTTCGACGCGGTGAGCCAAGTCTTACTAGTGGCCAACAAGGCGGGCCTGTGTTGAAGAAAATTCACTGGGTGGAATATAGGTACATGCCTGTGTAGGATAGAATATAGACTTAGTATACGCTCTCCTATTTAGACAGGTATTCGATTCTTCACTCTGCGATTTTGTTGCCTCCTGTGGAGCTGTCGGCCCGAATCCAAGATAGGCGTCGTCCGTACTGGGACGACGGCAGTAGTATTGCACTGCACGCAACCACATCCTGGTCTGGGTGGAAACTGCATGTATTCCTGAAACTACCTTGCGCTCTCCGAGGGCACATTCCTCCGATGAGAGCACAGTTTTACCTACATAGGCTCTCCTATCCACTTCCTCCATCTGTCCGATCCTCAGCGACATGAGCCGCTTCTCCTCCACGCGTTCCCGAATAGATCTTTCGTAACCTCCTCTCAAGAACATGAGATGCTGTCGCGGTGTCCGAAGAGCTGCTGCGATTCGTAGTGCCGACTACGCCAATCTCAATGGCTGCATTCCTCGCCAAAGGAATATAGACTTCTTTCCACGGCGTCACGGATAGACTTTGCCCCGAGGACGAAAGGAAACGAACCTTCATTGGGCGAGCTGATGACGATGAAACCAACTCTGATTTCCTCGGCAACCCACCGGCTTTCGTCTAGACCGCGGATTCTGATGCTGATCTCTCCAACGAGAGGATAGGGTTGGCCAGCCATCGTAGTGACCTTCAGAGGGGTTTTCGGTACAGTCCTGTCTCGACACTGATTGTAAACTACTATTCTGTCGGCCATTCCTAGCATTTGAATTGTCTCCAGTGTCGTGTAATTTTCCAGGCTGCCTGTGTCCTCCATCATCCTAAAGTAAATTCGTTCTAGGCGCTTGTCATCAAAGATAGGCCCGCCAGTCCCAGGTGCTGGCAGATTCGCAATAATAGTGTATTTGGACGCTCTCATGGCGCCATTGTGTCCAGGAAAAGGATGACAGTAGCCTTGGTCGCACAGTAAACACATGGGGGGCTTCGGGGTTTGCACGATCAAGACCAGCTGAGTTGTCCGTCCGCTTGTCCAGCGAGTCAGAGACTCAAGGTCATCGTTCAAGTCTTTCAGATCCTTCACCAAACGCGAGAACCCAGTCTTATCGCAGACAGCCCATTTTGCTGGTCTCAGAAATTTTGGGTGACTGCTAGCGGTCTGGGTGTTGCGCTTCAAGCCATAATTCCTAGACAGCTCGGATTCATCCAAGAAGAGGTTTCGTATACATTCCAAAGTTTCTACAATCCGATCCCTTGGCTTTGACTCAGCGGCTCGTGTGTGGTACTCGTAGTTGTTTATTATACCACAGGCTTGTCCCCAGATAATCAGGCGGTCCTGTTGGTTCTTGAATTTTGTCTCTAGAATCTTGAAAGCTTTCTCAGATGCGTGCACCGCTTGGACACTCCGGTAAGACTCAACACATGAAGTAAATAGGTCTAGGAATCGTTGAGGTGTGTCAGTGGCAGATTGACCTCGGGGGCCTTTGGTTGTCTCCTCGTCACATTTGAGCAAGTCAAGTGTTGCTTCATACCGGTTCCGCAAATCTATAGATGCGTGTCAGTACTTGAAGAGATTACAATCATGACAAACGGATTGTAAATGTAGAAAGGCGGGCGTTCAGGGGGCCACCTACTCCTCGAAGACTTGTTGATTTTTGCTTTCAATCGTACAAAAGCATGTTCCCCCTCACCATATATAAGTGGCATGTAGACGTTAAAAATCCCAAGAAGGGAATAAGCCTTATCCTCTATTTTCCGGGTGTTTCGGTCCTTCGCCCATCGTAACCGTTCATCGACACTGAACTCTGATAGAGATGCTCCCCGGAGAGCCGAGACGGGAACCCCTGTTATCTCATGAATCTGGTCCCCCAGCGTCTTTTTATCGCCCAGAAATGTTCCTTCTCGTGAATAGAATTGGACTGATCTTGGAGCGATCAGTTCTTGAAGCGTCCACCCTCGTGTAAACCATTTACTGTCCCGAAACGCTAGTTCCCACGCTTGATCGGTAGGGGTATCGGCATCGTCGCCGACTGATACGTCGGATAGATATACATAGCATTTCTCTGCTCCACTATACCAGCGGAACATCGAGGTGATAGCTTCTGAGAGCTCAGTGAAGTCCGCTTTGTTTATGGAGCATGTGTCCACCCAGAAATATTCTAGGCCATCCCTTTTGGCTTGTTCTCCGCAAAATCGAATCTTCTCGTAGCCAGCCTTGCTCTCTCCAGATCCATTTTGTAGATCTTGAAAAGTGACTTCGTCATCATCAGCTCCCCAAGTGTGAGAAAGTATCGCATAGCAAGTGGTGTTCTGGACGGAGTTCTTGGACACGACTAGGCGGCCACCATGGTCGAACTTCAAAAGCCACATCCTGTGGATCACTTCAGAGAGAGCGATAGGCAAAGACGAATAGCTGTAAGCATTTGTGAGTGCGGCTCAACATGGTCTGGCGTGGAATAGACTGCGATGCAGGTGGGTTCCGGACGTCTTGAGGTTGAAGTTCTGGTTCAGGGCTCTTCGAGTTGCTCAGAACGTGGTGCGAAAGACTCAAGTTAATGTATGCTGGATCAGGCTGGGATGTTTCCTGGATCCTACACGGAGGGGTCACGTCTGGCCATGATCAAGGAAGACCACGTTAGCAGCCTCACCGCAGAAAGGCTCGTCAGGCATACGCCACGTGTCTATCCGACGGAGAGAGCATGCACAATGACAGGATCAGGATCATCCTTGCCAGTCTCGACATCTGGTAGCGACAGCGATTTGAAAGCTATACCAAAGCCGAAAAGCGACAGACTCAGTGTTGCCCTGTGTTGCCCTGTAGAAACGGAGTCCAAGACAAGTACGAATACGACTCTCCCGTATTCCAAAAGCCGTACGACTTCTCTTCCGGCTTCTGGACATATTGATACGGAGTAACAGAATGGGCAATCGCTCCGGTCTCGCAGCAGAGTCTGTAGGACGATTCGAGCCACCGATACGAGGTTATCATGAAATCAGCTCATAGTCGAGACGATCAACGATCTTTAGGTACTGAAGAATAAATTTCAGAGACAGGGGCCTCGCAAACCATCTTGGCTTAGGGAGCCCCTGGCACGTGGCGTTACTATAGTTTACTGGGGAGACACCTCTACTGCACACTATTTCAGCACCCTAACCGTACCACAACTATTACTGGTGACTGGAGAATGTCCGTCGATCATTTTGACTCCATGGCTTGCATCGAAAAGTCCACCGTCGCGCTCAAGGCACGGAGCGGCGTGTAACACAGGCTTAGGCTGGCTGGCTGAACAGGGAGGCAGGACGAGCGCGACACACAGACGCACAAAATCACGAGGTTTTGATCTGGCAGGGCAGAGCGCAGCTCATTGCGAATAGCTTTGCAGACAGATGCGCGTGCCTGAGCAGAGCTGTCACTCTCATTCCCCCAGCTTCTGGCCACGGCTTCTGACAGGACATGCATGCGCTCTGCATATTCCCACGCTAGAATCTTGGAGTGGGAACATTTAAGCCTCCAGGCAGGAACGACAGCGACTTAGGGGCCCCTATTAGGCTAGTCTGACACCAAGCCACGCCTAAGCACGTCCATTCTCCGCCCAAACGCAGCCTAAGGACTGGCTAAAGCCTCGGGCAGAAATTGCCATCGGGCTACCAGGCCGTCTCTTTTTCACACGAACCGACTCCTTTCTATCCCTGGATTGATAATGGGAACCACGCCCACTATCGCTTGTCGCCAGCGGCGAGCATGACATCTTCGTTACACTCCCTCCCTTGACTTCCTCTCCTTGTCGATACCGAAAGCCTCGCACTCGCGCCTCAGACTGTCCAAGTCCGGTCACATCAGCCTTTGTTGCACCCGAGCGTTTCACAAAGCTGCATAAAACCACCGAAAAGTCCACGTACGAGCATCCGAGATCTGGTGTCGGCGGGGCGCAAGACAATTCCTTTTTACATCACCTGCCATTGCGACGGCTTCTTGGTCGAGGAACCCTCTCGCTCGGTGTCGAGAAAAGAGCGAATCGTCACACAGATACCTGTGAACCTATCGCTCTGCATCCTGTCAGTCGGAAGGCCGGATCGAAAGAATCCACGATTGCGTCTACATCACTCTACTCGGGATCACGAGGCTCTACACACTGACGCATCTCTGTCTCGCGAGAATCAGCTTGCGGATCCTTGTTGGATATAAGCATTCTCTTCTGCGCAAATCCAACTCGCTCATCGTATCGCCCAATTTTGCGTACTATTCGTGAAACTACTTTATCAAGATGGGTCTCTTTGAGAAGCTACAATCAAGTAAGTTAAGCAACCTTCTCTTTTTCTCTGGCTTGGGTGCGCTGAGGGCTCGCTTGATTTGATTCCTTTGCTGACAGTATCATTCTAGAACTCGAACTCTACCGCCTCGAGCAGAAATATGCTCGCCGCAAGAACAGAACCACGTTCAGCACTGGCGCTCAGTATGTCGACGGAGAATATGTCTATTCCGGTGGACCAGACTACTTGGGCAGTCCCGTTTCCGCAAACTCGACGGGCAGCTCGGACAATTCGAACAAGAGAAGGACCATGTTCTGGACACCGCCTGATCAGCGCAGGTGATGCCTCTTGAATGATTCCAATTCATGTGAAAGTCTGCCGCTGTACGCTTTCGTTATCTTTACTGCTTGGGTTCACGGGTTTTCAGCATAGCATGGGCGTTGTGATTTCTTTGGGGTTTGAACCACGCCATGGTTATATCGTTATGATAGTTACATGGTCAAGAACGCATTTCATTTGTTACGAGCAACATCAATCGACCTCGCAGAGAGACGGGGTGCTGTCGAGTTTGGCCATGCTGGGTGAGCACTGCGAGGAAGAGGACCTACGTCGCTGATGGACGATACAGCGTAGGTAGGAAGAGCGCTTTCGCTTCAGCAAGCAAGTATGAATATACAGTACTCCGTACAGTATAATTATGTGCCAAAGCCGCAAGGATCCCATGGCCGTACTTTTCTACGTCACGTCCGCTGCGTCAGTCCCACGCTCAGACCACCGCGTCTAATGGATATGCATTGCCCGTATCCGAAGCGGCCGAAGCCGTAACGAGTGGGAAAAGAAGTGCGCCCCATACTCCACCGTACTTGGCTACGAGATACGTGAACTTCGAAGCCATAAAGACTGATTAAGAACGTGTCCTCTTGCATATGGCCGCGAGGAGCTCCTTTGCGGCGCCGGAGCTCTTCGCGGCTGTGTCAAACGGAGTGTCGAGCCATTGATGCTTGACCATGATCTTCTGTTTTAGGGGTTTTCGTGGGTTACGGCACCCGACAGCAGAATTCCAGTCCCGAGTATACCCTCGCTGCCTGCCGTGTTACAGGCAGTAAGAGTGACAATGGTCCAGTTAATTCTGCTGCTCAGAGATGCGGACACCGCGCGGGTGATGCTGGAGGTAAGTGAGTGCGAGCACCTTTTCCGATCACTGCCTTTTGTGATTGCTGTGAAGGTGGACCGATGAGACACGAAGAAAGAGACATGTCCAAGTTCTTACTTTGCTGATTCTGCGCCCAACACCACAACACAGGATTGCCTTCTGACGACAGGGCATAATTCCAAGAGGTCATGAACAATAATAGACGGGTCAGGAGGAGCGCTCCAAAAGCCGGCGGTGGCAGCAGTCAAGCAGCCGGTAAAAATGATCCAAAATCCAACAGTGATGCAGTTCCGGTCTCCTTGGTCGTGAGTCGTAAAACATCAAGGTAAGCCAGTAGAATACCACCATCCTTTTTGGTATGTCTTCGGCCACTAATTGGGAGGGGCACAGCTTTGCAGGGTCAGAGATTATGACTGTTCTTGTCGACAAAGATGAAGTCAAATACTACCTGCACAAAGACAAGTTGACCTCGGAATGTCCCTTCTTCGCAAAATGCCTTGGCTCGGGCATGAAAGAGGCTCATACCAACGAGGTTAAGCTACCAGAGGACGACGTGGAGGCGTTGGACTGCTTCGTGGATTGGATCTACAAAGAGCCCATGCCAAACATCTCCGTCGGAGAGTCGGTGATTGTCACGATGAAAGCCTGGGTCCTTGCCGAGAAGCTCTGCATGCCAAAGTGGCAGAACGCATTGATTGACCACCTGGCCCACATCTTCACGTATTTTCCAGTGGTGAAGGCGTCTCACCTGTCCTGGATCAACGACAATGTTCCCACGCCGAGTCCTCTGTCGAACTTCATGAGGGACTATTTCGCGCACGAGCTCGCCAAAAACGCGGGCGCTTATCGGAAGAAGCAGGAGTCGGAATTGGGCCTGGACGAGGGACTTTGGTCTGCGTTATCCAAGTCTCCCACGGGAGATCAAGTGACGCTGAAAGCCATCGCCATCGCCCGCGACTCGGACGCATCCAACCCGAAAAATAGACCGCACGAGCACCATGTCCCAGTCTAGCCAGTCTGGGTTCATTGTCCTGTTTGGGGGACCCAGGGCTAGAGGGCTTGAGTCCCGTTCCAAGTCTGGTGTCTGGGGATGATGCCTTATCTCATGAGGGACGTCGACGGTGTTGGCTGAGATACGATGATGCACTGGACATCACTGGACATGAATGCACATACCTACGGAGTTTTGGCCTTGCTTGGACAATGAACATGTTGATGTCGTGGTTTCTTTGAGAACTAGTGATATGGTTAGATGGTTCACCACAATCGTGAAAGAAACCCTTCGATTAAGCCTTTGTTTTCAGTAGTTCCGTTAGCTACTCAATCTCTTCGTCCAAAGACGCCTTAAGGCGGTGGAGGAGAGACATGTTCCTGCTTGCCTCGAAGCATGGCATTCGCCGTATGAAGCTTGGAGTGCGGATACTCCGGAGAACTCAGGTACGGAGTAAATAAGTATCAGTACGGAGCACTCGTACCTCGACCATGTCATCGTCCTACCTCCGATTGGCTTGCGATTGATTGTTTTGTTCGCCCCCATGTTTCGAACCCCAAATGTCTTGGGTGGATTGGAAAAGAGAGAGAAGACACACCCCACGGCGGAAGATACGGAGGCGGCTGGACTGACCACTGACCGACCTGCGCCCTCCCAAGCCTTCACAGCATGTACTCGTACAACTCTGTAAGGATTCGGTCACCTCTGGCAGACTCTTCTTTGGTTGGTCTGATCATACGAAGTACTCTTACCGAGTACGAGCACCGTATCCCGATTCCGCAGCCCGTTCCCGCCCGGTGATTCGCCCTGTTGTGGTTGTTGCATTTTCGTGCCCAGCGCCTTGTTTTCGTGGCACTGACTACATCATTCATTTCATTGTCCGTCGCATTTGGTCTTCCGAGCCATCCTACGATACGAGTGAGTGTCTACTCTGTGTGTTTTGTATCCTGCGTTCGGCATTCGGCGTTCAGCACTCAGCAGTCGGCAAATACAACGACAGGCACACAGTCGGTCAGTCTCTGGTTGTCGGCGAGGAAAGAGTGTACATCGATCCTTCATCGCGCAGCGAACGACTCGCTCCCTTGCTATCCGCATCGTCGTTCGGGAGACCGTTTGATCCAGAACAGATACCTTACTTACCTACCTGCCTACATACTTACCTATATTGTATCTGGGACAAGTCATGGCTCGCATTTCACGATTCTTCTCGTATCTACACTCCCTCCTCATCCAGGTGCCTCAGCACGGCTATCACAACATCTCCCGCGTGATTCAGCCGCGCATGCGTCATCTCTCGGAAGGACTCACGGCGAATTCGAGTCGCATAGACAAGGACATTGAGATGCAGCCGATGAAGCCGAAAGAGGGTGCGTCGAGACGGTCAGAGATGTCGAGACGTCAAGACTGATGGTGGGACGGATGTACACGGAACAGCTGCTCCTTCACTACCTGATACAGAGGTGGTCTGGAATAACACTGAGACGGCCCTGCTGGGTAGCACACCTTCACGACATGGATGTATCGGGGA
Source organism: Exophiala spinifera (assembly GCF_000836115.1). Classification (NCBI taxonomy): domain Eukaryota; kingdom Fungi; phylum Ascomycota; class Eurotiomycetes; order Chaetothyriales; family Herpotrichiellaceae; genus Exophiala; species Exophiala spinifera. Next base: position 632,199 of record NW_015622520.1, on the reverse strand, counting down.
AATCACCTCGACAAGAAGACGGGTGTGTCCCATGGGTCACGGAGAGACTGGATCCACGACGCTGTGCAGAATTGAGTGTACACAACAATACACTCTTCGACAAGATGTGGAAATGATCAACTTTTCTATCCTATCCATTTCACCTTTTGGGACTCATCCTCTCGGCCAGGCCAGATACAGACACTGTTGTTTGGAGGTCTCACTCGGCTCGAATTTACCACCGTCGTCCTGGCCCGTCATCATCGACAACTCGGACGGTAATGGCGAATGGCGCTTCACAACCTTACAACTCGTTGCCGCTGCCACCTCGGCACCTTGGATATGAACGACGATCGAATCCAATCGCCCGTTGACAACCCTCGCTCCTGCCCGCTCAAGACTGCACCTTCCACAATCCACACCGTCTCTCGCACAGGAGGCGTCATCCTGCTCATTCTGGAACGTGGTAATATTCGATATTTTCAGCTGGCTCGCATGGATCCTCTTTTGCATGTTTGACCGTAGCCCAAAAGAACCGGGTTGAAACCGTGGAAACAGCCAACAATTTCATCAAATCCTCGTCCTCAAAATATTCGCAGTCACCCAAACTGCATTCCCACGCAAACTGATCGAGCACGAACGAAAAGAGTTTGCTATCGTGGGCAACACGTGTGACCACCCAGAGAACGATGTCGGGTGCCACCAGATGGCCTCTACACCAAAGTGCCAGGGCGTTCATGATTTTGTTTTGCAACCTCGGCATGCAGAACTTGTCTGCCATGACCCAAGTCCGCAGGAGATCTTTGATGTCTTGTTCATCAACGATCTTTGGTGCACCTCGTCGATAAATCCAGTCGATGAAGTGACCAAATGCTTTTGGATTATCTTCTGGCAAGATGACACAGTCTGTTTGGGCCTCTTGCATTCCCGCCCCAAGACATTTTTGGAAGAATGGGCTCTTCTCCACGAGCTTGTCTTTGTGAGCAAAGAACTCGAACTTTCTCGATCCAACTAATATGGTGACTATCGGCGAGGTTGCGAAGCTAGAATAGTCGGCTCAGCCATAGCACACATTTCTACAAGTGTGGAGCACCTTACCTTTCGAAGTCACTTTCATCGGATGTGTCAGAGCCACCGCAATCATTGATGGAAGTTGTACTTGTGTCGTCAGCCTCCGTCTTCATGTCCACGTCCGCCATTGTTGCAGTTGAAGCGATTGATTTTCTAGAGCAATGAAGTCTGAGAGTTTTCTTCGAGGCGGGAGAAACACTCGTGGTCTGCATATCCGATTTATCCCATAGGAGTTGACTTCTTGAGGAAGATGGTAATGGCAGTCAGAGTGAGGCAGCACATCCTTGGGGATCAATTACAAGCCCTTTTTAAATATCAACTGCACGTTCACTGCCCCTTCATGACTGCCTTCTGCCTGGAGGATTCACCATGTACGATTTCACTGATGCATCTCCGAATGTACTTCAAGCCGTTCGTTATCGGCGGTCTGTGTGTCTTTCTCAACCACTTCGCGGGCAGTGGCAACAGGCAAGGCAGCAACTACATGCAAATGTGTAAACAAACACATGCTGGAACATCGAGTGACAAGACACCATGTCATGAGTACAATTTCGATGTATCCTATGTACGTTGTGCACGAGGAAAGTATCGAACATCTTGTACGGACTATTACCATGCATGATATTCAGCGTGCCATGCCGAGCTATCGTCTTTCCTGGTACGTACGGGCCATCAACTTGATCTTCGACATACTGTGTCGAGCTATCATCTCCACTGGTACGTTCGTTCTGGCACAGTCGCCCACATCTCCTGTCCTCCTTCGGGCCCACGCCAGGCTACTCATAAGGGAACATAGTACTCTTGAACGGCCTGCGTCGGCTCATTCCCCCCGTACTTTTCTTTCGCGACTGCCATCGATGTCCAAAGTATCCGGCTGGAAAATGTGGAGTTTGCCAACAAGTCATCCATTCTCGAAAGATCCTCACCGAGTTCATCAGGGCTGTCGCAGCGGGCAAGGTCCCACGAAAATTGTTCAACCACAAAGGCGAACAAGGGGCTGTGTGTGGGGACATGCTCGGCCACCCACATCACGGCGCTGGGTGCCACGTTGAACTCGATCCAGAAGTCCGCCAGTGACTCGATGATGCTGTTCTGCCAGCGTGGCATGCAGAACTTGTCGGCAAGAAGCCAGGCCTTCAACAATTCTCTGATCGATTGTACGGTGTTGACGACTCGTCGGGTTTTCGAGTAGTACACCCAGTCGATGAAGTGGCCGAAGACCACGGCGTCGTCCTCTGGCAACGTGATCTTGTTCGTCCTGGCCTCCTTCATCCCGACCCCGAAGCATCTCAGGAAGAACAGGCTCGCCTCTATCAGCTTTGCTTTGTGAGCCGTGTATTCGACCTTGCCCGGTCCGACTATCATGGTGACTATCGGCGATCTGGCGAAGCTGTGTGTCTTGGGTGTCAGTACTGGCCACGATCAGGTATCTTGCAGTTTGTGGGAATCTGTTCACTGGTTTCTTACCTTTGGGACACCTCACCTTGGCCGTCGGCCATGCCGTCTTGCCTGGTATCCATAAAAGTCTTGGAGTCCGCTCTTGTCGATGACGATTGTAGTGGCGATTGCACTAGCGATGACCGCGGCTTTCGAGGAGCCAGGGATGATGACATTGTGTTCTATCGTAGGAGGAGCGGAAGAGTGCAGGACGTTTTACACAACCTTATCTGCACATGAGATGGGAGGCAGAGAGAGAGAGAGAGAGAGTTGGTGAATGGCACCTGGAATTCTTTGTGAGGAATTGAAAGGATGCTTGTGTTTGTCAAGTGTTTGTTGAGAGTACTTCAGCCTTCACCGCACGCTCGAGACCGCAATACTTGTTCGACCGTCGAAGGCAAGGCGGCAATCTTGCTTTGGTGTGTTCGACCGCCCGTGACGAGACAGATATCTTGAACGTCGTACTTGCTTGTGGATATCCAACTTCGATTCAGTTCGACGTGACTTTGTCGACGTGCATCTCTGCGAGGCTTGACATCGACCTCGCCTCGCACCTGGGGAAGCGAACTGACTCTTGTTTGTCCGGATCATCGACGGGCTTCTTTTCCACGTTTCACCTCCGTAGATGGTCCATCCAGTCCGGTCCTTTCTGCGAGACACCCAGATAGTGTGTAATACACAATCACCCACCGCACTTTTCACGCCACCACATTTCCCTTGTATTTATTCGCGACCTTGAAAACTCTGAATCTGATTGGACAAGACGGGGACGTCCGGCGATATCCTGACATTGTGCACTGAACTTTTGCAGCATGCGACTGCGAGGGATCAAACTGAAACTGGAAAAACATCATCGTACAGTAGTAACGCACAGCACCCGTACTTTTTCACTCCCTCGACAGACTCTTAACTACTACCTACAGGAATCTTCTTCCCCGCCTCTCCTCGACGGACATTCGTAACCATTTTTGACCTGGAAGGCTGCAAGATGACTAAAAACCACAAACTTGTTGTCTCTTGATTCTCCTCCCATTTCATACCGTACGTTGTTTACCTACCTCTCAAAATCATGAGGTGAATATATCATTCTCGGGATTTTTTTTCATTAACTTCGTACCCATCTCTGCTCAGAATATGACATACAAAAACGCTTCCATGGGTGGATTCAGATCTTTGGACGGCGAGCAGTACCCCTGCACGCGTCCTCGTCCTCGTCCCAATCCCGATCTCCATGCCCATCCCACTCTCGTACCGACTCTCAGTCAAGACCTAATGGAATTGATCCTCAGTAACTCCTTTGCCCATGGCACTCGTGCTGCTCACGCCACCAGTGACCATCTTGAGCAGGTTGTCGACATAATTTGCGCCGCTCCACTTCTGGTGCGTGACGACGTCGACCTTGTTCTGCATCTCGGGCTCCTGGATCAGTTCGCCGTAGGCGCGCATGCCGCGCTTCGCAAACTCCTTTGCGAAAGTGTCGGAGATGAGGGCCGTCGAGTGCAGGCCGGCAAGGGTGATGAATTGCCAGCAGTAGCCTAGGTCCGCGAGGCGTTGGATGTACGTTTCCTGGTCCTTAGCGGCCATGGCGGCTTTCCAGTTGAAACTGGGCGAGAGGTTGTATGCGAGTCTGGAAAATAACCCCTCAAGTCAGCATATATGTACATTTCCATCAAAAAAAACCAACCCGGAGGCTAAACCCTCCAAAGAGGGAAGAAAAGTAGCTCTTCGAAAGAAAGGAGGCTGGAAATACACAGGAAAGGGGAAACATAGGAAACATACTTTTGTTCAGGCCATACGGCATGCACACCATCGGCGAATTCCTTGGCTTGAGCGTAGTCGGGCAACTTGCTTTCCATCCAGATCATGTCGGCATAGGGAGCATACGCAATGGCACGGTTGACCGCACATTGGCAGCCGCCCTGGTATCTGTAGTATCCTTCACGGGTGCGAGGGGAGTCCCAGTCGAAAAAGATGTCGACTCCTGTCAGGCCCTTGGCGATGGCACGGCATTCGCTGTTGCTCTTGCCCTTGCTTGCGGCCTTGTACTTGGCAATCAGACCCTGCTTGTCGACGTGCACGCCGGCATTGATGGTGTCAATCACAGCATCGTCGAAGAGCTTGAGGCCGCATTGGGCGATCCACGAGTCTTCAATCGCCTGGAGCTGGTCGCCGTTCTTGCCGGCGTGCTCGGCCGCAACCATCAAGTCGTTCAGGGGTTGCAGGTTCTTGTTGGTGCTGCCCAGGATGAACGGATGGTCTCGGTAATCGATCGTGGTGGTGATGAGCGTGGCGGCCTCCGAATCGGTACGGGCAACGGCCAACAGGTCGACGCCCATGATGTCGGCCTGCGCGCGGATAGCCACAAGTCGGTTGATGTGTTCGGAGATGGGCACGAGCACTTTGCCTGCCATGTGGCCGCACTTCTTGGTGCCGGGGGCTTGGTCTTCAATGTGAATTCCGGCTGCGCCCTTTTCGACGAACAGCTTGGTCAGCTTCATCACCGCAGTCAGACCGCCGTGGCCGGTATCTGCGTCCGCAATGATGGGCCGGAGGTAGTCCACGTTCGGGGCGGATCCTCTCTTGTCCTTGGGTGTGGTGAGGCGTTCCTCGCGTTGTTTTCGGTCGTGGAACAACTGTGCCATGAACAGGTGTTGAACTTTATTCGGAACGGTGTTCATGGGGTAGTCGGCCAAATCGGGCGAAGGTTCGTCGGTAGAGGATGCTGTGGACGAGGATTGCCATCCCGAGACGTAGACAGTGTCGAGATACTTGTTCATCTGAGTGAGCATGGTGGGCTCGAGACAGCCATAGGTGGCGGAAGCAGTTTTGGTCTGTCGGAAGCCATTGTCAGTACCTTCGTCAGGAAACAGAATCTTCAGCAAAACGTACAGCAAAGCGGTTCTCAATCAACTTCCACAGCTTCTTGGCCTGCACATTGCTGGGGTATTCGATCTTGATGGTGCCTCGCTTTTGCACAATCTGCTCAGCTGTAAATGGTCTCCTGGTGTAGCGCCATCGTGAGTCGGTCCACCACTTCTTGACAGCCTCCACGTCTTGCAGATACTGCTGCTCTTCCTGGTCAAGGGAACTCATCTTGAAACTGTCGACAATCTTGTTCAGGGTGGACGTCATAAACTGGTAGGGCAGATGGGCTGGTGGCAGTAGTCCTCGCTCGTCACACAACTCACGCGATCTTCACGTCAAATGATACAGAGACAGTGAGAAACACCCCAACAATGAGTGGAGAGTAAGGGTAGGATACAAATATAGTCGTCGGAAGAGAAAGGAATTCAGGAAAACAGTCATACGAGCAGACTTGGACTCTAGTTTAAGTATAATGCGCAACTCGGACAAAGGCAAGTGGCTGACGCATGCTGAATGGTCGAAGCATGAGCAATGGTCCCATCCAACTCCGATGACAAGGACATGACACCGAGGAAGCACGCCCCTTCAGCCAGATCATGATGAACGCATCTGGCCAAGCTCAGAATGCGAACGAGCGTCTGGCTACCCGGCCCAAGGGCGGAAGGGAGAGGAGGGAACAACGGCGCACAGGCATTGGCTGTTCCCGGCACAGTGACTGGGGAAGATGCCGGGCTGGAGGAGGCGATGGACTCGAGAGGCACGAGATGATTCGGCAGAGGATCGGCTGTCTGGCTTTCTGGGGAAACGAAGATTCGCAGGTGAGAAAAGTGAGCAGAAAATGTGCATGTGGAAATGACGTCCTTCGAATCCTCCGTTCACCCGTTGCCATGCTCTTTTCCTCCTCTTCCTTGAGTCTTGGGGGCTCTCAAAAACCTCGTGAACAGTCATATACATCTGAGATCACTCGCCTGTCCTTTCCATCCTTCTCTGATGCTGGGCCGCTGCATATCGCCGCGTTCCTGCCGCAGCAGCTGCCGCGACTCCCCAGATAAAATATGTGCCTCGGTATATGTCACGTGATCCCCCAGCCCACCCGAAAAGGGCAAGGTGTGACTCACGAGGATTATTCGGAACCGAGCGAGACAGAGCCAAATGGACCATGCCGCCATCAGAAGTACCGACGGCGGCTATATGCGATAGCAACGATCCCAGACCCTCGTACTGAAGGTCATGATGATGACCATATTCCATAATTATTGTTTGCAGGGAGCGCTAGCAGTATGTACAGACTACTCGAGGTACATCGTCTAGGTAGTTCACACCACCGCTCTACCACCACCCACCCCCAACGCAAACCCATCGTCGCATTGAAGCTCGAAAGAACACTCATCACCGCATCTTGATCCCTCGACGTCGGTAATCTCAGCTTGGCAACAGATAATGCGTCAAAAAAGGACACTGTGTATCACTTCAGCCATACACGTTGCAATCCATTCCGCATCTTCCCGATTATCCACCTTCCTCGGTCAGTTGTCGGATCCGGACTGCACGGCATGGTCAGCCTCATCGGCGGAATCAGGTCTCGACTCATCGGAGCCTTCCTGGATCATATCGTTCAACTCGCCTAGATCGATCTGTGTGGCTTTGGCAAATGTCTCCCACGGCGTGAGAGTGCCCAGGGCTCGTTTCATATGCATCGGGATGAATGACAGTCCGTACACATAGCTGGCATTGACCCAACCGAAGCTGTCAAAGGTCAGCATACCCTCACTCGCAATCATTTGGGACTACTCAAGTGACTCACCCTTCCCTTGGGACACCCTTGAAGTCGGCGCCTTGGTTGCCATATTCTGCCTCCACCTTGTGCGGATCGAGCTCACGAGTCACGTTGTACTTTTCTACAACAACCCCGTTGAAGTCAACGAATGCCTTGGTCACCATGTACAACCACTTGTACGCCAGTCGCTGTGCTTCCTCAATGTAGCCGTATTTGATCAGGCCTCCCCAGGCCAGCATTTGCTGAGGAGCCCAGCCGTACGGATAGTCCCATTGTCGATTGGGGCGATCAAGTCCGACTTCGCCGCGAGAAGCTTCGGTGCCAGACACCAACCCTCCAAAGCAATCAAACTTGGGAAGAGCATTGAGGACCAGGGCAGCGGCTTGGCGTGGTGATGCACATACGGCCCACATTGCCCAGAACGTGGTCGCGCTTTCGTAATCGGTGCGCTTTTTCTGAACGGTATCATAGTCAAAGTACATTCCCTTTGCTTCGTTCCAGAGGTATTTGTCCATTCGAGCCCTGCGCAGTTTGGCCCGACGCTCCCAGGTGGCCGAAGTCTCGACCGTCTCGTTCTGGTTGGCCTCGGATCGGAACTCCGGGGGCATGCTCAGCTTGTTCTTAAAATGCTTTCGAATGCACCAGGCGATGTCACACTCATACTTGTACAGCAATGAGTTCAGGTCAACCGTTGCCAAGTTGGCAGCACAACCTTCGAGACGATAGGATGTATCATGGCCGGATTCTCGGACGGCACGATCATGTAGGAAGTACTCATCGAGGTCGGGTTCATAGACTTGTTCCTCGTTGTACGCCTTGACAAACTCCTCGAATGTCATGCCATACTTTTTGGCATACGGTGTAAGGATATGCACAAAGTGGGATGCCTCGGTTTCTGGAGGAACACCGAGCCCGTCAGGGCGATAGCGTGATAGCCCCGTCACAGGATCAAGACGGGGTTCCGACATCCAGACGCTGTAGTATTCCTTGATCGCTGCTCGTATGGCCAGTTTCAAGAACTCTTCAGCACCGTGCTCTGACTTGATCTTGTCGTATACCTTGAGAGCCATATCTGTCAGAAAGGGTGGCTGAGATCGAGTTAGATAGTATGATCGATTGGCATTCAGAATCTTTCCGTAATGTTGTATGCAAAAGGCAAAGTTGATGACCATGGACTTAGCAATGTCCACTTTGCCATTCTCAATGAGACCGATAGACTCCATGTAGCTGTCCCAACCGTACAACTCATTGAAACGACCGCCCGGGACAATGAATGGTTCACCTTTGAGCGTTTCCTTCCCGTTGACCATGGTCTTCTTCATCGCAAGCGCCAGAATGCCGGGTGAATCGTTCAAACTTCGAACATACTGAGCAGTGATGGGCCCTTCAGGAAGCCACCGGACATCCAGCCTCAACTCAGGACGGTCTTTCGCTACGTGAGTATAGTATTCAAACTGCTCTGGGCAGCCACGAGGAACGTAGATCCGCGGTCTCGGATCTGGTGTCCAATCCTTCGGGTCCCGGCCAGCTTTCTCAATGGTGTCGGAGTCGAGGGTTCGGGTCAGGTTGTGCCAAAATTCATCTCTAATGCGACGGGAAAGACGGTCCACCGGGTTTTCACTTAGGCGAGAGCGGTGTATTTTGACCACCTTTTTGCCCAAATCTTGTGCCAGAGTCAACTCTTGGAGGAGATTGCTGATCATATAATTGCCCCGAATGTCAGTCGATCGGTATCCGGCCGAGGCCAACGTGCCCAACGTGATGTGCTTTTATAGAGTTAGCCACTGGACATTGTGGAGAGGATCTGCCGACTTACTTTGGGGCCATTGTCCTCGATGGTGATCTGCTGGTTGTTGTCGTGATCCTCTCTTTCCAAGAGATCTTTCAAGGTCCGCTCTACGTCCACCAAAAGCTCTTGATGCTGCTGAGTTTGCTCATCTAGTATAGTCCGGCGTCAGTTCTTCGGTCCAGGTAGCAGAGACGGCAACAACGAACCGTGACTTGTCCGACGTGCAGGATAGTTGCCCTTAGCAAACAGGAAATTGGTTTCGCGAGCAGGTTTTATGTACTGTGAACTGTCAGTCGACGCACTGTTGATGGTTTTGCGGCCATGCTCATGCTCACCGATGAGACAGTCCTGTTTCGGTTGCCCAGTAATTGATGTCTAACCGAGTCTTCGTCAAAGTAGACCGAGGGCGACGAGTAAGGGTCACGCCGTTCTAGGGACGAGCTCCGTCTTCGATTGTGGCCATGTGACAAGCTCATGACAGACGAGGTGGTCTATACACTTGTCAGATCAGCAGCGAGCAGAGAAGAGATGTGCAAGACACTCTTGCCAGGGTGGTGTTTTTACAATATGGTACGGTGGGATGGGACAACAACGCAGGCAAGATTATGCGGAAGAGATGCGAGCTGACAGGGGCCACCGATGATGTCGTTTCGGACCCGCTTCAGATTGTGATTGAGCCGTATCCGACCGTGTTTGGGGAACCGGCCCTAAGCACACGACCACAAGGTCCGCGAGGAATACGAGGGTTGAGAATCTGCAAAGACCGTGTTGTCGAGGACAGAGCGCAGGGGGGGGTTTCGGAGGAGTTGAGTGAGTGTTGTGGGAGAAGAATGAGGAAAGAATAGTCGGAGCGGTGAGAAAAGTGAAGAACTGAGGCCAGGCCGTTAGGGAGCAGGGGAGTCAGAATGAGCGAGTGAGGTATCGTTGTCGTCACGGTAGACAGAGGAAGTGCTCGCCGAGAGGATTCTTCAGGTATTTACGACGTCAGAAGAAGTGACGACCAGCAAGAGGGAGGGAGATAGGGAGGAGAGAAAGAAGGAGATTACGGACTACTGACTCTCTGGGTCAGCTGGACCAGATATTGATTATTGCAATGGCCAAAACACAAAAAAGCAAAACCCCAAACAGCAGGGCATCCAGCGGTGTGGCCGACGGCTGTATGGTAAAATACCTCTGGGCACGGAGTACCCAAGTCCTCAACAACAGCCTTATCTCTGGCTTTTCCCTATCATTAATTCCCTCTGCTTGTGTTGAGATTTTTCGATACAATTACAAGTCCCTGCAGGGTCCAGCAAGGAAGGGGGCGATCACTGCATCTGGATATCGCGCCGCATGGGGAAATTTGCCGGAGTCCGCGCTGCTATTTTCTTATGCTGGACAATTAACAATGGCATCATTGGATATGGACAAGGCTGCAGGAGTGACAGAGAGTATGACAGGCTGTGGCGGATGTTTGGTTGTACCATTCTTATTATTCCCAAGACTGTCTTGACTTTTCACCATGCGACGCCCAATATTCCATCTGGGTAACACCGTCCTCCGTACTCCTTACGAACAGTCGAATCGGGCTTCATCAGGCTGGCCAATCAAGCCTTGTTTAGCCCAGGTCTCAGTCTTCGTTGTGCTGGAGCTACTACGAGTAGCACCGGTGGCAGACAACAGATACTTCGTGCTCGGCCTGCAGATTGGTCGCCACACCACCATGCACATGTCAGGCACAAAACTCTTGTTCCCATCCTTGCTTGCTTGCATAACCGACCATCCCAAGATCTGGGGATCCCGGCGTCTGGCATCTCGGAACTCCGGCGCCTGGAGTCAATGCATCGGACACTCAGTACTTTGTACTTTGTAACTTGTACGCCGGGTTCGACTATATATAATAGGTAATGTTATCCATCTTCCTCGATACATCAGGTATCGAGCTGAGTCAAGTTCACTAGCTTTACACAGGCGAGACAACTTCCTTGCCAGTTGCGCTCCCCATATAGCTACCTACCTGGCCCCCTCATCTGTACCTTATGCGCCTATATTAGGCCCTCAACTCCCCAGGTCCTTTCTACCCTGTACCTGAGACAAGTTTTAGAACGGGCTGTTGTCGGTCCTCGGCCCCTGGACATACACGTCCACACCATCCACACCAGCTGCGCATGATGCCCTGAGATTCCCTCTCCAGGTATTTGCCACTTTCCCTTTCGTCTTCATATTCCCAGACCGTGGCGCCTACCTTGACTCGCTTCTTGACCTTCTTCTTGACCACCCCGCCTATGCCCTCGATTTCTTGCTGCAGATAACCGGGCTTGTTGTTGACATAGTCTGGAGTACCAGTCCGACTCATGCCACTGCCTTCGGCGTCCTCGCAACCCTTGCCTTCAGAGCATTCTATCTCGACCCAGCACACCGCTTTCCCGCTGGTTTCGAGACAGTCTTTCCCACGCCCGCATTTTTGGCCCTGATTACCTACCCCTAACCCAGTGCCCAAGCCACCGCCGATGTGCGTTGAATACCTCGATCTCCAGGTCCACACCCGCTGGTATGTCGTATCGGCAGCGCCCAGATTCTGTGCACAAGGCATACAGAGACAAACACCATGCGACTCACAAGTGCATGGCTCTCTTAAGAAAGCCGGCGTAGTGAAGGTAATGTTATACTCATGTTCTGGGGCGTGCCTATCGGATCCATCTTCAGAACTTGTCGTGGATGAGCCTGACACTGAGCGTTCTGAGCGGATGGAACTTGCACTGGATGCGGTTGCTCCAGGCTCATAGCGCGACGAACGTAAAGGCTGCAGGTGAGCCTCGATGGGTGCATCTAAGCACGTCTTGCATAGCCGTCGATATCTGTTTTTCAGTCTACTGTTGCTTGGGGGTTTGGCCGTGCAGTTCCGGCAAACAACAATACCACACCGCCTGCACGGCGCGACCAGGTCTCGAGCACAAGGACTGATCTTGCTTGCAACTCCCGACGACGTATAAAGCCCAACAGGCCTGTATTCTGGCCTCGTAGGAATGGCAGAGCCTGGAGGAGACCGGCCTTGGGCCTGGAGGGCTGCGGCTCCTGTAGGTAGCATTGTATCATGTAACAAATCCTCGAGCTGCGGTTCGACGCGTTGCGTGGACAGTCTCTCGGCGAGCACCGGAGTCTCATCGTGGACGCATCGCAGAGAGTGCGTTTTGAGCTGCAGTGCAAACTGCGTCAAGCTTGTGTTGACGCTTTTGCAGGTAGAGGCAAGGGCATGGAGATCGTTCAGGTCAATAGAGGAGGCCAGCGACAAAGCGACACTGAATTTCTAGCGTCAGTATTCACACTTTTGACAGGGCACCAGATCAGTGCATACGGATAGCATGTTAGAGCAGCGGCTAATTTGTTTGCTGCGTCGGCGGTGGTCGTGTCACCACTACTGTTGCTTCCGACTGTTGCTCCTCTGGATACTGAGTTTAGCTGGTTCCAAGGGTAGTATGGACGCGGATCGGATTGCGCAGATCCCAAGTCATTGCCCGATCGACTTCCAGATGCGCAGTCAGTGTCATCGAGGTCGTAGAACACGGCCATATCGGTGCCATTTGAACTGGGCAATATCACCAAGGTCCAGAAACGAAGCCAGCCGTCAAAGAAGGTGTCTTATGATACAACTACGCTTTGTTGTCCCTCTTGAGAGAAGTCTTCAAGGGACCAGCTGACTTGTAGGCGCGGAACAAGAGCGTGTGAGCGGGGTGAACAAGATCTGGCATCATCGAGGAAGTCGAAGATCCCGCAAAACGCTATCAGGAAACGCGCTTCCCCGCCAGCCGCCTAACAACAAAGCTCACTAGGCTCACTAGTTAGGCCCAGCAACCAGGGAGTCAAGATGTACCACGATGGTCCCTACAGTTCTCATACTGTGCATTGAAAGGCACATAGAAGCAGCAAGCCTACCAACAGGCATCCATCTAGCTAAATTGCTACTACAATGAGTACTGTACCTTAGGCAAGGACTAGTAAGTCTTGACTCTTATGTGGCTTTCTGAAACGACGCGTATGGGTTCCGGGCGCTATGCAAGCAGCCGCAAGTAGTACAATCTCTCTCTCCTTTTGGGTACGACCATTACGCCTCTGAAGCGCATATCCGAAAGGAGTTTCCACTCCCTGAACTTTGTCGAGGAGTAACCAGGGAGGATGTTCTCGTATACACAGATACGGGATACGGAGACTGGGAGACGGGACACGTGGACACGGCGGAACGGTAGAACGACCGAGGTACGGAGGGATACGAGTTACGAGGAGCCCTTTTGGCGGATGCGTTCCATGCGAGTCAGGTCCTGTAGTTACGACGTCCGCAACCACCCTACGGAAGTAGGTATTAAGCGACACCTCCTCTTTCTAGCGACGCTCCTCCGTCTTACGCCCTTGACCCCTCTCAATATACATGTCTTCGCCATATACACACGCTGTCTCCGTGTAATCTGAACCATCTACACGAAAAAACCCGCCAATTCCAGGCCGAACAATGATGGAGTCTATAAAGCTGCCCGAGTTTAAGACCACGCCGGTCGACGAAATCCCTGCAATTGTGTCCCGCCTGCGCCAAACGTTCTACTCACAGAAAACTCGTCCTGCAGAGTTCAGAATCAAACAACTACGCAAGCTGTACTGGGCAATTGAAGACCACAAAGAAGAGCTGGTGGAAGCATGTCGCCGCGATATGAACAAGGGCCACTTCGAAGCCATGGCGGGAGAAGTCAATTGGGTACAAAACGATATTGTCTTCCAGACCCAGAACCTAGAGAAATGGATGAAGGATGAAAAGCCCCCCGACATTGCTCTTACCAACCGGCTGGTGAGCCCCAGGATACGCAAGGATCCCTTAGGTGTTGTGCTTGTCATTGGGTAAGGCGATTAAGAATCCCTCACTGGGGACTGTGCTAATCCTCCTCAGTGCCTTCAATTTTCCAGTGAACCTATCATTTGGACCCATGGTTGGTGCTATCTCTGCGGGAAACACAGTAGTCTTGAAGCCATCCGAGAGCTCTCCCAACTCTGCTGCCGTTATGCAAAAGATCATGGAAGAGTCTCTCGATCCGGATTGCTACGCCTGCGTTCAAGGAGCCGTTCCCGAGACTTCGGCATTACTAGATCAGAAATGGGATAAGATCTTCTTTACGGGGTCGTCAAGAACCGCTAGAATCATTGCCCAAGCAGCAGCGAAGAATCTCACCCCGATCGCTCTGGAACTAGGAGGCAAGAATCCGTCATTCGTGACCAAGAAAGCAGATCCACGCCTGGCCGCTCGCCGGCTACTGTGGGCGAAGACAATGAATGCGGGTCAGCTCTGCATCAGCCAGAACTACATTCTAGTCGACAAAGATGTTGTGCCTTCCCTTATTGAAGAACTGAAGATTGCTATGAAGGAATTCTTCCCTGACGGTGCCAAGAAGAGCAAAGATTTCTCACGCATCATCAACACTGCTGCCTTCAATCGCATCAAGAAGATGGTGGACAACACCTCCGGCAAGATAGTCATCGGTGGGACGATGGATGCCGAAGAACTATTTATTGAGCCAACTGTGGTGCTAGTGGACGATCCCAAAGACTCTCTCATCGTAGAAGAGTCCTTCGGGCCTCTCATCCCTGTACTGCCCGTGGACAACTTGGACCAAGCCCTCCAGATTGCCAATGAGACCCATGAGACGCCGCTGGCTGTTTACGCATTTGGGTCGAAGGAAGAGACCAAGAAAATCCTGGATGGGACTCGCTCGGGTGGTGCCAGCATCAACGACGCACTATTTCATGGTATCGTTCCCAACCTAGCGTTTGGCGGTGTAGGCGATTCTGGTACTGGAGCATACCGTGGCAAGGCCTCGTTTGACTGCTTTACACATCAACGATCGATCACCAGTACACCAGGCTGGATGGAGAAATTGCTAGCGGTGAGATACCCGCCTTTCTATGGCACGGATAAGCTGAAGCAATTCAACAAAATGGGCCTTATAGCCCCCGACTTTGACCGGAACGCCAACAAGAAGGTCGGCTGGCTCTGGTGGCTACTTACATTGGGTACCGCCAGCGCATCGAAAGGTGTGTCTAGGGCTGCATTAGTAGCCGGTCTCTATGTTGCAATTACCATGCTGATGCAGCGTAGGGCATTGAGGACTGCTCTGGCATGAGGGCTCAGTATCTAGTTGTAGTTCAAGTCGAAATTAGCAAGCGGTTACAATAATGATCTCGTGTGTTAGGTTGACAACGACACAATGATGATGTTTTATAGTTGGTGATCCCCAGCCGCGAATATCTAGGTACTACCTTAGTTAGCACTCGTCGGCTAGGACACCCTGGGTAACCTTATCAGTCTGGGCCACTCGGGCTACCGGGCGAATCTCTACCTACTGGGACCTAGAAATGAATGTTCTGCCGCCTGCGCCCTCCAGCTGGGCGTCTGATTACGAGTGCAGAGACGGTCATAGGCACCACCAGCCACAGCCAAGTCATTATCGAATTGTGCACGTCATTGCCTGCGCCCGCGATTCTTTCGGGCATCGTCAGTGCAACAGTAGACCATCCCGCATTTTTCTCGACACCACGATCACCAACTGCTGCGTCTGGTTGGATCGTTGCGACGAACCTTCTCCCTGCATCTTCCTGTATCTCATCTCAGTATCTTTGCCAGACGCGTCTCGGATTCCTTTCTGCTTGCTTTCCTCAGCTCACAAACCTAACCTCACCGAGTATCCTTATCGAGAGACAGCCTCGCCGTCACACCTCTCCATCAGCCGCCCTCTGCGCAGCCGCTCGCCACCTACCCCTACTCCCTGAAACAGATTGTATAATGACCTCTACCTCAAATACTCCATTTGCGACACCTGGAACCTCTACACCAGACACTAGACCAGGTACCCCCAGCGGCCAGCAACCTACCCCAACAAGTGCGCCGGCAGATAACCAGCTACAAGATGATAGCTCGAAGCTGCGAACCTTTTTGAGCTTGTTAAGAAAGTAAGTCATGCGTAAGCCAGGAGACAGCATCTCCTTGGGAGATCCAAGGCTATGTTATACAAGAACGATACAACTAACAAGCGGCGGTGGCCAGATTTATCGGCGTCACAGATATCGCCAATGTCCGTTTCTCTTTGCCATCACAATTGCTGGAGCCTATACCGAATTTGGGTATGATACATATTGTTGGGAAGTGGCTAAAAACATGGGATTGACGAGATGCAGAATATTGGCACTATCTCGACAGACCTGAGACGTTTGCAAGGTGAGAATATGTTGGGCTGGACACGATGCATGCCCATGAAGAAAAGCTAATGCGTATTTCATGACAGTATCGGCACCTCAGATAGTGATGTTGGCCGCATGCTAGAAGTCCTGCGCTTCTGGTTCACAAAAGATCTGGTAAGTGTACCTCATCCATGGGCTATCGCCTTATACTCACCTCTGTCACAGAAATATGTCAAGGGAAAGCCGTGCAAGCCATACAATTCCACGTTGGGAGAGTTCTTCAGGGTGAGTGGTATCAATTGGTTTTATTATGTGGTTCCCAAGAGCTGTTGCTAATCACACGTATATCGCAGTGTCAATGGGAGGTTCCAGAGCCTGCGCCGTCAATATCCCAACCTTCTAAAGCCCCTCCACAACCACCGGCGGACCCGTCTGGCCAGGGCAGTGACAAGCCGGTACGAATATCGTTCTTGACCGAGCAGACATCACATCACCCTCCCGTCTCAGCATACTGGTATGACTGCCCAGAGAGAGGCATCTTTGCGCGAGGCTACGACCAGATCTCTGCAAAATTCACGGGCACATCCGTCCGTGTCGTCCCGGGCATGTATAATAGGGGCATCTTCATCACTTTAGCCAACCGGGATAACGAAGAGTACCAGCTCATCCACCCAGCCGCCTCTCTGGGAGGCCTGCTTCGCGGGTCGCTGTATATTTCCGTGGCAGATACTTGCTCCGTAACTTGCCCGAAAACGGGGCTTAAGTGTCTGCTGACATACGTCGAAGAGAGCTGGTTTGGTAAAGCCCAGAATCGCGTCCATGGCCTCATATTCCGCTATGACCCCAACGATGATAAGTATACCCGGGTCAAGGATGTGCCGGAAAAGGACATTCTTGTGAAGATTGAAGGGTGCTGGCAAGAACGGATCACCTACACAATTCCTAAGACCGCGGCTGTCGAGGAGACCGAGGGTCTCGAACCCACGTCAGATAAGCAGCTTCTGATCGACTTGCAGCCATTAATGCCAATCCCCAAAGTCACACCACCTTATGAAGAACAACTTCCTCACGAATCTCGGTCATTCTGGAAGGAGGTCACAGACGCGATTCAAGAAAAGAGGTATTCCGACGCAACTCGAATCAAGCAGGACTTGGAGCAAGCTCAACGCGACAAGGCAGCTAAACGGAAAGAGCTGAATGTCGAGTTTAAGCCACGATTCTTCACCACGGTTACTGAGCCGAACGGCAAGCCGGAGCTCACTGAATACGGCAAGGCTACGCTCGAGAATATGCACAAACAGACGTATCGACTCGAACATATCCCCGAGGCAGGGGTCGACGAGTAGGATTCGGCGTCACCTGGATAGTGTGCTGTCAGGAGGAGGTAGTGTTATACACCGAATGCCGATCAGTGTACGCCCCGAAGGACAGGCTCGCAATGGCATAACGGTCTGGGTAGATTATGTTGGTAACGCAAACTGAGGAGGCAGTATACAGCACACGAACAAGCTGGGATCTTTCTGCATATATAGAGGACGGGACGAGGAAGAGCTGTGTAATGTCGATAGCGGGAATACTTCCCCCAGCTCACCCGATCCCGTCCATGGATCTTTTTCTGCTTTCCGCGATAGCATGGGGAGGGTTTGTTTTTGTGGTGATAGATTTGGTCAATGTTTCACCAACGGAGTACAAAGCACAAGGCTTTTTCTTCTTTCGTTTTGCATTCTTTAATTTTGTCCTTCTTTCTGCCACTGTATTATTACAAGTGTTCGACGAGGTGACCAGATATTTCCAAAGCAGTAAAACAAAAGATGGTTTGACGGTCAGAGATATACCGATATCATACATGAGGGAAGAGGGGGAGAGCGAGCTCCTTGCGAGGAATCCAGTGTCTTGAGTGAACCTGGAAAGCGTTGATAGGGATTTGGGAGTCGTGTTCGTCCTCATTTCAGCGCCGTCGTGTATCCTCCCAACAGGACTCAGTTTGTGAAGAGCGAGAGGGCTTTGTTGAGATACTCGCCTTCCCACTTTGTTCAGCGACGGAGTGTCGCTGGAGATCCGCCGTGGGTTCTCCCCCCCGCCCCCGCGAGACGTACTGTAGTCAGTCCGTCCGTCCGGAGTATCCGTGAACAGGAGGAGCTGGACTTGTAGGATATTATTCAGGGTACAGGAAGTAGATAGAGAGGGAGGGGGTGACGACGACTCGAGGTCTCCCGTGATCCGTATCCGTACTCTCGCGTTTCACGCGAGGCTACGGGGACTGGACGGGTCTTCCTCGGTAACCTACCAGACTATCCATTGTATTGTATCTGTAGGGCGTACTGCATGTGGTGATAAGTGCGGATCCTTTGCGGCCAAGTCAGGTAGGTACATAGGTAGGTAGGAGGTAGGTAAAGGTACCTGTAGGTAACAAGCATCGTGCTAGCTTAGCGAAAGTACCTACGGTAGCTGGCTGGCTGCTTGGCCTTCTTCCTCCCTCCGGAGTGTCGCCATTTCGCTGAATGCCCTCCGAAACGTCCGAGCCGACAAATACAGTACCAACGAAGCTACCTGAGGCTAGTTGGAGAGGTCCGGTGGCTCGGCCCACGGAGGATAACTGATTGTGTTAAGAAATCCGGGGGCGAAGGTTTGTACTGTGGTTGCGTAGTGTACTTTGTAGGTGGCGCAATGCGGGATACACACGGAACCAGCCTTACTGTACGAGACGGATTCGAATCCCCGATGGATTGGGAGTTTTTTTTTCTAACCGAGGACAGGGGGGATTCGTGAGTATAAAAAAACACGAACTCACAATGCGGTACCCGCACAGTAGTACATACATACTGTAAGGAAGGGTGGTCGGGGTACGGTTCCTTTACGGTAGTCAAACCGTGGTCTCGATAGGCGACGTGCACACGGGTAGTGTATTTCGTACTACAATATACAAGTAGCCTCCCACTACAATATCCTGCAGTGTGGGGGGGTTTTATGATGATCAATTGTCCGGTCGGTGGTGAGTCCGTGGGTGTGTGAAGGTGCTCGGTCGAGATCCGAGTAAGGCTAGAGTGGGCCGAGCAGACAGATATTGGGAACTCTACTTAATGGCGTACAGGACACGTACAACTTCTGAGAAGCGAGCCGAGCGGCGCCGCGAAAGTAAAACGGGGGCCAGAGAGGCTACTGACAGCCTACTGTACAAATTCACTGGACGGAGTAGGTTGGATTGACAACAATGGAGACCGTATAGTAGATGTAGATGGCCTTGCATCGGAGGTGTGTCTGGAGAAGGGCCCTTTCTCCGTGGTCCGTCCCGAACATAAGTGTACAAACAAGGTATTGTAGTCTTTCGTAGGCTCGTAGCGAGTAAATCGTCGCTTGACAACCCGCGTGGCACTTCGACAGGCATGCCATGTCAATGGCGATCGCTAAGATAGCTCGTTCGGGTCACGGCCTTACTCAGGCTAGCATGGCCCGATGTATACTGTGCGGACGGAGTACGGATCGGGTCCTGCCATTGGCACAGTCTACAGCTGTGTGTGTTGTAGATCTGGGAGCCGGAATGTCTACCGTTGTTGGCGAGATCCGAGAGGTGGGCGCGCTAACAGTGGTAGTCATCAGTGATGGAATGGAGGACTTTCCCATTTGGAGCCCATTTCCGAGTATGCATGTTGTGAAAGACCTACCTTGGGTACGGAACCGAGTGCCCTTGGCCTTTTAGGTGCATGTCGAGAATTGTACTGTAGGGGGGGTAGACAGAAACGGAGTCCTTGTATTGTCAATAACCCCCCTTTGACGAGGTGTTCCGGATTAGCCTACGCTCAATATGAAGCACAGCCCGTTCAAGAATTTTACTTACTTTTTAGAACAGCCTACCTCATACCCATACTATACCTATCAGGCACTGTATCCGGCAGGGGAGCAAGTGTACTTTGCAAGTCTCGTTTAACAAACACCAGGTCCTCCGTCGGCGCCATGATGCAGCATGCAGGATGACCAAAACATGCATTGCTTCTAACAGTCTCGTCAACACACGCACGCATTCATTCACTCTAATTTTCACCTTTGGTCGTATAGTAAGCAGATTGATTAATGCATGATTGAAATTCGCCGTACGTGTCCATTTTCGCATGGTTACTCCGTCCTCTGTACCGGACCGACGATTGATAATCAAGCCGAAGACGAATGAAGACCTGGTCTGGACCCTAGAGCCTTCAGAATGTTGCGCGATGATAATGTGAAACCTGCCTCAACGGCGTCTCGAAGGCTGGTTTCTCGCTTCGAACGTGTGTGAGTTCCATTCAGACAATCCTACAAGGCCTGGAAGCATTCAAGCGAGATGCCCCAGGCGTCGAAGTACATTGTACTCTTCATCATACATACATCATCCTAAGTGAGGACTGGTGGGACCTCCCTGCAGAAGGGTCCATTGCGCGTCAGTCGTGGTAGATTGTACGTGCTCCGTACTTTCAGCGGACTGGCATCTCGTGACGAATGTTCCGCTCCTCGTTTGGGGTCAAGTCCTACCGCACGCCGACAGTTTCGGTAAAGTACACACAATATGGATGGATACTGTTTGAACTCAAAGAACGAGCTGTACTGGTTCTGGTAATAGGGGTGTCTGGACAATTGGCCGAGGGATCCAGCGGGTCCATTTGCCTCCAGAACTCATGGCGGGTGGAAGACTCAAACAAACACGGGCTGTAGCGTGTACAGTAGGGATGTGGGCGTGAAGCAGAAGGGTCCAGGGTGGATGCAAGGAAAATCCCTTGTCGAGCGTCTGAAACAGTTGGCGGGAAGCCGGCTGGGCGGCAATCCTGAAACAAGGCATCGTAGCTCGTACTGAACGAGTTACTGTAGATTCAATGCCGTGGTCTGTGAAATGGTATTGGTTGGTGCCACACGTATCGACTAATTTACATCACCCGTCTCTCTATCCTGTCATCTGCTCGTTCTGTACTCCGTACGCCGTACTATGCTGAATGCAGTCCTCATCCTTAGCCTGCCGTGGCTGGGAATGACGAAACCGGTGACAGGGATCCCAGACGAGCCAGAGATACTTTGTAGTTTCGCCACACACCCAGACTCACTGCAGTGACGATCCTGGGAAGCTGCAGGAGTCAGGAGTTGGTGGAAAGTCATGCATGCCGGTGCTTTTTCTTTGGAGGACGCAAGGAATTCAATTTCTTTTCGCCTAACTTTGTACATACATCCTGCGTATCGCTCCTGGCGACTCGAAGTAGCCGAGAGTCGTCTAGGAATGGTGTCGGAGAAATCCACGGTGAGAGATGAAACAGCCATGGACAACGTCGTTGTCGGGCTGCAGATGTTGTTACCTCAGTCTAGGCCATGGCCTTGTCTCGTCTGTTTCCGTGACACTAACAACATGATGAGATTTTTCTCAGACAGAAGAAGGACTAACCGAGAATACCGCGATCGACCCCGAACAAAAGGCGATTAGTGCAGAAACTCCTCTCGGCAAAGTGAACAAATGAATGACGCCCATTGCACTTTTGCTTATGGGGCGTGGGAGATTATGGGACGGACAATTCGCATTAGGTATTTCACCGGTACTTCTCTCAAAGCAGTCCGCGTCGAACTCTTCCAAGATCGACGTCTAGTTAGAGAGCGCGACAAAATCAGTTAAGCGGCGCAAGCCTCCGGTGGGCATAATAGACCAGTAGAATTGTCACCGTGGTCGACGACCAGGTGACGCGCTTCTCGAATGCGTACAGAGGAAGAGGCCAAGTTACAGATATCACACATACATGTGGCAAGGACGAGTGCCACGCAAGTGCCCGACTACAAATGTACCATGGTACAGCAACCTCGTTCTCGTACCCAGGTGGCTGATCAAGCGAAAAGGAATGGGAAACGGCGCAAGGGACACGAGAGAAATCTAGGTGATCTGCGCCATACACCAGGATCAACCACGAAAGGAGGTTAGAAGGATCCATCATCGATTCTTACGAGGGTGCCACTGCGCCAATACCGCGCGTGGATATACGGAGTAGATGTGCTTGTCAAGCAGCTGCATGATTTGCATCCAGCTGGTCAAGCCACAGAGCTCCAGCCTGGTGGATGTGAAATCTCCCGGAAGGATTCTGATGCTTTCTGAACGATCAGGAGTTATTAGTTGGATGGCAGCAAAAGACCCATGCACCCGTCCCTCGTCCTGTGAGTTGGCTTGGAGTTTGTTTACGGCTCGGAGAATTCCTCTCACACACGGTCGCAATTTCAAAACATGTCATGAGTTAGTGGCTGAAGCAGCTTTGCACGCGGCCAATCGCTCATGGTACTATTTCAGTCGTGGTTTGATGCAGCCCATGGCCCGCCCAAGAGCTGCGCATTACATTGGGAGTTCGGCCGTGGTTTAACAAAAGAGCTCACGCCGCTTATTCGGGGGCGTTTTCGGTATGACAGATCGTCAGAGAGCCGGGACCGAGCATGCGACCGGCCCTCTGGGACAGCGTCTCCCACATAACCATGGACGATGGAGCAAAGCCATCGTAACTGTCATGGCTGGACATCAACAAATACGGAGCACCGAGTTGCTCTAGTGCTCAGGTAAGGCAGACTCGCCTTGCTACTTAACCACGCTTAGCGCGACGGCTAGGGCTAGTACGAGGCGGGGCGCGCGTGTATCGTGGCGCTGCTGGTTGGCTAATGTTTCAGGCTTGTCCCGTTATGGCATAATGTCATTCCTCAAATAGCAACGCCAAGCCCACCTAGGCGGCCTGCGCCGCATTTCGCCATACCGAACGGTGGGTGGCATGCTATTCAAAGCCAGCAGGGGCCTTACAAGCCACGACCCAATCGCTGGTGGCGGCCTCAGGTACCTCTCCATCCATGTCATCTTCTGTGCACCATCTGACGGCCATCTCACGAATTGCTGCATGCATCTTGAGCTAAACCGGCGAGGATGGCGGGATTCTCAGCCTCCCACTGGCGGATGGCGCTCGTTCTAGCCACAAAGTGGCCGGCGAGCCGTTTACGATCCACCCCGTCGGTCCCTTCCCTTCCATTTTGGAAACGACTTGTCGACACCTGGTCGTCTTCTCTACGAGCTAGTTCGGCGGTGCTTTCTTCCTCGTTCGCAAAAGGTTCAACTATTCTCGTGGCGGAAATGGGTCCCCCTTGGTCATCTCGAAGAAGACCATTTCTCCCCTAGCCTTGTCGGTATTCCTCAACCCACTCACACGCTTCCCCGGTCGCTCCAATCATGAGACGATCGTCCCTTGATCAAAACGGTCCATATTTACACACACGGAGCCGGCCTACTGTGCGCTTGAGCCAAAAGCCTCACGTCGTCTACACAGCCGCTCGTTGTTGATTGGCCGGGATCGCCCTATACCTCACGCTCCCTCTCGCTCATCCACGATCAGACTCACTAATTTCACCCTGGCTCCTGCGTCTTATTCAACTCCATGAACTGCCACTCCAAATCGGCTTCATCGTTCCCCGTCACGGTCGACAAGAATAACTCGTCCTTGTACGAGGACAGTACACTTGTCCTCGCCCCGCCACGTGCCTAGGGCCTCCCAAGTTCCTCTCCCATTTCCAGTCGTACTCAGCCCTGCCCAATAGGTTACGGGAGTTCTCTAGTCTCCTGCCTCCCATCTTTCCACCATCAAATCGTCATTTCCTTCATCACACTTTCTCTTTCCATACCCATGCTGTGGTCTCCATTTGCTCAAACAAGCTTAATCTTTTGCATGAGGCTCAGTAAGGGGCGGAGACTTCCAAGCATTTCCTCGACTCCACCCTGAAACAGCTGGGCGCAAAGTTCTGGTCTCTTCGTATACTCTATATCTTCTATACCATACCCTTCATTCCGCCATGGCCCCAAAGAACCGTTCCCAAACACCTCGACTTTCTGGTCCAGCTGAACCAACTTTGCCGGTCCTTTCTCAGCACACCACCACTACATTCCTTTCGGATCCTTCCAACCATCACAGTCGTCGCGGCTCCCGGGACAGCCTTCGTAACATATCTTCAGCTCAGTTGCCTACCCCCGACACGGTTGTCTCGACTCGGTCGCCTATAGTTCCCGACTCCCCTCATTCTACTCTCGAAAGTTCCAACTCTCGTCGTGAAAGCGTTTCAACCATGAGGACGTCGTCCATTTCCCTTGACGGGCCTCCCACTTGCACGCCCACAGGTCGTGTTAGCAAGGCGAAAAAGGGCAAGAGAGTCCACGCATGTGAATTCCCTGGTTGTGGAAAGGTGAGTCTGACCAAGCAGAAAGGCCCCAATTCAAGGCCGACCACTTCAACCCAAGGGGAACCCCTGGCTGACGATTCGCGTAGGTCTTCACCAGAGCAGAGCACAGAAGGTAAGTCGAGATTGGGCAGCTCGTATGGGGGCCTTTTTTCCCTTGCTTACAAGTCCACAGACGGCATGAACTCAACCATAACCCGGAGGCGTTGTTTCCCTGCACGCGTCCTGGATGCAGGAAAGCATTTCATCGTCTTGATCTTCTACAGCGGCATCAAGAGAGACAGTGAGTCCTTTTTGGAGGTTGTTTTTTCGGTTCGCACGTCTAACACAACGACAGCGATCTTGAAAACTCGGCTGCCTCTCCAGGGCAAATGAGCCAGACGCCGCAGATGTCAGTTTCCTCAGAACCGCCTTCTTCAGTCATGCCTGCCGCAGTTATAAGCAGTCCTCAAGCTGATAGAAGTGCTCCAAGATCCTCTGCCGGTGCTTTATCGATCGGATCCCTTGTCCATCCACAAACCGACTATGGCTACAGCATGGGGACGCCAGCATTCAATGGATTTGGCCGGCAAACCATACCATTCATTCCTGGGTTCAATTCTTCCGATGATTCTTTGTTCTATACACCCGAAAGCAGCCAGTCTCCTGTTTCTGATTATTACGGGCGATACCCTCACCGCCAAAGCATTTCCTCTTCTTCTTCAGTCGCTGCTTTTGAGCCCAACGGGGCCTCTCCTTTGATCAGTGGAACTATTCCAGGCCCATGGGCTCCTTCTTCTGCTCCTCCCAGTATTTTGCCATCAAACATGCTCGATGATGGCGCATATCTTCCCGTTAGTTCCCCTTTTCTTTGGACTGGTGCGTATACTGAAGCTGATCAGTCTCCTGCAGACTCTTCCATACCGATACCCCTCTCCGACCTGGATGGCTACGAATGGTCTGTCATTCGAGGAGAACTATCAAATTCCTCTGGACTTTTATCAGGAGATTCCCCAACCGGTGTATCCGACACTATAAGGTGGCATTGTCTTGACCTCTACTGGCAGTACTTCCATCCCCATTTCCCCGTTGTGCACCGGCCCACGTTCCTACCTACGAAGCCAAGCCCACTTTTGGCGAGTGCCATGTCGGCAATTGGATCACAATATGATGATCGACCAGATGCGAAGCAATATTCTTTGACACTTTTAGAGATTGCGACAAAGCTGCTGAGAAGGAGAGACAGCATTACAAGTCGATCCAGATTGGCGGACCTACAGACAGTCTTCTTGCTGGAAGTCTTGAGCAAGTATTGCTCCAGGAGAGTAGAAGTCGAAATGTCTGCAAGGTTTCGGTCTCTGTTTGCCAGTCTCGATCAAGCACGTCGAACACTGGCCACAGATCCTCTAGCAGTCTTCAGAACACTCCGGAAAGACAAGACCTCGGAAGATATTGCGCGAGCCCACAAGTTCTGGCTCGATCATGAGACTCGGAGACGAATTCTTCAAGCCTCAACCGTGCTGGACCATCAACAGGCCACCTTGTTCGAACAGCAACCGACAATAGTTCAACACGGGCGGCCACGGAGAACTACCAGCCCGAGTCTACGATGCAATATTCCTCTGCCTTGCTCTGAAGAGCTTTGGGAAACGAGCCCCATCGAAAGTTGGGTTCAGCTGGCGGCGAACAACGACACATCCAAGCCACGATCTCACCGACAAGATTCAAGCATGGGACCACCCCAAGACTACTTCCAGAATCTTGTGGGTATGGTAGCCTGTCAAGGGTTGCCCGACCAAGCGCCACTTCGGCAAGAGCGACTAGCAGACGCCGCGGCCTATATGGCGTTCAATCAACACGCGTCGGAAATGGCTAGGAATACACCCATCAGACAATTGCTCATGACCAGCGGCGAGTCCTGGATCCTCGGGAAGAAGTTGGAAAACGAAGCAGAGTTCCAGGACGCCAAACGCACGCTGAGAGCTTGGGCCGATTCAAATTTCCAAAGTCGAATTGCGCTGTGGCACGCCACCCAGCTGATCCGCAGCCGCGTCAAGTTTTCGTATTCCGAACCTACAAGGACTGAACTGGGCGTTATGTTTCAAGACACCCATATGCTTCATGAGCCTTGGGTGTTATACCTTGCCGCCCTTGTATGCTGGGCTTATGGGTTCTCAGCATCGACAGCCCTCGACGTCAATGTGCAGGGTTCGGGCGCCGGCTCAACGACCAGTAACCCACAGTCCAACGCGTCTCGGACGCCGAGTTCATCTGCTTCAGCACATCCGGCACTGCTCGACTCTCACGAAGCTGCGTATTCCATGAGAGAGTACCTCCAAACCACAGACGTCGACAAGGTGGACGGTATTCTCAGCATCGATCCGCAAATATTCGGCCGCACGCATGGTCTCCTTGAAGCCATCCGACTGAACAAGATTGGGTCGCTTCTGGGAGGACTTATGAATGAAGCGGAGAGAGTTCTTTATCGACTTGTAGAGGGAAGAAGTCGTTTGTCACATTTTTAGAGCAGGGAGCACTTTTTCTTTTTTTCGTTCCTTGGTTCTAAGCGTACGTTTGTCTCTCGGGATTTGGGGGTGCGAAAAAGCCAATTGTCACGACTATGATGCCACATTTATGACGACTACGAAAATTACTGTGTTTATTGTTTATGATCTTCCTGGCTTCTTGTGCATTGGGATATACCAGAGACTCAGAGGTGTGTGATACCATGGCTTCTGTAAGAGACCTCAGCGTATGGCGTTTTTTGGGTCATTCTTCAAGAACCTTTTTGGAAAGACTTTTGTTTCTGTCGTTTCTTTGGGGAGCGAGCCTTGGTTCAACGGGCATGATTTTTATCTGCAAGGATGAGTACAGTCTCCTCGTACGGAGCATTCGGACAATTATTTACTTATGGGGGGTTTCAAAGTTGCTCCCGGTCACCTTTTGGCAGGGAGACAAGTACCTGACCTGAACCTTACCTAGAGACTACCAAGGCATGTTATGCAGTGGGCGGAGAAATATGACCCTTGCTTGACCTTTGACGTTTTGACTTTTCTGAGGATTTTGACTTTACACGGAAGTTTCGCAAGGTCTTTTAGGTCACATTTGACGACCGGTCTCGTCCGGTTTACGAGAACTCAGACTGGAGACGGGGACGGAATATTCCATACCTACTTTCTTGGGCAACAGTAGAGCGGGTTTGAAGTGTGCGCGTGTGAAAGATTCGTATTCCAAGGGAAGTGAGCTGTGACGGAATGCAAAGAGTTGGGCGAGTTAGTGAGTAGACAGGAATCGAGAAGCAGGGTGTTGTTGTTCATCCATCCATCCATCCATCCATCCGTGGTCCAACAACAATGATAATCTCTCTGCGCTCGCTTTGGCCTTCCTTTCTGGTTTCCCGGACTGTGGCAGGGGATGGTCCTGGCCTAAGGTTTTGTCTTTGCAAACTACTGGAAACTTACGGAGTAAGGAGAGATTCACCAGACCTGAGACTACTGTACAGTTGTGAGTCCGAATGACCGGCAGTGAGTGGTGACCGTGTTTGTGCATCGTTGATTGTACCTTGTATCAAGGACCCACGACACACACGAACCCACTGCCGTGCCCGTTTGACCCGTGGTGGCGCGTTGGCTGGTAGGTGAGTGGATGGATTCGATGCGGCACTGGGCTGTAGTATTGTGTTGTGTGCATCTGTAAGTACTACTGTACACACGAGTAGGGGCTCCCGTCCGTTAAAGTTGCAGGGGTCGGGGATGCGAATGCCTCGATGGAGCATGTGGAGGCGTTACGGGAAACATCAGCACTTGTAAAAAGTATGTAGGTACCTATGTACTCCCGTACCGTGTACTCGGAGGTACTTTGTACGAGAGAGAGAAAGAGTGGAGGTACTCCGTATGAGCACGGGCTATTAGCCCAAACTCTGGACTTTGGACTCTGGAGTAGCTAGGGTACTCGTAATAAGTTAGTCCGTACGGAGTACAGCACGTCCTTTGGAAATTTCAAACAGACCGGGAAACGGGAGACCCGTTCGTGCGAGGATGAGGGAGCTTGGAGTGTGGTCCCGGAAGGTACCTAGGTACCTAGGGTACGGATAGATACTCCGTACATTACTACAATAGCAATATACGACGAAGGCCTAGCGGTTATTGGTACAGTACGACGAGTACACGAGATCATACCGACACCATGTTTGGCAGTGGAGATTTCAGGGGGGGAGGGGGGAGCAGAAACCGCACCGCTGTGCACCCAGCCGGCGCTCGCGTTTTGTACTCCGTACAAAGGTACAGAGAGGGTTCGCTCATATGTACCCATGTTTTTGGTTGCACAGACGAAGTAGCGTCACTGATGATCAGTAGTAATAGTAGCACATGCAGTACGTACCTTTTAAAATGCCACACATACTAGGCGTATTTATGGGTTCGATGCTACGGTACTAACTGTCCTCGGAAAGCACACTTATTACTATTTTCCACAACACGAATCTACGCCTCCAAAGGCCTCTAGAATAAAGTATGACTGCTAGTCACAAATGTAGGAGCGGATGGCGCCATCCCCCTGTCCTTGTACGGGCTAAGAACGATCATCCATGGCAACTGGCGGCGATCCAATCGACACAATTTTTTTTACAGTACCTAGCTCAGCCGTTTTTCCTTGTGTACACATAGTACGGAGTACGAGTATGTGACTTGCGAACCTGGAAACGAGATGCGCAGGCAGAACGTTACCCACCACCACCACCACCACCAGAAACCAGGATAACCATTACGTGCAGAATACGGAGTAGAGTCTGCAAGATGAAGACAGTATCCATCAGACTTTTTGCCGTACGTGGTACTTGTACATACAATACCAACGTTAGAAAGGACCAATATCTCTCCGACCAAAAAACATCAAATAAACGAGGTGTGGGTACGTTACTGTGGTCCCCGTAACGAGGTGCGTTTCGAGGCTCGAATTACTGTAAGCGGTAACTGCTCTCATACTCCATAGAAAAAGGGCCCCCGAGGTCACCACTTAGACGTCGATTTCGCCTAGTTGCACCCCTTTAGCGCCGTGGTGCACGATGCGGGAGTAACATGTCATGCAGACGATCCATGGGACGCCTGAACATTGCTTTGCACTCCCTTCACGAGTGTGAGGCCGTCGAGTCTAAGAAGAGCAGTGAGTGACGTGTGAGGAAGAGGAGTGTTGGTGTCTCGATCCTCGACCCCCTGGTGCAAATCATCCATGCGCCACAATATCAAGGTTTTCCCAGGAGAAAGTCTGACAGGGGTCGTCATTTATTGTTCAATGCACTCCCGTACTCCGTAACTACAAAACTAAATGTACAGTATTAGTTCGTGGACCCGTGGGTTTGTGCGGCAACTTCTTCGAAAGCGCCGTAGCGGTTTTGGGTAGTAGGGGGTCAGGGATCGATTGGACTCCTCCCTCAAGACACCAAAGGGCCACCCGCGCGGAGACGTTGCTTTTTCGCCTCTTTAAATTTACGGTGGGCATTTTCGTGCACCGTCGTGCGGCTAGTATACATATTGTACTTGCTGTAGCAGATGACTGAACTTGCAACAAGCGAGTCGTGCTGTAACAGGGATGGTACCGATGCTTCGAAAACACCAAGGCAAATGTTGCCGATTACTGGAAGTGGAGGGCTTTCAACTTGTCACAAGGGACGCAACTTTCATGACTGCAAGATACCACAGTGCCCTGCATAATTGGTACCCCCAAAAACGCCTTCGTTCTGAGGGATGTTCCCGGGAACCTGATCAACCTCTTGTCATTCTCACGGTTCGCTCATGAGTTGGGTGCCTTGCATCTGGCCAACCTCCTCATCAGTATCGACAACAGGAATCCCCATTCACTGCCCAACTTCGACCCTTTTCTGCCTGTCCCTGACCTCGTCCCAATGTTCCGTAGCCCAGGCCAAAACATCACTGAACCTCTCTTCTCGGAACGCTTCCCTGACCTCTACGAGCGAAGCGGTGACTGTACCTCCATCGCCCGCGATATCACTCTTCATGCGCACCATGACACGTCCAATTTGAGCTCCCTGGATGGGTAAGGACTTCCTGATGTCACTCCACAGTTGGTCGACCTTGATCTGTCTTGTCCATTTTGCTTTTCGCTCATCAAACCTTCTCCCGAAGTCCTCGCCAAAGTACTCCTTCGCATCCTCAATGACCTCGTCGCGACTGAGATGCGCGTCCTTACCCGGTTTGTCGTCTACGCGGGCAGGCAAGTACGTATCAATCCAGTAGCGAAAGGCTGGCCGTTTGTTTAATCGTGCACGGTCTCTGTGTTTGCGTTTCGTGAGGGGGGTTGGCGTATCGTGGCCATCACCGCTTTTCGAGTCTTGATCTGCTTGGTCTGGTTCTTTCTCCCACTGTTGACTGTCTCTCCAACGTCCAGGATCATGGAATCTACAAGTTGCGACGTATGCCATCATCTCGTCCCAGCTGTTGAAGGGCTTCTCGTACCGCTGGATGTCGAGACCTAGGTAGTCAAGTACCAGCTTGGGATCATCCGTCAGCTTCACTCGCGCCTGGGCCTTGTTGTAAGGTTCAATCTCCTTGATGCGAAGTTGGAGACCCTTGGAACATGTGAGACCAGCATGTCGGATGATACCACCGAGCATGGTCCATATCTCACCGTGAGACTCGACGAAGAAGTGCCAGTTAAACGACTGTTCGTTGTCGCAGATCTGGACATCAACCTGACAGAACATCTCTTGAAGGTCTGGGGAATTCGCTGTGCAGGGTTCGGGATTTGGATTGAGTGCATCCTCCGCCTCCTCCATTTCCTGGTCCTGATACAGGCTCTCCTCATCACTGCTGATGCTGTGAAATTGGTCCGGCCAGGGCACTGCAAAATGGAACATTGACCGGCTTCCCGAACCCTTCGATTTATGTGCTCCTAGGATGGCAGACAGATCCATCCGACTGAAAGTCTGAGTCTTGTTCAGCGGCTCAGCTACCACGACATCGACGTCTCCGTGACTTGCCTTCGACAGGAATTCCGACGAACTTGAAGTGAGCTTCAAGCAGACACTTTACGTTCGACGAGACATGGTAGTAAACTTTTGGAGGCATTCGCGGCGTGGACAGGCCATCCTCCCTGAAGACCAGCCCTCCCATTTTGTCGATGTCTGTCTGCCGATATAATTAGTCCTAGAGATGAGTGAAGTAAAGTTGAGATGCATCGCAAGAAGGAAGAGTGGGTGACTCAAAAAAAATGCATGCTTGCCAAAGTTTGTGGTACAAGTGGTCAGCTTGTGAGTCAAACAGCCAAGCCAAAGGATCATAGAATCTGGAACGAAGATGTCGCCAGGCAGTGTTTGTCCCTTGGAGAGATCGTTTGAACCATTCTTGCGGCCGTAGCAGGCAGTGTAACTGACTCACTGCCAGAGGCAAAAGCTTCGTTGTCGCATTTCGCTCTCATAACTTCTTGAATCGCTGTTCAACTCCAATTGAGAGGCCAGATGAGTGCCCTAACGACTTTGCCTCTTGAAGGTAACCTCCGAGTGCTGGAGACTGTTATTTATTCGCCTCGAGCTCGCAGGGGTTGTCTGCGCGCCGCGATGGGCTGCGAAAGCCACCAACCAACCTTTGGCGGGGAGTATACCCGTGGTCAGCCTCAACTACTGCCGTTGATGATGGCAACATATTCAAGAGGAAAGTAGACGTCTCGCCTTAACGTCGGGATGACTGACTACGAGCAAACACTATGAAGGCGCAGCTCAGTGTGATATGTTGACGACGAAAGTTCTTGGTAGCTGTGATTGGCCATTTCAGATCATCACCGCCACTCCAGCCCACTAACTAACTAGTCCTGCTACAATACGACGAACTCCTCAGGCGCCCGAGTCTCCGTCTAGATACTCCGTACATAACTTGAACTCTCAACGGACTGGCTGGGGAACAAGTTGCGACGCTAAGTAGCGTTGTTGCGAGCCTGCATAACTCGTACGATGAGTGGCTGAATTCTTGACCATACCATCATATCCAGGTCCTAGCGAAATCACAATGGGATCGACCAGAGAGCAGACACTCTTCAAGACTGCCACCTGTGCTGGTCGGGATGTCCCTTAACACTGGCAACAATCTGGACTGGCCAGGTTAAGCCTACATGCAGACTCCTCTTGTGCTCATGCAACATCTGGGCGTGTTGACTTGGGTCCTGGCTGTGGTCCTATGGAGTCAGTCCCCAGTAAATTGCCGCCCTCCGGCTGAGACTAACAGGGTGAAACATCAAGCGCGCCCGAATGAGATCGATTGAGGCCGAGCACTCGTGGCCCCCTTGAGAGGCCTCACTGCTTAAGGCGACCAGCGTGTTCTGTTCTTTGTGGCTGCGCCTTTCGAGCCTCTTTCTTTGCGATATCATTAACTACGATATCCTTAACGGAGTATCAACAGCGCACATCCAAGTCCATTCCGATTTATCAAGCACAAAGAACCCCCAACCACCTACAGGAGCCTGTCGCGTATCCAACCTACGACCAAGTCCCCGTCCTTCTCGAGATTGCCCTGAATTTGCACCCGTTTCCCCGAGGGCGGCCGACATGGCAACGCCCATGTCAGCTTCACTCCTCCTCTGCCTTCTAGCGGCCTCTCAACTCGCCTCAGCGACCTGTTACTGGCAGAACTCTCCGGTGCTCGCTGCAGACGATCCTGCTGCAATAGCACCCGATGATACAGCATGTTTTCCTGACCAAGAGAATTCTCCATGTTGCGGGACGGGCTGGGACTGCCTTAGTGACGGAGTTTGCCATATTATGCAGGATGGAACAGACTTTTATTATCGTGGAACCTGTACAGATCGTACTTGGAACAGTCAACAGTGTCCTGGATGGTGTTTTGCGCAAAGTAAGTGTTCGATGTTCGACACCACGTGATATCCGACAAGTCATTCACTCGCATCAATGAATGACATGTTTGCTGTTTTGGTTGGCATTTGACTGTGAGGTCCTGGCTAATGCTTTCTGGTGGTAGACTCTAACTCTTCTATTCCACTTGCTAAATGCGACACGGAGCAAGACTGGTATGCGCGCCCCCATTCTGCCTCTTGATAGTCAAGAGCCTGCCTGCGGGTGTTTAGCATGCTGATATCGAGTTTCTAGGTATTGCTGTCCCGGTGATGCAGACTGCAGCTGCGAGACTGGTAAGAATGCCGTCAAACTAGGAGGAGAGCAACCTTCGACCATTACCGTGATTGGGAGCACCAGCTGGCCCGGCTACACTAGCACTACCTCACCATTTACAGCCAGCAATCTTGTCACAGACGGTACCCAAACCGCGACGGGGACGAGCAACCAAGCTGCGGCCACCACCGCTACCGCCGCCGATAGTAACACGAACACCCCGGCAACTATATCGTCAAACACAGCTACGGCCGAGCCTGCCTCGGCCTCCACAGTCATCCCAGCTACATCGAGCGGTGGAGGATCAAGCAACACAGGTTTGGCCGCCGGACTTGGGGCTGGACTAGGTGCTGCAGCTGTCCTCATTGGAGTGCTCATTTTCTACCTCGTTCGAAACCGACGCAGGAAGAATGCGGTCAATGCCGGGGGTAATGCGGCATATGGCGGTATTCCTTCAAGCGCTGCTACAATGCAGAAGCCAGTCTATTCGGACTCTCAACAGTCCGCACCGTACAGTGACAATACCAACCCGCAGTCCCAGCCCGAATTGCCTGGACAAGGAGAGCACGACAGAGCAGAAATGGCGACAATCAGTCAAGGCCAGACCACCTACCAACACCAGCAAAGAGCGGAGCTTGATGCCTCATGATGTGACGAGCCGTTTGATGGGCGAGCGACGATGTACCGTTTCAGTTTACGAATCCCTTTGTGCCAGAAATAACGTCAAATGATAGACCACATAATATGATATCCCTTTTCAACGGCCAAGACATGATATAAGGCCAGGACTATTGTACCGTACATTCACATTTTGGTTTCGGCACGTGAAGATTCGAAGGACGACGGCTGTCTACTTGTAGTCGGCCGGTCCACACGGGACCGGGGAGTCTCTCACAGGGATCCCACAACGCAGTCCACCAACAAGTATGTCTCCAGTGGTGGGAACTGATCTTGGGACAGTTAACCGCTGATTGCATAAAACCAGCGGCGGCGGAGGTTCTAGCGCGCGTGACACGTCGAGGCTTTCGTGTGTCTATCTCGCGAACAAGGAAGTTCCCTTACAATTCAGAAAAAAAAAAGCTCGGGATCATGACCACTGGGCCAACCAAGATGAGACTACGACGCCATCCGCAGAGGCAGTGAAGATGAATGTACGATGTGTCAGCAACAACCCACCGGACCCTGTGGCGACATTGATTGGGCACGATTTCGTGATGCTCTCGGTCCGGCGCACATCTCGGTTCGATAGCTCGAACTTCACCCTACATTGCACCCTTCATGCAGGGCTCTTTCTCGTCCGTTCGTCAAATAGCGTCGCCTTATCGCGCTCGAGGAGGGGGTACGCTATGTCCAAGACGGCCGTCGCTGCATGATTTGCTAAGCACAGAGTAATGTCGACGGGTGCCATGGCATGACATGGCATGGCTCTGTGATCCGGTGGTTTTTACTGTTGCTGTAGGTGTGGTAGGAAAAACGTCTCTAACTCTACAGGAACAAGGGGCACGGACAGGCCTGGCTGGACCTTTGTGTGGGCTGAAAGAATAATAAATCTCGCACGCCTCTGCTTCTGTCATCTCCCTCTTTACCTTGTTAGTCCCCCGCGTCCGCATCAATATCCATTCCACCTTCCCACATCGGAATCTGCTTTCTGTGGCAATACAACACTGTTTACCAACCACACGACAAACGCCCCTTGACACTCTTCCGACTTTTCTTCTGTTCCCTGTCCTCGAAAAAGGGCCCGCGATCGACCTCTGACACACCCTCTGTCAAGCACGGGGAATGGGTGTTGCAGGGTACCCTCACACTTCAGCTGACCTGAGGTCCCCATTTTCCCAATAAGGAGAGCGAGACTTGCCCGTCATCCTTCTATCTACCTACCCATTTAATTCTAAAACTATTCCTCTTCCTCATTCAGACACAGGACGAGTGTCACTGCTACATTGTGCTTTGAAGGAAGGGCCCTTTTTGCACTTTTGTTCTGGACTTCACTTCAAGTCCGACCTGAGACTTCGATTTCGACCACGGACCACACAGATCCCTACCGACCCATTTCGACTGTCGTTTTGTCGCGAGGCCATACCGACCAAAAAAATATCACATCCGGCAGAATTCGCGCTCTGCTGAGGTTAAACGTTTTCTTCTTTGGCAATTTCTAGGGTTGAAACGTCCTCCTGCTCAGGGGAACCCACGCCACACTCCCCCTTTCACCGCGGTGTGTGTATGTGCGAGTGAAAATATCAAATTACCGCTCAAAGTCGAAGACCATCTAATAGCGATCGGTCCGATAACGCACGTCTAAAGAAAATGTCATCAGACAGCCTAAGCACGACATCGTCGCGCTCTTCTCGCTCCTCGTTTTCACTACACATCGACATGCCACCCAATACCACAAGCGCCGATGCTGCCGCCGCCGCCGGCGCCACTTCTTCGATGCCCAACCCTCAAAACCCGACCTCGACAGCGTGGCACCTTGCCCACGCCCACCACGCGTCGCACATGCCGCACATTCACATCCCGACGCCTCACCCCGTGGCGGCGACGGCGCAGTTCCTCGACAAGCACGTGCCCGTGTTCGCGAAGCACCACACGGAATTCAGCGTCAACAAGGCCGCGAGGGCCGCGAAGCGCGAGGCCCGCCACAGTCTCGTCGACAGTCCGATCCCCGAGTACGAGTCCGACCACGACCAGCAGCAGCACAGGGTCAGCACGGCCTTGAGGACCGCCGCCGTCACGACCTTCGCCCCGGCCCTGGCCGACGGCGAGGGCCTTGTCGGCAGCGGACAGGTGGACGCCAACGAGGCGTGGATGGCCGTGTTGGCCAAGAGGGAGGCTGCGAGGTTGAGGTCGGGCGTTGTCGGCGGAAGTGATGGGGGCAGCAGCGGCAGCAGCAGCGACTTTGGAGCTCGTCGTTATCCTGCTGCTGCTGCGCCACAGGACGAGCAGAGCGACGACGGGATAAGTGGAAGTTGAGTTCCTAGGAAGTGGGCAGCGAAGCAACGGTTGTGAAGGGTGAGGAGGCTTGCGTCTTTTTTGCTGCACGAACTACAATCTACACACTAGTAGGTCACCCTGGCCACAGACACGCACGAGGATGGAGAAAGAAGGGGAAGAAGATGATGATGATGTCGATGGCTCATGATGGGTCGACCAAGGCTCGAAAGCTATGATGCATGTCGAAGGTCCCTCCGTCCCTCGGTATGGGGAACATGGATGATGATGGCACGAGCATAACCCGGTCACGAAGGTAGTAGTTTCGGAATACAAGATGGACGAAACAATACATTGATCTCGTTCCAGTGCAATCAAGAAACAAATCATCTCCTCGGGTCCTATCCACATGAATACGTCTACTGCAACTCCAATGTGCCCACGACACCAGGAGTATACCCACTTCGCCATTAGCCAGTCATATCTTCATACAAGAATCTCAATCATTAAGTTAATGCTGTCACACCTCACGCCTCACTCTCAACGACTCGATAGCCCTCGGCCAATTTCTTGTTAATCTCCTCGTTCTTATGCTGCAACAACGACAATGCGTAGGCCGTGTCGTCCCATTGTCTCTTGTTCACGCATCGACCGAGTCTGGCCGCAAGTTTATCGGCAAGGTTCTTCGCATGTTTGTCCTGTAAAAAGCGCGAATCCAAGCATTAGCCCATGATCGATTTATGTGAGCAACAAAGGCACAGTGGCCTCCCGAATAACGGTATCTGGAATACCCGCCTTGCGGGCTGTAGAGAAAACAGATCGAACGTACCTTTTCGATGAAACCACACAAAAACTTGAGAATTCTCTTAACGGCTTCTTCTTCCATGACTCCGCCCTCCAAAGGACCATCTTGAGTGAGAACACTGAACATGTCCACAAATTGGTTATACACCGCGTTGTCCTTGGTCGCCAATTCAGTAAAGAACATGCGAGCAAGGTCGGCGATTTTCTTGTCTCCGTCTTCCAGACATTTGGCCATTTCACCCAGTTGACCCTTGACTTTGACTTGTCCAGCTAGAATCAAGAACGTCAGCGTCATCAAACACGTCCGTTTGACGCTCTCGTCGCCATCATTGAGTCTTCGATACAGGAAATCCGTGTTTTCGTCAATGAGGTGATTGAAGCAGACCGCCATGTCGCCGAGGGCTATCACGGCGTTCGACCGGACGATTGGATCTGTTGATCGTTCAAGTATAGTAATTAACAGAGGCAGGTTCTTTTCGCAGTAGTCGCTGCTGACGCACATGAGCTTGGCCAAACACAAAGTCGCCTGTGCCTGGAGTTCACGGTCTTTATAGGCCGCGTTATTTGCACAGATTTCCGTTACCAAAGGGCCAAAATTTGCAAGGAGAGAGTTCTGCCCGTAAAGAAGTTCCCGTTCTCGAATGTGAGCAATGGCTTCGGTAAAGTCGTCCTCAGTCGTGCCTCCGATCATATCTAGTTCATCCTTCTCTTCTTCTTTCTGCTTTTCTGCTAACACCTCTTCCGCGGCGGTCTTCTTTCTTCGAGCAGGCGTAGGACCGGCCGATTTGTCTGGCAAAGTGTTACTGGCCATGGACTTGTTCTTTTCCTGCTCGTGTTTCCGCCGTTTGAAGTCAAGCTCGCACAATTCGAGATGAACAATCTGTTTGATCGCGATATGACCAACAGTAAAGAAGAGTTGAGAAAGAGCGAGAGATGGCTTTTCCTGGCCTTCTTTCGAGGCCTCAGGTTCTTCTGGGCCGGGTTTGTTATCACCTTCTTCCGCTTCGTCAACATCCATTGCCTCAACCTCTTGAGGAGGCTCCGGGCTCGGCGTTCGCGACAGCGAAGACATGGTCTTCGTTTGTTGAAATACTAGTCGAGTTTTCTGCCTCAGCACTTCCGAACATAAGACGTCTGGGTGATCGGACAGAACATAAATGGCGGAAATTGCTTGTTCAGCCATTCCGTACCAGTCTTTGCTAGGGGACGTAGTCAGGAGAATCGACGCCAGCATTCGTAGGACTTCGTGGTTGTTGGACATCCTCGACAAGCCAGCTGATGCTGTCTTTTCTTGGGCCTTCTTCGCGACTGGTATCATACGTCGCAATGCAACGCAGGTGAACTTAGCAAGGACAAAGTCTTGCCTGCCCAGATGTCCCAACCCTATCCGCAACATGGTGTCAATCTCCCTGATGACGACCTCTGGATTGGCCAAAGCTATCATTCCAAGGACGATAATTGCACCTCTCCGCTGAGATTTAGAGATTTCTTTGTTGACTCCATATACCTGCCACAACTTTGAAACCACTAACTCAGAAATGTGTCCGGCTTTAAACATCGTCGCTAGCAGCTGTTCCAGCGATGTCAGTTCTGCAGGAGTAGCACCAAACGTCAAGCTGATCATGTTTCGAGCGACAAAATTGGCGGAATCGTTCGCGGTGAACATATCTGGAGCGTCGAAGAACAACCCCTTGTAATTCTCGATCAGGTGAGTTTGGATGCCCTTTCCTTCGTCACTATTTCCCTTGGTCCAGATTAGTCGGAGCATACGTCGGATACCTTGACGAGCGGTCTCGATTTTGAAAGCATCGATAGTCACGAAAAAGTCCATCACGTCGATGACTTCGGTTTTGTTTGGCGAAGACAGAAGCTGCACTGCAAAATCTGAAGAGTCGTGGATCACGTCAATAAATCGCAATGCCTCTAGGTAGTACTTGCGAGTCAGCTGGAGTTTTCCCAACACTTCCGAAGTTGCAGCTTCTTCGGCGGCCTTTCTGGCAGCCTCGATCCTCTCCTCCTCAATCATTTCTTCTGGTTCGTCGGCTTGAGCATCGGGGTTCTGTGTCGCATCATCCAAAAGTTCGTTATCGACCCTTTCCTCGCCGTTGGCCATCTGGGCTACTCCAGCTTCTTCGGGTGGAGGTTGCAGAGCCTCAAGTTGGGATTCTACAGCTTCTAGCCGTTCGACCCAATCCTTCCGCGACAACTGACCACCGTGCATTACACTGAAAGGATGCGAAGCGACAAGTTTCCTGAGCAACTTGATTGCATTCCGACGCACATTGCTACTCTTGTCTTGTAGACTCTGCATAGCAAGCTCGGCAGCGTGTTGCCGCCGTTTCGGAAATTTCTGCTCCAAGTCGCATATCTTTGTGAAGACCTGCATTGCCTTGACTCTGCAGAATGGGGCTGTGTCCAAAAAGCGTTGCTCGAGTGTGTCGAAGAATGCATTGATCTGGATCTTAGTAGTCTCACTTTTCTCCTCTTGCTTGCTGAGATCGGCAAGAAGATTGCCACAGACCTCAATGACTGCACATCTCAAGGTGTAAGACTCGCTATCCAGGAATTTGGCGAGAAGACCCATCTCTTTGATGACTAGTCTGGGCTCCAACTCTGACAGCTTGATAATGAACGTAGATACTGATTTTGGGCCTTTTGTGTCATTCTGGCTGAATTCCTTCGCTGCCAATTCTCTGAGGATCTCCGCAGATAGCTGATGATAATCGTACTGTTCTGCCAGGATGTGTAGAAACTCAGCCATCGGTTCCGACAGGTGCTCGAAATAGGTCAAATTCTGTACGATTGATGTTTGTGCACCCAGTGCATGGCCGTGGTGTTTTACAGCCACACAGAGCACCTTGAAGCAAAACATTCGGACTGGGGTTGTCTTCACCCTGGCCTCGCTCTCCATAATCAAGTATACCGACCTCGTGAACAAGTTCACGAATGTGTCTCTGTCGGAGGTGGTCTGAAAGATGCGGTTCAACTTCAGCTTCATGACCCGACACATGACATCCATTGCTCCTTGTACTTGGCCGGCAGAATCCCAAACATCGTCTTTGGCAGCTGACTTGGATTTTGCTCCTTTCCCTCCTCTTCTTGGGGGGGCCGAGTTCGATTTCTCCAGAGCTTTTGCCTCGACACCTGAGATTGCCCATTGGAGAAGGAAGGCGTACATCTCCAGGAGACGTTTATGTTGGGTAATGGTATCTTGCTCGTCATTTTCAATATCGTGATTCGCAACGTCCGCTGTAGTTGCGAGGCCGGAGACGATAAGGTGGAGTATCTTGCTAAGAGACTGGGTAGAGAGGACAGAGGATTGCCTAGATTGAACCCGTTTAGCAGAGGAATCCCGGAGAGCTTTCATATGATAGTAGGGATGGGAGAAAGCATACTTCAATAGAAAGAGCAGGGTGTCAAAGATAACACTTCTTCCCAGAGCCTCAGGGTTCTCTGCAATTGCGTCTATCACCGGGTCCAGCGCATTGTTGACAAGGTCTGAGGTGAGGCTGTCTGGGTCGTTCTCGCAGTCGAGCAATTCGGAACTGGCTTCAGGAGTTGGAATCTTCGCAGAATCGCTCAGATACAGTTTTAGGGATTCGTTAATGTCGAATTCGACCTGGTCGTCCATTTTGAAGGTGGTCGTGGTGGACCGTGTGGAAAGGTGAGTGAATTCACCACCTTTTGTTGCCGGTGGGCGCGGTATAAACAAGGTGGGCGTTCACCGCAAGGTGATTATCACCTTTAGAGAAATTATATCACTCAGAATCGAGATATCGGTCAGTGCAAACAACAAGACCACGCTCACTGTCGCCAACATAACGATTGTTTAGTCGTCAAGAATTGCTCACTCGCATGCGCACGCGTATTGATTGGTGCGATTTGTTGACAGCCGCTTAATCGGGTCGCTCTCCCCACAACAACACAATGAAATTGGTGGATGCCCGCAGAGCCGTCCTGTGGTCTCTGCGACCAAAAAGGCCGACTGCTATAAAATCAACACGCCCAAAACACTCAAAGAACAAACATTCACAATATAATGTTGTGCTAAGCTCCCCCGACGCGTTGGAAGTCGAAGACGTTGAAGAGGAAGGAGCTGACCCAGCGCGTCGCGAACATCACCGATTGGAGGCTGAGACGCAGCGGGCCGCTGCAGGAGAATTTGCAACTGCAAGGTCTCACATCCTGGGCAAGAGACGGCGACTCGACATGGGGCAGCCAGACATTGCCATCCATGAGGATGCCGACGACGTCTTCCATGACGCTCGTAATTCGCAGAAACTGCGCAGACACGAGATGCACCAGTCGCACTACGACGAGGAAGATGAATCCGTCGCGGGGTCCTGCTCCGAGGATTCGGAAGAGAGTGAGGATGAGGTTGACGAGAGTGTCATGGAAGACATGCGTAAACTAGAGGAGAGTTTCAAAGGCATCTCTGAGAAGTACCGCCTGATCAACCGTATCGGAGAAGGTAAGCTCGTCGTGCCATCTCAACTATGTCGATGTTAATGATCCCTAGGAACATTCTCGACGGTGTATAAAGCGGAACAACTCCCTCAGGCCGATGATTTTGACCAGGAGAACAATGTGCCCGAGGAGGTGCTTGATGAAGATATGCCACCATATAAGAGGCGGAAGACCAATTCTACAGACCTGCGGGTGCGATCTCGACGAAGGCCGCAGATTGTGGCCCTGAAGAAGATCTACGTTACTTCGTCCCCTCATCGAATCCTCAATGAACTAGAGCTGTTGCACGAATTACGAGACTCGCCGTACATTTGCCCCTTGTTGACGGCATTTAGACACCTCGACCAAGTCGTTGCTGTGCTGCCCTATTTCAAGCACCTGGATTTTCGACTATACTACCGCGATTTCTTGGTCAACGACATGCGTCACTACTTCCGTAGCTTATTCAACGGACTGTGGCACGTTCACAAAGCAGGAATTTTACATAGAGACATCAAGCCGACGAATTTCCTCTACGATCACTCAAAACGACAGGGAGTGCTGGTTGACTTTGGTCTTGCTGAGCGTCAGGGCACAGACTGGCAACAGTGTCTTTGTACGGAACTCAAGGAGCGACGGAAAGACAGGTTCCTCAACTCAATTGCCATCCAGACGCTGCAGAACCAACCTGATCTGATGTCGAACGGCCATCCCAAGAATGATAGTCGACCATCTCGACGGGCAAACAGGGCAGGCACACGAGGTTTCCGGGCACCGGAAGTTTTACTCAAATGCACCTCGCAAACCACCAAGATCGACATCTGGTCTGCAGGTGTTATCTTATTGACACTTTTAGCACGAAGATTTCCGTTTTTCAACAGTGCTGATGATGTCGACGCTATGATCGAAATTGCTTCTATTTTTGGCCGGAAAAAGATGAAGGGTGTTGCTGCTATGCATGGCCAAATATTCGAAACCAACATTGAAACCATTGGCGAGCGTGGATTTACGCTCGAGAAGATTATCCTGTGGGCAAGCTGTCGAGAAAAGGAACATGACCAGTTGCGCGCAGGCGAGGCGCAGGCTGTTTCGTTCTTGGAAGGCCTCCTTGAACTTGACCCTGCGAAGCGATTGAGCGCAAAAGAAGCCCTACAGCACGAGTTCTTCACGGCACCTGTCGAGGACGAAGAAGAGCGCGCAGAGCGTGAGGCCCAAGATGCTCTCGAAGAACAGCAGAGACTAAGGCGTCGTTGACCGCGTTGTCACAGCAATTTAAGGTGTTTGAGGAATTCATGACAGCGAGTGGAACTGTATTATTAGCATGCTATATACCCCTGGGGCATCGGACGGCAGGGCATTGCATGGTGAGGCCTGTGTGTTTGAGGGTGTTTTGTTTTGACGAGATGAAAAAATGTCCTCGATCCGAATAGAGCGCCATTTAATACGATTAAAGAATGCACTCTCCGCTTTCAGAGTCCAGTAGACACTACATGATCCATTGTGATGTTGAAGGCACTGAGAACTGTTGTTCTCGCACTCCTTTTGATGAAATGTCACTAACGAACCACATCAGAAGCCGGTCGTTGATGTCATGACCAACACGAAGCAAATACGAGCACAAAACTCAAAAGTGGATCTAGACGCGCTGATAACAGCGACACCGGCATCGTCGACAGTTTCCAACCTACAGAGAAGCTGCTCAAGTTTTCTAGACTTCCAGATCCAAGG
Organism: Exophiala spinifera; assembly: GCF_000836115.1. Lineage (NCBI taxonomy): Eukaryota > Fungi > Ascomycota > Eurotiomycetes > Chaetothyriales > Herpotrichiellaceae > Exophiala > Exophiala spinifera. The sequence goes on along the minus strand of NW_015622520.1, from coordinate 588,873 downwards.
TTGCACGCTACCCAGCACATCTCGAGAGTCTGTCGGACTAGGCTTCTGAGGCTTGGGCAGTGACGGAAATCTCTCAAACCGTCGAGAACATCAAGAATCACATCAAGTCGCCAGCTCCGTTGATCAGATCCGCCGTGCAAAGGGTCTTTTGACGTTCTCACCGAGGACTAACAAGTGCTGAGAGCTGAGAGCCCGGGCCTATCGTGTATTTGGGGGGTTGCACGCACGGACAAAAGTCAATGTCAAAGTCTCGGTATCACGCAAAGCCAGTCACCTTTGATGCAAAGACACCCGAGACGTCTTCTCCTGCCGCTAGCAAAGACGTTCAGTACACCCAGAGCCATGTCGACGGCGCCGCCACTGGGTTCAAAGCCAAAGCGCCCGCCTAAGCGGTTCGCGCCACTTGATCCGACAGCACAGCATGACGAGACTCTCCCGAAGCTCAAGGGTATCGTATTCGATGTGGATGGGACGTTATGGTGAGTTTACGCAAATCTCAATCCGACCACTTGCCTACCTACCTACCCACCCATCTACCTACCTACCTACCTACCCACGTATACCCTTGCCTAGCACGGAGGCAGTTTGTTGGTCGGTGCGAAGCTTCGTATGTATATGGGCCGACGGCGTCTAATGGTGACCGGTGGTACGGACAGTCTCCCTCAGAACTACATGTTTCGCGAGATGCGGTCTGCCTTGGGCATCCCGAAATCCGTCGACATAATTGACCATCTACGCTCTTTGTCCAACGAGCCCGACGGGGAGCATCCCGCAGCCGAACCGCCGCATGCACCCCTTGACCCGACGCAACCGCCTTCTGAGGAAATGCTCTCCCCGACCAGCGACACCGACCCGGACCCGGCGCCGTCATCGCCCCAGTCACGCGCGGTAGGTATGATCAAGGCCATCGAGCGTCGGGCCATGACCTCCCAGCGCCCTCAGCCTGGGTTGCAGGAGTTGATGGCTTACCTTACGAGCCGCCGTGTGCCCAAGGCGTTGTGTACGAGAAACTTCCCGGCCCCGGTGCACCATCTTCTCAGCAATTTTCTGCCGGACGAGAAGTTCCATCCCATCATAACGCGGGAGACGAAGGGAGTCCAGCCGAAACCTAGTCCAGAGGGACTGTGGACGATCGCGACGCAGTGGGGACTTGATAAGGATGTTGATGACCGCGTGTTGGACAGTATCACGGTTCGGAGTGGTCCGGAGGGCGAGATTGAGGTTGATCCGTTGGAGGTCACGAAGAGGGTGCTCGGGTCGGGCTTGATCATGGTGGGAGACAGCATGGACGACATGGCCAGTGGGTATAGAGCTGGTGCGGCGACTGTGTTGTTGCTCAACGATGAGAATCAGGAGTTGGGAAATCATGAATATACTGGGCTGTGTGTGAGGAGGCTGGATGAATTGATTGGTATTCTAGAAAGGGGTTTTGAGGAGAAGAGTTCGTCGTAAATACATCTCTGGACAGCCTACCTTTTCTCGCCCAGGAGATAACTGCTGGATGAAGAGTCAGTACATGAGTGATCCGCACCTATGGACGACGATTCTCTGCATCCCGAGACATCTGCATTGTTAGGTGATTCGCAGCATATTCCTCATGCTGTGATCCAGACGGGCTGCAGGTCATTAAACAAAAGGAGAGAGATTCACCCGCCGTCTTACGCAATGTGCATCCTGCCCTGACAGCACGCGGGATGAGGGAGTAATGAGTCCTTGGGGAAGCAATGCAGACCTGTGACAGGATTGCAGCGAGGCAACCTCCTACTCATACGTCCAATGATGTATGTCACAGCCACCAGCATTCTCGTGCATCGATATCAGAACCAAGAGCACAATATGTCGAGACACGGCGATGACACAAAACGATTCGCGGCCTCTGGGACGGTGCGCTGGCAAGGACGGTATCGAATGGGCGAATGAGATTGGCACAACAGGTGCTGAAACTTCTCGTCACCTTTTTGCCTGCACACCACTGCCGTCGCCCGTGCAACGGGAGCAGGGGTTGCTTTTCGCTTTCTCCCTGTCCGTTCTCCTCAGGCCGGGTGCCCACCGGGCACAAAGTTGAAAGGCAGCGGCTTGTGGAGACAGCGGATGGCGGCAAAGGCCCGTAGCTGGAAGCCATTCGTCCCGCCAACCGTGAAGCCGGATCTTTCTGTGATGGCACCTGTGGGCGGTGTTGATCGTGATTGTAGGATAATTTTGGACTTTCGTTGGGCACAGTATCGAGGCGGTCAACAAAGCATCAGCTTAGCTCGCTCGCTTTCGCACTTTTTCAAGCAGGACTCACATCAATGTTGGATAGTCGTTTGCAGATCGGGTCCAATCAGCGCTGTGCGACCTCGGATTTCACAGCAGCACCATTCAGAACCTGGCAGCAGATCTGTGCACAGTCGTACAGATAGGAATACCCGTAGCTTGTAGCGAAAAGCCCGTGCGTGTCTGGAGAAGGATAAAAAGCTGGAGAGAGCTTGGGCCGGTATACGACGCCTGTCTCATGATAACCATAATTCAAGGACGTGGCAGACATTGGCTAGGATTCTGCATAGTAGGATCCTGATGCTCCGTCCCAGTGAATGAGATGATGTGTTCGGAAATGGACCAGGATGGAGGCGTCAGCTGGAGGAGGCAGGCTGACCCTGGTGAGGCATGTTGAGCCTTTCACCCGCAGTTTCCTGGTAGGCGTGACGAGCTGTGTACAAGTTGACTGGCACCGGAACGCCGTCTAAGTTTAGCGGCACTTTCGTACCACTGCACCAATTGGCGCCTCTGAGCCTCGGGGTATGCAGCTGGTCGACAGAGCCTTAGAGAGCCTAGACAGCCTAGACAGCCTCTGCCCAATCGCCCAATAGGTACCTAGAAGTATCGTTAACCGTCGCTCACCAATTCCCGACCCCTACTCCTCTCCCCCTCCTGCTGCCGCGCTACATCTCACAATCCCAGCTGTCCGCAAACTCATCCACCTCCATATCTGTCGACTCGCTTTAGCTGTTCCCTTTACTTTTCCGAGCCAGTACTTGTCATGTGTTTGCTTGTCAGTTGAGTCTTTGATTTCTGGCCAAAGATACCCATGAGCGTTCATCAACTGCGGTCCTTGTCTTCCAATTAAACAAACGGTGACCATTTGTCTCAAGCAAAAGCCGTCCACAAATCTCCCAGCCTCACAAATCTTCCACGAACGGATCCTGATCCTGTCACCTGTCCGTCAGTTCTTGAGTGGAATCCTCCTTGCGATCGCAAACCCTATGTCGTGAACAACTCTGGTTCTTGTCACTTCGCAGACGTTCAATAACTCTGGTGGACATCCGTTATTTCCACTACCTGCGGCCTTTTGTTTACATTCGACGGAAAGCCTCGCACTAAGAAGTCCCTCTTTCACCGACAGTACCGGCAGTCATGCAACGCTGCAGCCTCACAGGAAAATAAATAACCGATCTGTACAAGTACGAGTGCATGCGCTACAAGTTCCGCGCATGTTCTCCATGAATCCTCTCTACCCGCGGTAGCTTCAGAATGGGCTTTACCAGTCGACGCCCAATTCTGCCTGCGCCTACCGACTCGGAATTAGGTCCGACTGACGACACTGGAATTGAAACCGACCTGGGTACTGATCTCTCACGGAGGACTGACAAGACATCCGATACCATCCCGGACGACGGTACACCCATTACGATCACGACCGCACCTAAGCATAAAGCCAAGGGCAAGCTTACGAAGACCCGACAACAATCCCAGACTTCTCTCCTTATTGAGTACTTTGAAGGGAACAAGGCATCCGAGTCTGGCCAAAGACGACCAAGTCTGCGGGTCCGATACACCCCGTCTCATTCCAGGAAGAACAAGGACAAGGGGGAAGGACACATCTTGGTCACCGAATCTAAATCAGCTCGGCGACCGTCACAGAGTCACCGTATCGTCCTGGGAGGCAACGACTCTCTTGCCGAGAATCCCATCACGAGCGACATAAGTTCACTGGATCCTGCCGACGATCTTGTCGCTGCCGCACCGGTTGAAGTCGAAGTATTGCAAAGCACCCCCAGCGAGCTTTCAGACAGAAGCCCTTCTCCGGAAGACAGGTACATTGAACCAGGATCAGACATCTCTTCTATGCCCGCTGAGAGCTCCCTCGGACCACATCAATCTATCAGCATGGTTCCATCAAAAGAGACCGGTAGTGGCGTTAAAGGTACTTCTTATGACGGGCCTATGCTGAAGCCACCCGTGATCCCGGCGGAACGCAATCTAAGTAACGAGCGAATCACTCAAAAGGTCATAGAGAAACTCAGCAACAAGCCTAGACCATCCACGAAACGACAACACAGCAGTCAAAGTGGAAGTCGCAGCAGCGTCAGCAGAGAGGCTGAAGAACCGATTCGCGAAGCTCGAATTCGTGTCACTAAGCCTGCCGAAGATCAATCCGCTCCGAGTGCCACAGGATCTAGTCTTGTTAGCGGCTCGCAGCTATCTGCAGACCATCGGTCCGCCGACCAACGTTCAGTACGCTCCGGTGCTTCGAACGTCTCCATCACGAATAACCCCAGACTATTGCAAGCAGTTGAAGATGCCATCAAACGCATGATACTACCCCAGCTTGATGAGATAAGAAGAGATCAGAAACACTCCCATCGCTCGGGTCATGATAAACTAAATACACCTTCAGACGTTTCTTCCAGTACTATTTCTCGAGACGACAGATCACGGCGTAAGTCGTCAGGGAGCAAATCAAAGCGACGTGAAAGTCGTGACTCGGAGTCTGGCTTGGCTGTAGGCTCTTCCCGCCGCCGTAGAAGTCACAAGGTTGAATACGACTCACCATCCGAGCAAAGCTACGACCAAACGGAGTCGCTTGATAGCAACAGCATACGCGAGGAGAAGAAATCCCGGAAACATCGAAGTCACCGCGCTCGAGACGTCGCCTCAGGAGCTCTTGGTGGAGCAGCCCTGACCGCGGCGGCTCTCAAATCTCATGATTCTGGTTCGAGTCTCGAGTATTCAGAGCACCGAAGACGGCGGAGAAGCAAGAGTCGCAGCAGTCGGAGTACCAGCATTGCAGAGAAGGAAGATGCCTTCCAAAAACACCACGTTCCTCCTATGCCATTTGTCAGTGATCTCGGGACCGACTTGACTCGAAGTTCCCTAAAGTCCTCGAATGATGGCAGATCTGAGACTCCAACCCGACGTGAGGTTCGGGAAGTAATACGTGGCTCCCCCCTCGAAGCCCCTTCACCAGGGTCGTTTACACCCACGCGAAACTCTTTTGACCTAAAGAGAGGACTTGGCACCCATCATGGCAATCTCTCAGAACATAATTTGTCGGGACCTGATATCTCATCCAGGAAGGAGACGCTCGACGAGGACGTAGCTGACCGTTCTGGGGAAGTGGACGATGTTGACTTTGCGACTCATGGCTTTGCTGCCCTAACTGATCCTGAGCGAGCGAGAGCATATGAGAGAAATCTGCATCAACAGCATCCGATCAGAAGGGGTCTAAGCCCTATACAGAGTGTTGCTAGCTATCAAACCACCGAGCCTAATCGCACATCCATCATGCACGCAAAGAGTTCTGAGTCTATCAACTCACTGAAAAAGACTTCTCAGATGGACGACCAAATATCCGTGTCCTCGATATCGTCGGCACCTAGTACTGATTTGGCTCGCTCTCGACGACCTCAAGGTATCAGTCTGGAGAACCGCAGTGAGATCATGGGACAACATCCGAGTTCATACGAAAGCACACCACGGCAAGCAGAGGTCGATGTTTTTGAAGAACAAAGTCGCGAAAACGAGAGTTACCGCGATGAGCCTTACATTGATAAGGTTACGGCTGGACAACAGGTTGGCCAAGTATCAGGCGCGACTGCAGAGTATGTAGAGTCTCCAACAGGCGTAGAATCTGCCGTGGCATCATTGATTGAGCCATCGGTTGTTGATTCTGCCAACCACTACTCACCGCGTCTGAGTCAAGCAGACTCTTACGGCGCGCAAGAAGATCAGAGCCCATATCACTCTCATCGAGGAAGTCCCCTGAAGCACCAAGTGTCACATCACAGCTTAGGCGAACGAAGTTTTCCCGGAGGTATGGACACAATGAATTCCCCTGCCCAGAGTCCTGCCCGCTCGATGGATCATTTCGACGCTGTTCCTGCTCAACCAGCCGTTCAATCAGCAAGAAATCCGCCTTTGGATCAATCCGAGCGGTCACCAGACTCAGACATCACAACCAATCCCTCGATCATTAGAGGCCCCATTGGTGGTATAGCCCAAGGTAGTACTGATCACTGGCCTTACGACCCGACACCGCCACGTTCACATGCAGAGCTGGTTCTCCCGCCAGTGAGCAGAGACATAGGCTCTGCTGGCACCGACCTGATTCCACAAGCGTTATCAATTAATCGTGGCTCCGACTTGGATCAGAAGGGTGACCTGTACTTGAAAGCACCACCACTAGCAACACCACCTGGAGGCAAGGATGAAGGCTATGAAACTGGTGCCAATGCTCCCTCACCTGGCCCGTATTCCAACAAGGAGAACTTCGCCGTCAATGCTCCTCTTGAGGACGACCCTTTTGCCACCGGTCGGGACAAATATGTCAGCGGCTTGTCTCACGGCCTTTCACCAATGTACGATAGTGCTTCTGGGCGCGGCCGCGACAACATCCAGTCAAAAGATATTGTCGCGCTCATGGACCATCTGACAGTGCGTGATGCCCAACGCAATGCTCGAGACACGGAAATTCTCGTGACATTAGTCCGGAGTGCAGCTGAAATGAGAAACTCGTTCGAGGACATGAAAAAATTCATAGCTGAACAGGACGGGATGATCATGGACACGGCTGATAGACAACATCAGCAGACACAAAAGATTATCAGTGGACCTCGGCCACAACCGGTGACGCCTCGCGCTGCCACCTCCGCAGCTTCGGAGGAGGAATTTCCCTCGAAACGGCGCAATGTCTTTCAACGAGCACTCCGTGGCCTCGGTGCTAAGAATACGCAAGAGCTACAAAATATCGAGAACATGCTGATACGACTCCTTGACGAGGTGGAAGGACTTCGAGCTATTCAGTCCACTACAGTCCCCCAAAACCAGCCCAGGTCTACGAGTTTAGCCTCAGCAGACAATGCCCAACCTCCAACTGATACTGGTTATGAACCAGAAGGACAGGCCGGTACATCGTCTACCGGAGACCGTTCTGGCTTCTTTTCCAACAACTCTTCTCGCCAAGCAGACTACCGGAATTATAGCATGCAACGAGATGCTTCGAATCGAATAAGTACAGTGATGGAAGGGGACGAGGAATATGATGATTACGGCAATGGTCTTGGTACAGCTACTGCTGGAAATGCTCAAGCCATGTCACAAGCAACCCCAACACGAGCTGATCCTGGTCGACAAGCCAGAGGCGGATCGGTACCTTTAAATACGCCGCCTCGGACGCATGTTCCACACATGGGCTCGTTGAGTAACGACAACACTCCTCAGCATTCCGCAAATGACGGCTCTAGCCGTAAGCACAAGACATTTTCGTCTTCTTTTATTCCCAAGATGGTCTCGAGGTGGTCCAAGACTACAGCCTCAACGGACAATTATCGAACAAGCAACCAACGAATCCGCCCATTCTCTGAAGTTTCTCGCTCTGGCTCAAACTTGGGAGAATACGAGTACGAAAATGATCCTCAAGGTGACGATCGAATTCGTTCTCAAGGCTCATTCCAACAAGAACACTATCAGGATGAAGAAAATCGTCCACGTTCTCCCCTGTTACCCAGCCAGGTGTCAGATAACCCTAAATACCAGGCACACCGGAACAGCATGAATCTTCAACACCCTCAACCTCGACAAGGTCCAACGGGACGGTATCAGTCTCGGTTAGAATCCGAGGCCCAGCTCTACAATGACGAATTCTCTCCAACCTCTCAGGCCTCTTTACATTGGGATAACCAACCTGGCTTGCGAAACCCAGATGGCGCCGCCGCCATGTACGGAGGTCATGTCAGCCCGAGCTCTGATTTGACCTACTCCAGAGATGCCGGCATACCCCACGACAACAGAAGCGCTGTGTCTTCTCAGGGTCCGCCGCGGCCACCGAAGATTCCAAACGATGAGCCTTTGGTGCCTCAACGCCCTCCCAAAGAGATGATGAGCCCTCCTCCTTCGAATCGACAACAGACTTATGTCGATCATGTAGCTGCTGCACGCGCAGGTAGTCCAGCATTTGACAAGGTATGTAGTGTTATTGGGGATCTCCAAGCAGAAAGTTGCTCTTTGCTGACTCTCAAACAGTCTCCTGTCGCAGCTTTGCGATCTCCCCAAAGTCAAGGACGCAAGCCCTCTGGACCTAGGCCACTTATGGCAGCAAGTGGCTCGAAGGGTGATATGAACACTGTCAAGAGAACTCGATTCAGGGGGAGTCCCAATCAGATCGACAGCGAGGATGAGGCAATGGCGGCGTATTGAGCCAAGTTGTGGTCCAGCCTTGGGTTGGAATTTTCAAGGTGCATTCGTGCCTACAACTGTACAGTTTGACTCAAGACATAATGATTTGATCCAACTCCTGGCGAGTGGACCAAGGCCGCAAGGCTGGAGATGATGATTTGATGTATGTAAGATGGAAGGGGCTTTTACATTAGGATCAAGCTTGAGTCGAGCTGGTCTAATTTTTCAAAAGCGGGTAAGTTGATTTGAATGTGGTAGAGAGATGGATCATGGCTCTCTCTCTCGCCTTTAGCAGCCAAAATACAAAAAGTAACAGCACTTCTCACTCGGATGGTGACGACAGGAATCTTTGAACTTGTTTTGAGCACGTACAATGCGGTGTTTTTGTGTCTGTGGCATCTGATGATGTCGATGGGACTTGGCAGAGAACAAAACGGTTGGGATTGCGTAGCACATGAATTTTTCTTTCGCGCGAACGGTCGATGAGGAAAACGAAAAGATAGCATTTTCGGCCTGACATTATGAGGTACAATTTTTAGAACTGAAGCTGGGAACTGAGGAACCTCAAGCAGTGTTCGTGGCAGACTGGAAGCCTCCCCTCGCAATCAACGCGATCCAATCCGGCACGGCCCTCAAGAGGGTGCCTCGCTCGAGATCCGCGGGGACGTAGACGCTCCCGCTCCTCCCCGAGAGCACCTGGGCGACGACGGCGGCGGCGACGTCCCGCGGCGTCAGCACGGGCTGCCTGGAGCGGTTGAGCTCCGACTCCCACGAGGCGATCAGCGGGGTGCGGGCCCACACGGGGTGCACGATCGAGGCCTGGATGCAGTGGCCGTTGTCGTAGCGGTGGGCGAGTTCCTGGACCAGCGACTCGTGGAGGGCCAGCACGGCGGCCTTGGTGGCTGAGTAGTCCGCCAGGTTGGCCACGCCCGTGTAGCTCGACATGCTGGCCAGGGTGACGACGTGGCCCTTGCGGCTGCGCAACATGACGGGGAGCACGAGCCGGAGCAGCGTAAAGTGCGAGAGCACGTTGATCTGGAAGATGCGCGAGAGGTAGCTGTCGGGCGTGTCGAGGATCGTGTGCGCCTGCGCGATCCCCGCGTTGTTGATCAGCACCGTCGGCGTAATCTTGTGCTCGTGCAGCAGGTTCGTGACGGTCGACGTGATCGATTCGGGGGATGACAGGTCGATTGTGTGGTGCGTCACTCGTGGGACTGGTTCGGGACGTAGGTGATACAATGCACAGGTCAGCGAACCGGCGCGGCGGGGGGGGAAGGAGGAGGTAGCCGTTATCATAATCTCCCAAGGCATATAGTAGGTAGGTATCCTTTCATTTTGTGTACACGTGACAACACAGTGTACTCTGTATGGCGAGGGGTGATATGGATACTGTACCACGGATATCCCGTACAAAGGTGATGGGTAGGGGGTTTATGGACAGTGTGGAAGGTGTGGGTCAGGGTGATTGGTGAGAGAGTGATATGTGATGGAACGTCCTCCGTGGTACGGATGGATCAAGGTAGAGAAGGTAGATGATAGGTAAGGTAGCAGGGACTCACGCTTCTCGAGGTCATCAGGCAATTCCTGAATATCCAATACGACAATGTTGGCCTTCGTCTGCGCGGCAAACATCTTGACCATTTCCCTGCCAAACCCAGAACAACCGCCCGTGATGACGATGGTTTCGGCACCTTCGCCTTCGGTGTCGAAGGACCATGGGACGCCTTGTTTCTTGACGTGCCAGTAGTTCAGCGCCAAGCGGTTCAGGAACCTGTTGAGATGGATGACCACGCCGATCCCGAAGAGGACTCTGAGCGCTCTGAGAGGCGGGTCGGCACGGAGAGTGATGCTGTTGGTGGTGGTGAAGGGAATGCGGAAGGGTAAGGGGAGTGTTGATCTGGCGGGGGGCCATGGGATCTTGGATAAGACGGTCGGGTTGAGACTGGCGTATAAGAGAAGAGGGCCTGTGATGAGTGGTGAGAGGAGAGATTGTTTGACGGCGGTGAGACTGAGGGGTGAGCTGTGCGAGGAGGATTGAGATGACATTTTTCGTTGGTGAAGAGAAGAGAGGATACGCTGGTACGGGAGTGTGTGTCGGTGTCGTCAAGGTGTGTACATGGAGTTTGATCGCGAAAAGTGAAAGAAGGTGTGTCTCGAGTGGTGAGACTTGAGAGTAGAGAGTAGCTTGGAGACAATCTCAGATGTAAAGCACCTCGGCAAAGGAAGACGAGACATGAGGTTGCTGAATTGCTCCTTGGACGCCTGATATACGGGACACACACAATACAATAATATAAGCAACGACGTCAACTAAGGTGCTTCAATTGAGCAATGGCCGATGATGGTCTTTTACTGGACATTCAAAGCATGTAGTGACCGAAGTTCAAGGGTAAAGGCGAGACCTCAATATTAAGAGATCTACCAGAGCCACAGGCAAACCCGCCTAAAGGGATTAAGGCACCCCCATAAGGACCGCCCCAAACCCCTCCAAGCACCCTCTCTATCATTCATTATAGTGTCGACTGTGTGAGGACCATGGAGTAGCCCTCCCTAAAGTACGGAGTATGTAGATACCTAGGTACATATCATTTTGGGTCTCGCTAGTGTTGATGAAGAGGCGTATGCACTTGATTAGTCGTCATCCAACCCCGCGAAATCTCCGCAGTCTAGTGAGATTTCGGCCGACTTGCCAAAACGTCCCGGCACTCAGGGTGCGAGTGAGCAACAGCCTCGCCATGTACGCATCGTTGTCAGCACAAGATGTTGTAGCACGAATCCCAAACCCTCGGCAATGGCTGGTGTCGAAGAGTTGAATCCGCAACTGGAACCACGACGGGCATGCCACGAATGTAACCGAAAGAAGACAAAATGTGACATGAGGCGGCCAGCATGTGGTCTCTGTCTGAGGACGGGCAATGCCTGCAACTTTCCCTCGAAGAGAAAGAAGCCGGTTCCTCGAAAACCTCTGATGAAAGCTCAGACCCGAAAGATTACCGAAAGCTTGTCCAAATTGTTGGCAGTCTTAGAAAAGGCGTCACGATCAGACGGGGAAAGTGAGGTCTCGCAAAACACCCCGGAGGTCTCTTCGGCATTGGTCAAAGACTCTCTCAAGGACCTTCTCGTCGAAATCAAATCGCCGGAGGAACGATCGAGCTTGCCAAAGGCAGCCACCTCTGGGAGCGCCGAAGGAGATGATGACGACATTGAAGACGAGAGCATCGGGACTGATGAGGCTGACCTGTCCCAGACAGACCCTGATACCTCAAAAGCAGAATCGGTGGTCTCAAGCACGACCCCTGACACCGGAAATGGACTCTCATCTTCACTGGCCGCGGATCTAGTCAATCTGTTCTTCGAAAAGGTCCAGCCGTGGCTCCCACTCTTGCACCGGCCACGATTCCAAGCACGCTATAAAAGTAAATTCCTTGTAGGCGGGGATTTCATGAAAGGCCTCTCCCAGGACGAACGACTCCTATTCTACAGCATGTTTGCCATGTCGGCCCGATTTACGAAACATCATCGATTCGATGCTATCCTTCCTGAAAACCGAGGACAGATGTTCGCGGAGCGAGCCAAAGATGTCTACATCCACAGTCGTAATCTGAGGACTCCCTCGCTCATGTATCTGCAAGGCTGCATCCTCCTTGCGTTCTACTTCTACACCTCCGGGCCAACCCACCAGGGATGGCTGCTGATTGGAGTGTGCGTCCGGATGGCATACGACCTTGGCTTATTCGAGATCGACGACGAGGATTCGACACCAGTACGTCCTGTCGATCACGTGGAGAAAGAGGAACTCAGAAGAGCCTGGTGGTTGGTATGGGAGCTGGACGCTTTTGCTTCAACGGTCTCCCGAAAACCTTACGCGATCGATCGCAAGAGAATGTCGGTAACGCTGCCAATCTCGGATGAAGCCTGGTTTTCCGAGATCGATGTGCCGTCTGCAGAGCTCAACTTCCTTCCAGGCCAATCTTGGAGATCTCTCCACGGCTGTCCAAATCAAGACGAACGGGCGTGGTTCCTAGTAGCAAACAGTTTCATGGCAACTATCCATGACAGGCTGCAGCAAAAGCAAGAGATCACCCCAGACGAGAAGTTGACGTTGGAGAATGAAGTCTGTTGTTTCAAGCTGGCACTGCCTCGTTCACTCCGGTTGGATGCCGACACGTTAACGTTCAATTCACTATCCTTCTCGAGGTGCAATTGGGTCATCGGTACCCATCTCATGCTCATGACTACATCTTTTATGGTTGCCGGCATTATGACCAGCGACAACGATGACCGAAGCACCGCAGGTGCCATGTCGCCTCTGCGCCAACGCGCAATTGATTTGTCACGAATTATCAGTCTCTGGGACGCCAGATATATTGTAGTCGCCCACCCTTTCCTGGCATGTATGATGCTGTCCCCCTACGCGATAGATGACAGTGCCTGTAAATCACAAACATTGGTCTCCTCGACACATGACCTGGCGAAATTGGTAATCGGGCACTTTGGAGAACGATGGAAGCTTGGCTCTGTCGTCCTAGGTAAGTTCCACCATATGTCGTCTCATCTTCGGACGCCGGACGCTGACAAAGATTCTTACATAGAAATTGCCAAGATGCTCGAGCAAGGGGGACCACGCAACGACGAGGAAAAGCAGTTCGTCAAACAATATGCGGTATTCTTCCGCATCCCTCGACTCCGTGGCAATACCCCGGCATTCCTCCAGTCCGACCGTGGCCAGTCCGACAAGCCGGCCTCGATCGTCGGCGATGAGATGGTGCAAGGGGGCAACCCTGAAATCCAGCAGCAACGACTCCAAGCTCTGCCACCTTGCTCCTCCATCGATATGTCCAACCAGCCGGATACACCACAGTATGAAGCCTCAATGTTTGACCCGCAGAACTTTCCACAACTACCAGCCAATGCTTACGATCCAATCAACGAGGTGGACCTGGGCTTTTCCGATTTTTTCGGTGGCTTGCAGGATACAGATCTTGCCTGGCTGAAGTGAGCGAATTTTCCATCTAGATTACGGGAAGATTGACAATCCACGAAGCCGACAGGGAACAATTTTCGGGGCCAGTGAGCCTCGGTGCCCCTACGTTGAACAGTAGTAAATCAGGCGCGTGTTGACACGTGACCTAAACTTATCACGGCGCACCGTGTTTCACCGACCCCAGATCCGCACAACTGTATTGTATCACAGTATCAGCAAAGCCCCCCCCAGGCCACGTCGCCTTGTCCCTCGGCTTCCCCGCAAGATGTTCGCGGGACTCGACGGTGCTGCAAAACGCCGCCTCATGAACGACCCCATGACGTTCCAGAATCAGCCACGTCTACCCACCACCTACCAGTCAGTATATGATGAAGTGATCCCATGGTGCTCTCACCAGGATCCTCGAGTGTCCATATGCTCTCTGCCCGTGAACACAACCGAGTCAGTCAGCGCAACTTAATCATTGAGAAGGCCACAATGTCGACGAGCAAAGTTCGAGTGATCCGACTCGCCCACGTCGTCTATCAACATCCAGATCTCGACCGAGCGCTCAAGTTCCTATTCGACTTTGGATTGGTGGAGGAGCACCGGACAGATACTCGCGTGTATCTGCGCGGCTACGGCGTGCAACCTTTCATCTATGTCGCCGAAAAGTCTCCCGACTCGAAGAGACATTTCCTAGGCGGCTTCTGGGCTGTGGAGAGCGAAGAGGAATTTAAGAAGGCGGCGTCGAAACCAAACGCTTCATCTGTCCAGAACATCGATGGTCCCGGTGGAGGCAAATTCGTCACCATCGACGACCCCCATGGCTTCAAAGTCGGCTTTGTGTACGGCCAGAAACTGAGAAAGGCCGATCGGCCACCACCTCTGGAGAAGACGGAGCCTGTGTTCAACGGCGCAGAAGAGAAACCTAGACTGGGAGCCTGGCGTAGATTCCAGCGTGGTGCCAGCCCGGTCCACAAACTAGGACATTACGGCTTCATGGTCCCCGCAAGCACCTTCGAAAGCTCAAGGGACTGGTATACCGATCTTATGAACCTCAAGGCTTCAGACGCAGTCTTCGATCCAAGGACAGGAAAAGATGAGACTTGTTTCCTGCATATTGATCTTGGATCTGAATATACCGATCATCATGTAGGTTACAGCCAGCGATGCCAAGAGATGAGACAGAGCTTTCAAAGTTGACGAAAGGCTAACTAACACGTACGTTTAAACGCATTTTGCAGAGCATATTCTTCGCCGCTGCTCCTGAAGAGGCACCTGCCCATGTCCATCATTCCAGTTACGAGGTAGACAATTTCGACACCGAGACCATTGGCCACGACTGGCTCAGAAGCAAAGGGTGGACAAATTGTTGGGGCATTGGTCGCCATGTCCTAGGGAGTCAGATTTTTGACTATTGGTATGTTTTTAACTCTACACGCACGCTTCATCAACGGGGTGACATCCACACCGATTTTGAGACCCGCGTTCCTCCTGATCTCGAGGTTTTAGAAAAGAAAACATGCTGATCTTTGCCCTGGCTGGGATCGTTTACAGGTTCGACGGCTCAGGAAACATCGTCGAGCACTATTCCGATGGAGACCTGGTGAATGAGGACACCCTCATGACCAGAAATCCAGCTGCACCCGACACGCTACATGTCTGGGGCCCAAATATGTAAGTGATAACCTGCTACTATTATTAATAACTCCTACTACCTACCAGTCTTCCACCACCACCACAACCCCCTTTGCAACCTGGAAATATTTCTTCTAACGAGACTAATTTTGTTACGTTTCCAGCCCACTGGCATTCGCTACCGGTCGAATCGAGGATGCAGGCAAAGAGCTGCCCATGCCCCCAGACGTGTTGGAAGGGAGACCGGCGAAATTGCCCTTGCCCGTCGTGGCTTCTTGAAAACGCCCGGCGGGGTCTGTAACAAGCCAAATAGCACGATTTCACTATGTATCAAATCACAATTCACAATGAATGATGTATTTACGGTAATACTTGACTAAGTCACTTTAAATAGCAAGTAGATTCTCCCTAGAACTTACTACTCTTGCCCGTGCGTGGTCTTAAGAATACTGTATAATCATTATGAAACCTTGAGTCAGCCGAATGAACAATTCGCACATGAGAGTACATGCTACACGAGTAGGTTACTTAATCGGTGGTATATTTATATAATCATGCAGACGTTTCTTCCAACGAGTAATGTAGTGGACTTGTCACTAGTACTACTGCAGTTAAGTTCTAACATCAACAAAGAGACTAGACCAAACTGCGTAATTCCGCGGGTGCGGTTCTGTGTACGGTAGTCTTCAGAGGAGGATCTCCGCCCACATTAGTTACTACTGGTAGTAGTTGGCAGAATTGGATGAATTACAGACAGCCAGCCCTGTTTGAATCGATTCTACTAGATCTACCTCTATTAGAAGTCAGACCCGATCCTGGATCCAAATCAATTCTAGTTTACAGTACATACCCACTGTCTGCGGCCTACTACTACTAGTTATTCAAGCCCCCTGCTATAAGGCGACGAAGGAAGGCATTGCAATCCATCCTAGTACTTTGAAATCCGGGGGCTCCCCTGAACTCGGGAAGTCCAAGTTGTTTGACAAGACAGAAAACTCTTAGACGATTCGAGCAATTCGCCAACTTGAACTTGTCATTAAATGTCAATCGCAGCATAGAGAAAGCGAAAGTGCTCGTCGATGGCGTGACATTGCTTCTTCTTATGCATGGCTACTACTTATCATTTGCGCATCCAGGTCGCTCGCTAGGTGAACTGGGCCCCAGCATTCATTGGTGTCACTGCTCAAGAAAGACAACTTCAGAGTCTAGCCATCAAACAACAACAACTAGTAAGGACTAGTAACACTTCCTGACGGAAACTTGCATCACTCAACTAGTTAACTGTCCAGCCTGTTAGCCGAACATGACATGCCACAGCCACAAGAACTCCCAGAATCCTCCCGCTGAGAAAGAGTCTTCGAGCTCTGTTTGAAGCAACCACTCCAGGATATTGACGTAGTCCTGTAACGGTCGCTGCTCTCGCGATACTGCAAACTGCGTGCAGCAAGGCGTCCAGATTCTCCTCAAAGAGATGTCTTCATAGATCGTAGCCAGTTTACTTGACGCAGCAAGTTTCTCTAGACTAGGATCGTACAGCGGTGTTGAAGTGTTTGCAAAATTTTGTCGGGTTTTCAGGTGAGGATTTGGATCCAGAAGCTCTGTACATCCTGGACTCCAGTTGCAGCAAAGATTGACGTAGCCTTGTTGCTTGACATAGCTGGGTTGCCGATGCTATTGTGAATTGGATCCTCGACGTGCCATGCTTTAAGAATTCAGGAAAACCACCATTGATGGAATATAGTGGTCGTCGTCGTAATGGTCGATGATGTATGTCAAATATGTAATTGCTTCGTTGCCCTTGTTGGGTGACAACAATTTTTTCCCAATCAATTTGTTTATGACTTCTTCCTCAGAAGCGTACATAGACGACCAATCCCCATCAATGCTTTGATGAAGGATACTAGATCGCATGGGTCAGGCCTGTTTGGCTTGCGAGGGCAAGCAGGATTGTGTTGGTGACCAAAATGACGAGCAACTTTAACACTCGGTCGGAAGACATCAACCATTTCGTCGATCCCTGGTCAGCAATGAGCTCGCGAAAGGTTGCAGTTAGGTTCAGACGAACAAAGCCAATAATTCCTTATTGGCCTACGTCTTCGAAAGACTCTCCAAGGAGGCCTTCAAAGAATCTGTAGTTGAAGGCAGGCTGACCAAATTAACAGTCGGGACGATGATTCCATGTAATTATCGTATTGAATACATGGGTCGAGGGCGATTTATGTTTCTGGGAAGGACGCGGGAATCCATATATATAGGCCGGGTTCACTGCCCTCACGCTGCTGGCTAAATTTCCTCGTGGAAAAGTGGCAGACTTGGTGGCTGTGTGCCATCCAGTGGCTACTCTGAACGAGAGAATCCGACTGGGCTCAACTCTGGGACACAGAGGGTGCCGAAATAGATTTCAGATATTCCGTACGTTCGTCGAGAAAGCGCCATCCATGCAATAGGATGTGCATAGGCCTGATAAGGTGACTGTCCCATAAAATAGACATAGGCAGCAGTTGCTCTAGAAATACTCCACGCTTGTAGCACGGATTGTGGCTGCGCGCAGGTATTCGTCCCCACGGGACGCAGACGTCTTTCAAAGGTATGTATGTATGCCTACAGAGGCAAGGGGGAAGAGAACACCTGGCGACTGTCCGCAATTCCCATAATCTTCAGATGCGCCATGCAGAGTGGCCATAACAGAACGACAGCTTTCGCGTAGGTCTTGACCAAGTCCTTCGACTTAGCGCAGTACGAGGCAATGCTCAGGACCGCTTGCTTCGCCTATATAGGCATCGTGCAAATATTTAGCGATTGGTCTCTTTACCAAGGCTGAGATTGTGAAGCCTTCCTCAGCCCCTTAAGGGTGACATAAATAGGGCTGTGAGATAATTGGTTGAGGCCAACTCACTTGGGCATTGCCACGTACATTTCAGCCTCATCTGCCCAAATGACATCCGACAGAGAGATATGGCCCTCCAGACACTCTCACTCCTCTTGCTGAGCTTATCCAGCCATCCTCTCGCTGCGTCCTAACACGAGATGCGCCTGCGCGCACCTCTAGAATCACGGTCGCTGTCAACCACGAATCGTCTTCGAAGGACTGCTTCCAGAAGCCTCCCGATAGCTTCGCAACAATGCGTCTCCTGAAAATTTTGCCCAACAGAGACTTCTGCCTGACCGAAAGGCTACCCGACAACGCGATCCTTCAGTATGCTATTCTCTCACACACATGGGGAGATGAGGGTCAGGAGGTCACGTTTGAAGATATGGACAAAGGCTCCGGGCGAGACAAGGCTGGATATGAGAAGCTTCGCTTCTGTGGAGAACAGGCCAGACTGGATGGCTTGGAATACTTCTGGGTGGACACCTGTTGTATCAACAAGAAAGACATGGCCGAGCTTTCGCACGCTATCAGATCTATGTTTCGCTGGTACCGTAACGCAGCTCGATGCTATGTCTATCTATCAGATGTTTCAACAAACAAGAGGAGACGAGGAGACAGGGGCACAAGGGAGACATGGGAACACGCCTTTCGGGAAAGCAAATGGTTCACTCGCGGCTGGACTCTTCAAGAACTTCTCGCCCCAAGCTCGGTAGAATTCTTCTCACAGCAACGCAAGCGACTTGGCGATAAAAAATCTATGGCACAACAGATTCATGAGATAACGGGTATTCCTAAGTCAGCGTTTCAAGGGGCCCCTTTAACTCGGTTCAAACGAAAAGAGCGATTTTCGTGGATGAACCATCGCCAGACCAAGCTCGAAGAAGACAAAGCGTATTCTCTACTCGGAGTTTTCGACGTTGACATGCACCTTCGTTACGGCGAAGGGATAGCGAGTGCATTTAAACGGCTTGATGAGGAGATCGACAAAGTAGAGAAATGCATCCAAGAGTTACGCCCTACCGATCCCCATGACGATAAGAAGCGAATTGAGGACACCAAGGGTGGCTTGCTCGAGGATTCATTCGTACCGCTGGGTCCTGGAGAACTCCGAGTTTAAACAGTGGCATAGTGACCCGCAGAGCACATTTCTATGGATCAAGGGCGGGCCCGGCAAAGGCAAGACGATGCTTCTCTGCGGCATCATCAACGAGATGAGCAAGTCGATAGTCAACAAGGCCATCCTGTCCTACTTCTTCTGCCAAGCTACTGATTCGCGGGTCAACAACGCTGTTGCTGTGCTACGAGGTCTAATATATATGCTTGTCTGTCAGCGGCCGTCGCTCATCTCGCATGTCCAAGAGAAATACAAGCACGCAGGCAAAGACCTCTTTCAGGACCAAAATGCTTGGATAGCTTTGTCCGAGATTTTCACCAATTTGCTACAGGACCCGAGCTTGGACAACACCTATCTAATCATCGATGCGCTCGACGAATGCGTGGAAGGTTTACCTAAATTGTTAGGCTTAATCGCGCATATGTCTTCTGCATCCCGTGTCAAGTGGATCGTCTCTAGTCGAAACTGGCCAAGTATCGACAAGGATCTCGATCCTGCGACGCTCAAAGTGAGACTCTGTCTTGAACTCAATGAAAAATCCGTCTCCGCTGCTGTTACAACATACATCCACTTCAAGGTGGACTGGCTCGCGAAACGACACCGGTACGACAGCGACACACGGGACGCTGTCCTGCGTCACTTATCGCTGAATGCAAACGGCACGTTTCTTTGGGTGGCCTTGGTCTGTCAAGAGCTCGCTGATATCTCAGAGTGGGATGATGCTGAAGAAATGTCCAAGGCATTTCCGCCGGGGCTCAATCCCTTGTATACGCGTATGCTGGACCAGATTGGAACTTCAAAATATGCCAAACTCTGCAAAAGTATACTTGCCGTCGTCTCTACCGTGCGCCGGCCTATCACGCTAGATGAATTGAAATCTTTTGTCGATATGCCTGCTCGACGTTCTGGAAATTCCAGCGCTCTAGCGGAGATTATAGAGCTTTGTGGCTCTTTTCTGACGCTCCAAGAACGTACTATCTTCTTCGTTCATCAGTCAGCGAAGGATTTTTTAGTCAAAGAGCGATACAATGATATTTATCCTTCTGGAAGAGAACATATACATCAGTCTATCTTCTGGCGATCTCTACAACTCATGCTGGATAAGCTGAAACGCGACGTCTACGGCTTAGGTGAGCTCGGAATTTCCATCGATCAAGTCAAGCAACCTGACCCAGACCCGCTATCACCAGCGCGGTACTCGTGTGTCTATTGGATCGACCACCTGCTCTGCTGTGATCACGCAAGCAACGACCTCCGAGATGGTGGATCCGTCGACAAGTTTCTGCGTCAAAAGTTTCTCTACTGGCTCGAGGCTCTTAGCCTTTGCAGAAGCATGTCCAATGGGATAGTTTCCATGGCGAAGCTCGAGACTCTCATTCAGGTAATCCTTGGACTAGCTATGCCATGTACATAAACTACATACTGATATATTCTAGGGAAGAGCAGATGCGCCCGCGTTAATCGAACTAGTTCGAGATGCGCATCGATTTATTATGTCTCATAAGTGCGCGATAGAGAATAGTCCTCTTCAGGCATATGCGTCCGCGCTCGTGTTCAGTCCGACTCGTAGCCTGATTAGGGTTCTTTTCAAAAAGGAAGAACCAATGGGGTTCAAGATAAAGCCGACTTTGAGAGATGACTGGGGTGCATGTCTGCAGACGCTCCAAGGTCATCGTGGTTCTGTCATATCAGTCGCCTTCTCTCATGACTCGACACGACTCGCGTCAGCATCGTACGATAGTACAGTCAAGATCTGGGATGCAACCAGTGGCAACTGCCAGAAGACCCTTCAGGGGCATATAGACTGGATCATATCAGTAACCTTCTCCCATGATTCAACACGAGTGGCGTCAGCCTCGAACGATAGAATGGTTAAGATATGGGATATAAGC